>NC_136907.1:47769378-47919901 GCF_949606895.1 Notothenia rossii | reverse complement strand
TGTGACGGTGTGACTTCCATGAAACTATATTTTATATCTTCCCAACAGACGAGCTGACAGGAAACCTAACACTCTAACAACCACAACATTGCAAAGGCGAGTAAATTAAAAACAATTCACAATTTTATTATTTCTTCTTCTTTCTTGCAGTGAGGTGAAGCTGACCTTGCACTTGGTGCCAGTAAGGATGTTCCTCACGCAGGCTGAATGTTTCTCCTTCCTTACTGACAAAGAAGCCCTTGATTTGCAATGCTTCACTAATTGTCATTTCCCTTGCTCCGTAGGGACACTTTACCTCAAGCACAGCGGAAGACCCTACCAGACCATCTGGAGATGCCCCCAACATTCCTGATTGGGAGAGCCACACATCTGACTCATGGACCTGCATCTGAGTTGCAGTGGTGAATGCCCTGACGCCCTCACATTCATTCATAGTCCCCCACTGTACAGAAAAAACACCATCAAGGGCCTGTTGTTGCCCTAGCACCCTGGCAATAAAGGAAGCAGTCACACGCTTTGACCTCAGGACAACTCCAAAGTTGCTGGCAGTCAACCTTCCTTTTCTGAACAAATGCCAGTTTGGGCTGGTTTGCTGACCAGTGGTAGCCACCTGAATTGCCCTCTGTTGCTCTTCAGACAATGCCATGCTTGCCACAATTGCCTCAGGTCCCTGATGCCCAACAGATTTGATAATTTCAGGAACAGTAAGTGTTCCAAGCTGTAGTGTTCCTCTTCTGGCTCGGGGGAGAGAAGCCAAGAAATTCCTGAGAACCTGCCCCCGAGTCTGTCCCTCAGCCAGTCACAATCTTCGGAGGTGGGCTCTCTTGTCAGCGGGTTAAATTAGTTATTGGGTTCAACAGTCACATTAAAACAGTTACTAAATCAGCTTACTATCACCTAAGGAACATATCTAGGATTAAAAGACTAAAGTCACAGCAGGATTTGGAAAAACGTGTCCATGCTTTTATCTTCAGTAGACTGGACTACTGCAATGGTGTCTTCACAGGTCTCACTAAAAAATCTATTAGAAAGCTGCAGCTGATTCAGAACACCGCTGCTCGAGTCCTCACTAACACTAAGAAAGTGGATCACATCACTCCTGTTCTGAAGTCTTTACACTGGCTTCCTGTGTGTCAAAGAATAGATTTCAAAATACTGCTGCTGTTTATAAAGCACTGAATGGTTTAGGACCAAAATGCATTTCTGACCTCCTGCTAAATGATGAACCATCCAGATCTCTCAGGTCTTCAGGGACTGGTCAGATTTCTGTCCCCAGAGTCAGAACTAAACATGGTAAATCAGCGTACAGTTATTATGCTCCAAATATCTGGAACAAACTCTCAGAAACCTGCAGGTCCGCTGCAACTTACTACTTTTAAATCCAGGCTGAAGACTTTTCTTTTTGTCGCTGCTTTTAATTGAACTATTCATATCTTAGACTGCACTGTAACTTTTATCCATGTATTTTTTCTTTTAATGTTTCTTTTATTAGCTTTTCTTTTTAATGACTGATTTGAAATGCCATTTTCTTAATGTCTTTCATTTTTTGTAAAGCACTTTGAATTGCCTTGTGTTGAAAAGTGCTATATAAATAAACTTGCCTTGCCTAATAAAGATTTCATGTGACACATAAAATTGATTTGTTGATGGGAATTAATGTGAATAAATTAACTCGGTCTTAAAAGGTTAACGGTACTCTTGCTATCACTACTCACCGACACTATAAACCTTGTCCCTCATGCTAGCCCTGACAACACCGGTAAGCACACCTTCATCTAGGCTGCACTGTAACGTGTCCTGACTTGTAGTGGTTCTCTCCTCTATCTACACTCTTCTTGTCATCTTTGTAAAACGATATCAGACTGGTAATTGACACAGCCATGACTTCTAGTTAAATTCAGTGTGGCTAAAATGAAAAGCTTTGTTAAAATATGCAAGCACGCGAAAGTCAAATTCAGCTTTATTGTCAAAAATTCTACATGTGTTATACATCCAGAAATATCGAAATATCGTTTCCCACAGTGTGACATGTATACATAAAACAAAAAGGGCCTAGATAAACGTGGTATACATTTAACAAAACGGGCCTAGATAACCGGGGTATACAGTTTAAAATGTTAATATATTTAAAGTTTTCAAAGTGCAGTTTCAGTGCAAGTCAGTTGAAACGATCTTAAGTTGGCGTGACGTTGAAGTCGTGCGACCCTGCTGCTGTACTGGCTTGTAGTTAGTTTATAGCATAACGTTAGCATTTTGCTTCTGCCGACTAGATTAATTATTCAAAAATTATAAAAGTAGGGTTGACATGTGGATATTATCCGGCTGAACAAAACGTGATCCATCTCTTAAATATGTGTCAACCACAGACCTTATTTCGAGCTATTTTCCAAAATCCTATGGAGAAATTGCATTGCGTTTTAGACGAAGGAACCGGAAGAAGTTTACTTCCGGGTTTAAGGACGCGTCACTGCGGCTCTCTATATGCCAGCACCCTCTCTATGGAGCAGCAGTAGAAAAACACCAGAAGCTTCTCCTCCAGGATGTTTTTCCTGAGGATCCTCAGGAAGTGGAGTCGCTGCTGGGCCTTTTTCACATGTGTTGTGGTGTTGATAGACCAGGATAGATCTTCAGCAATGTGTGTGCCGAGGAACCTGAAGGCGGGAACCCTTTCCACACAGTTGCCGTTGATGTACAGTGGATCTGGTGTTGTTCCTGAAGTCTATAATGAGTTATTTTTGTTTTTATGGAGTTCAGAACAAGGTTATTATCTGAACACCACACTGCCAGTCTCTGGATTTCATCCCTGTAGGCTGACTCATCTCCTCTTGTGATCAGTCCAACCACAGTTGTGTCGTCCGCGAACTTGACGATAGTGTTGGTGGGGTGAGTGGGGGCACAGTCATAGGTCTACAGGGGGTATAGCATGGGGCTAAGCACACAGCCTTGTGGTGAACCGGTGCTGAGTGTGAGGGTGGAGCAGAGGGGAGGGCCTATTCTCACTGTCTGGGGGCGGTTAGTTAGGAACAGTGTTGGGTGTAACGCGTTACAAAAGTAACGGAGTTACAGTAATATATTACTTTTTGCTGTAACGAAGTAATGTAACGCATTACTAATGAAATGTGGGTAATATATTACCCGTTACAATGCTCAGTAACGCAGTTACAACACATTTTAACCCGAAATTAAATGGTGTTTTGTTTTTTAAGAATGTACTAACATAGCGAGACATTCCGACACCGGACAAATTGTGCGGGTAGATTAGTAAACCTGGTGTTTACCCTTCAGGCTTCGCGTCGAGATCTTCGGGGAAGTTGAACGTTATGCAACCATTCAAAAAAGAGAACGTAGCGAAAAATACAAGGAACAAATTGTGTCAGGTGCGCGTGACCTGCTCCGCTGCGCGTGCATCATTTCCAAAGTGCTTCCACAGCACTGACACACTGATCTGTGGATAATCATTTATACGAAAATGGTTAAAGCAACCATCACTAAACGCCAGCAACACTGCATCTACTGCAGACAGTAGCAACAGGTCAGATGCAGACATCACGTTACCCTCCGTTGTGGACACTAGCTTACTCCCGCCTGACTCGCCGGCCCCGGAGCAGCATTCTTCGTCGCCCGAAACTACGCCGCCCCTCTGCGGCCCGCAGGAAAGAAAAGGTGGGTGTGCTCTATGAGTGGTGGAAATATGTCTGTTAGCTACGTGTAGTCCATTGTAAATAATAATTGTAATGTTTTTTTTTTACTAAGCTGACATTAAGTACTGTTAATATCTATACAGGTTTTTAATTTCACTCCTCTTTTAGCTTTCATTTAGTAAATGCAGGTACATTTTTAGCAGCTATTCAAACTAAATCAGTTGTCCCTCCCCCTGGTGCCAGGACCAACAGATCCATCTCTAGACTTAGCAGCCCTGTCCCCCCATAAGTGTTATATTTTCACAGCTCAGTGTCAGTAAATATTGTGCGGTTAGTATTGGACTACAAGATAGATGCAAGCCTGTACAGGTAGAGTTATTTAAAGCATAAATTAGTGGGTTGGGTTCTGGAGGTGTGGTTACAGCAAGTGTGCTTGGTTAGCGTGGCCTGGGGCTGGTGGTGGGGCCCAATGTGATATATTTTCATGGGGTCCAAAATCCCTGGCGTGTATGGCCAGAGGGCAGGACCTATAAACACGTTTACTACCCGATAGCATTGTGAGGCTGAACAAAAGGACCTTTTGACTATGTAAATGTAGTCTTTTAAAAAAACAAAACATTTACTGACTTTTTTAGGATAGCTTAAAGTAATTTTGTAAAATTACAACCGGGGGGCTTACAGGGTAAGGGCTATTGTTTATTGTTATTTACTTTAAGATGTTTATTCTTAACCTATCATTTAATTTAAAAACTCTTATTTAAATGATGTGTGTGTGTCTCTGTATTCCTGATGATACACTGAGAGAATGAGCTCATAGTGCTGCTGATCATTATATGCTAAACAGTCTGTATATTGCATTACATTTGTATAATGTAAGCTTCGTTGATACTTTGCCTGTGGGAATACGAAAAAAATAGTTAGATATACTGAATATTATTTGATCTATTCCACCACTTAATCCCAAATAACCCCTTATTTTATAGTGAGATGTATTTTTATGGTCATATAATAGTGATTTCAATGCCACCCCCAAATGATCACTGTTTCCATCCTGGCCACCCCACTGAAAACGTCCTTGCTCCGCCACTGCTTAAGAACCTTTCTTAACTGACTAATAGTAGCCCCGTCATGACGTCAGTGTTTACGTAGCTGCTTTTCTCAGCAATGCCAGCGTGAGTATCACAATAAAATCACAATAAAACAGGTGAGCGGTGCAGTGATAATGTATTTCCAAGCCGACCTGAGAGTTAGCATCGCAAGGGCTCCCTTGACAAAAAGCAATGGGATTTCGCCACTGGATTCTGGCATATTTTAGAAAATAAACTCTCTAGCCAAGTCATGTTATGATACTTAACACGTTTTGTTCAGCAGGAGAATCTCCACAGCATTTCTGGCAACATAGTGACGTAAATAAAGTTTCTCTGTTATTACATGGATGATGTTAGCATAGCCACCAAAGCCATTCTGACGACACTATTAAGAACCCAGAAACGTAATAATACTTGTATTAAAAATGCATTACACATTATATGAAATGACATTAACCGGGTTTACGTATGCCATATTAATTATTCACTGTAATTGTTTTGAATGATGTACAGGTTGCTATTATCGCAACATTATTGTCTGATGTAAAGAGAGTGTTCTCCATGTATCCAGGGTGAATGTCTAGATGTTTTATCACATTAGAACAGAGCTGTATTCAAGCTGTCATGGTTATTACACATTTGCAGTTCTTCTTACCTTACCATCAATTGGAAGGAACCTTATTTGACAGCTGTTTCTTAAAGTTACTTAATCTAAAAAACGCTAATGTACCTCTTGTTGTACTGATGGAATTAGTTATTTGTAAATAAACGTTATTCTACATTTTTGGTAAAGGATTCCACCTAAATGCGCCAGTGTGTTTTTGGAGATCTGGACATTTTTTGGGAATCACCATGCAAGCTAGTGAAGTAAATGTATTTTTTTCAAAAGCAGTTAATGAACAGTCGATGACAAAAGTACCTTTTTCAAGACTACAATTCCCTCTTGACTTTGGCCACTAGAGATGATGTCAAACATGTTGCCCTCTTCTCCTGGAACAATGGTATAATCCACCTCTGCATTGGCACCAGCATCCGGGTCATAGGCTCGAATCCCTCCGACTGCCGAGCCCATGGACGCAGACTCTGGCACCCGCAGGTGGAAAATACCTGTGGTCATGGAAGAAGAGAGGGGAAAAGGTCAAAAATAAATTAAGGGTTGTTCAAGAAAGAACATCAAGCATAATCTAATCAGTCACAACAATCAAAGACCCTTTCATCCATCCAACAATCACCCATCAGCCTCATTGTGGAGACGGTCTTACTCTTAGCGAAGCGAGGTGGGTTGTCGTTGACGTCTCCAAGGGTAACGTTGATAGTGGTGGTGGAGGCCAGCCCCCCCAGCAGACCTCCCATGTCCTTGGCCTGGAGGAGAACCTGGTACTCCCCTTTTATCTCCCGGTCCATGTTGGCCAGAGCAGTCCTGATCACTCCTGGAGGAAGAGGAGAGGTTTGAAACGGGTATTCCTTATGATAATGGACCTCCCATATAGAAGGACAGACATATACTGTGGATTCTGACTGTCGGAGCCATATGTTAAAATGTATAGTCTGATATTTTTGAATATTATTATCCTTTGTTGTTAGTGCTATTATATCATTTATTGGAACCAGCCGTGTGAAATTAACGGCATAGACGACCGCAGCTGTTCGTGATTACGAGACGTTATAGCTGACGGCAGCTGCTGGTGATTGGGGTATGAGAAGGAGAAAGAAGCACCGAGCAACGTAATTTTTGACCTGAGAGAATATGTGTTTGTATTTGATATCTTTTTGTGGAAGTAAAAAACTAACTATCCTGAGACATATTTTGTCCGAGTCAAGTTTATTTGCTATCTGTGAGCCGAATTTTGGATTACTGGAACTACATTTGTCAAAAACTAGGCTCTGGAGAAGCCGAGCTATGAAGGAGGGATTCCAGTGACGGCGTCGCATGAAAGGTGAAGATAAAGACTGCACTTCCACACACGGAGATTGGCACATTAAGTGGGACATCCGAGGAACAAAGACGGTGAAGTGGCCTGTTGTTATGTTAATGTTTAAATTTGGATGGGAGATCGCTACTCTCCGACAGAAGAGGCAGTCTGAATGGATCAGCTGATTCCAACTACCAGCTGATTAAAGACAGTGCAACAAAGACATTTTCTATAAAAACGAAGCCTTTATTGTTGGACATCTTTAGTTGAGTTTAAGCACTGTAGTAAGTTTAATTTGAAAGAGCCATGGAAGAACTAACCGAAAGGAGCCACAAGAGGGAGCCAAAGTCCACGGAAAAGGCCAAAGAGGAGAGGCTCCACAGGCTAAATGGATTAAGGAGAGCGAAGGTGGGCCAGCTCACCAAGAAGGTTAATGAGCTGGAACGTCTTAAAGAAAATGATTGAAACATAACAAACAAACATTGAACAGTTTGTACGCATAACTGAAAAATGGATTAAAGGAGTACGCGAAGGCACAAAAGAGGACCGTGAAGAGGAAGCCTGCTCGTCTGAAGTAGATGATATCAGGCCTGAAGACAGCGCCTCCAGAGCCAGTAACCATACAGTGGCTTCCTCTACCGTTTCTTCTGCTCGCAGGAGGGAGGAGGCTGAAAAGGCAGTTCTGCTAGCTCGAGCAGCATCCTTAAAGAAGAAGCAGGCTCTTGAGGAAGAAGAAGCCTCTCTAATACAGCAGCAAGCAAAGCAGCTCCAGCAGCTCAAAGCTCAAAGAGAACAATTAGAGTTGGAGGCAGCTGTAGCTGAATGTGATGCAAAGTTAAAGGTGCTTGACGGGTATGAAGACCAGCAGGATGGTATGAGCAGCTACCTCAAACGCAGCCAACGTCATGGCAAGTCAGAGACATCTGGCACCGGATCCAGAACTGCTTCAAAACCAGCTAAATATGGTGAGAAACTTGCCTCAGCACACCTACTAAAAGGAACTGTCAAGCCACGCCCAACAGAGTCAAGCATGTGGATGGACAAGCAGGATGGAGCTTCTGATGCAGCACACGGACCGGGCCCCAGAGAAGGTCACCATAGAGGGGAGGAGAGGGACAGCTACGATGTAATGCAGCGTCAAAGTCAGATTACAGAGATGCTGG
The DNA here is from genome assembly GCF_949606895.1 of Notothenia rossii. NCBI lineage: Eukaryota > Metazoa > Chordata > Actinopteri > Perciformes > Nototheniidae > Notothenia > Notothenia rossii. The sequence goes on along the minus strand of NC_136907.1, from coordinate 47,912,096 downwards.
TAAGGCAGCACAACCTGTCTTATCTTCCTAAAAGAGACTTGCCTGTGTTCAAGGGAGACCCGCTCACCTACAAGTGCTTTATAAGAGCCTTCAACCATGTCATCGACAGCAAGGCAGAGAGCAGCAGCGATAAATTGTACTACTTGGAACAGTTCACCGGAGGGAAACCTCAAGAGCAAAAGAAGCCAGGGCTCTACTCCAGAAACATTATGGTGATGAACTTAAAATTGCTACCACCTATATGGATAAAGCTCTAAAGTGGCCACAGATCAGATCTGAAGACGGAAAAGCTCTGAATACCTATGCCCTTTTCCTGATTCCGTGCCGTAATGCCATGGAGGACATAGAGTATATGGACGAAATGAACAACCCTCACTAACATGAGAGTCGTCGCCTCAAAGCTCCCATACAAAGTGAAAGAAAGATGGAAGAGTGCTGCTTTCGAGGTTCAAGACAAAAAGGGACGAAGAGCAAGGTTTACAGACCAAGTGACCTATATATACAAACAATCACAAATGGCTAACGACCCCCTCTTTGGAAGCATGCATGATACCAGGACAACTACGGAGGGGAAAGTCAAAGCTACGGCCACAGACTCTAAAGCTTGGAAGTCAGGCTGGCAAAGGGGAAGCAGTTTTGCCACAGCTGTCGCTCCAATGAGTGAAGAGAACACACCGCCCTCAAACTTAAAGTATAGCCCCTCAGCCGCAAAGCCTGTCAATTCTTTTCAAAAACCCTGTTTGTTTTGCCATAGAGACCACACACTCGATTCCTGCAGAATCATCAAAAAGCAACAACCGAAAGACAGGATTGAGTTTCTGAAAGCTAAAGGCCTCTGTTTTGGATGTCTTACACAGGGACACCTTAGCACAAACTGCAATAAAAGGATGACCTGTCAAGTCTGCTCCCTAAGACACCCAGGAATTCTGCATGTTGAGAAGGACAATGCTACATTTAGAAAGCCAGATGAGAACATCTCAAATGGTCTCGTGTCACTGACGCAGGAAACATGTGGATACACTGGGGCCGGAGAATGTGTACTGGCTATAGTACCGGTAAAAGTCAAGTCCAGTAAAAGTGAGAAGGTTGTGGAGACGTATGCCTTTATGGACCCAGGAAGTACGGCGACTTTCTGCACTGAATCACTGAAGACACAGCTGAACGTTCGAGGCAAGAAAACTACGATCCTACTCCGAACTATGGGTCAGGAGAAGCCAGCCCAAAGTTGTATCTTGTCGGACCTGGAAGTGTGTGGACTTGAAGAAAGGAAGTACATTGAACTCCCTAAGGTCTTTACATGTAAAGATATACCGGTCAAGAAAGGAAACATCCCCCTGCAGGAAGACCTAAAGAAGTGGCCATATCTGAAGGAGGTGAAAATCCTAAAGACAAAAGGAGAAGTCACCATGCTCATAGGAACCAATACCCCTAAAGCGTTGGAGCAATGGCAGGTGATAAACAGCATCGGAGACGGGCCCTATGCAGTTAAGACTGCCCTTGGATGGGTAGTGAATGGGCCGAAGACGACATAAGATGGCAGCAAGGCAGCGGATGGAGTTTAGAGCCACATTACAGCCAACCACATCTCCATAGCTACCACAGAGGAGCTGTTGATCAAGCAATATAACACAGACTTCTCAGAACTCAGCTGTGAAGACAAAGAAGAGATGTCCCAGGAGGATCATCAGTTCATGCGGTCAGTGGTAAAATCTGCAGAGTTAAGGGATAGGCACTACTGCATTGGTTTACCACTGCGAAACGAGACAGCTAAAATGCCAGACAACCGCTGCGTGGCAGAGCAACGTGCCTCAAGTCTCCAAAGAAAGCTCAGCAAAAACCCGGACCTGTACAAAGATTACAAGGACTTCATGACGGGTATAATTGGAAAAGGCTACGCTGTCAAAATTCCCATAGAACAATTAAGCCGAGAAGATGGACGTGTGTGGTACATACCTCATCACGGTCTCTACCACCCAAAGAAAAACAAGATAAGAGTAGTGTTCGACTGCACCTCCACATATCAAGGAGCCTCACTTAACGATCAGCTGCTACAAGGACCTGACCTCACAAACTCCCTTGTTGGTGTCCATCTGAGGTTCAGAGAAGAGCCTATTGCTTTGATGGCCGACATTGAGGCGATGTTCTACCAGGTCAAAGTCCCTGACCAAGATACTGATCTTCTGCGTTTCCTATGGTGGCAGGATGGTGATCTGAATAAACCGATGGAAAACTACCGAATGACAGTGCACCTGTTTGGGGCTACATCGTCTCCCAGCTGTGCATCATATGCACTAAGAAGAACAGCACAAGATGGAGGAGGCAAAACAACACCCGAGGTGGTGGAAACGGTTCTCAGAAACCTTTATGTGGATGACTGTTTAAAGTCTGTGGATTCAGAAGATCATGCTGTTGTTTTGGCCAGGGACCTCAGGCATCTGTAAGCCAGTGGAGGCTTCAGGCTGACAAAGTGGGTCAGCAACAGTAGGGCCGTCCTGTCGTCCATCCCTAAAGAAGACAGAACAACGGAAGTCAAAGATCTTGACCTGATCCATAAGCAGCTTCATATGGAAAGAGCCCTTGGTACTCAGTGATGCACTGAATCAGACACCTTCAGGTTCAAAGTGCAACCACAGGACAAACCAGCTACAAGACGAGGAATCCTGTCCATCGTTAGCTCCATCTACGACCCCCTCGCGTTCCTGGCCCCATTGGTACTGCCAGCGAAGCTCCTTCTGAGAGACCTTTGCAGGAAAAAGAAAGGTTGGGATGAGAAGATAGACAGTGGGCAGGCCCAGAAATGGATAAAGTGGTTGGCCGACCTTGAGCAGCTGTCAAAGTTTTTATGTGCAGAGATGCGTCAAACCGGCAGAGGTTGAACCCATGAAGATGGCACAGCTCCACCACTTTTCCGATGCCAGCATGGATGCATATGGAACAGCTACCTACATCGTGCAGACAAACAACCAAGGCAAAAGAAAGGTTTCCTTGCTGATCGGAAAGTCCAGAGTCGCTCCACTGAAACACATCACCATTCCGAGAATGGAGTTGACAGCAGCAGTCGCCGCCGTCAAGGTCGACAAGATGCTAAGAAGAGAGCTTCAGGTTAAGCTGGAGCAATCTATCTTCTGGACAGACAGTACTACTGTACTGAAATATATTGAGAACGAAACGTCTCGCTTCAAAACTTTTGTCGCTAACAGGATCTCAATCATTCGTGAGGCTACTACACCAAGCCAATGGAGATATGTGAACACCTCTGTGAACCCTGCGGATCAAGCTTCAAGAGGTCTGAAAGTTGAGAGTTTTATCCAAAGTGAGAACTGGATACAAGGCCCACGTTTCCTGTGGAGAAATGAAAGTGAGTGGCCAGAAAGACCAGATCTGTCAAGCCATGTTCTGGAAGACGACGATGAGGTAAAGAATGCACCTGCAGTCTGTCTTACAATAATAGACGAAGGAGTTGCCACAGTGAGCAAGCTCACTGATCATTATTCAAAATGGTGTAAGCTGAAGAGATCATTGGGATGGTTTCTCCGGATTAAAGATCTGCTGCTGCAACTCAGTGGAAAAAGGAAAGAGTTCCAAGCCGCCTGTATTAAGTCAGAAGACAACCCTGCAAATCAAGAAACCTTTCTTAATCAGCAGATGAAGAAATACAGAGCCTCACTAAACAAGAATCTGCTCACTGTGGAACATTTGGAGTTAGCTGAAAAAGCGCTTGTTCGCTTCAGCCAAAGGCAGGCATATCTGGAGGAGATCAAAGCTTTGGAGAAAGGACAGACACATGTCAAGATGATTAGTCCACTCAGCAGATTGGATCCTGTTCTTGAAGACGGCGTACTTAGAGTAGGTGGACGGCTAAACAGCTCTGCTATGCCAGAGGAGGCTAAGCGCCCCCTCATCCTCTCTAAGAACCAACGTGTCGCTACTCTCCTTTTGCAACACATCCACAGAGAAGTTGGACATGGAGGCAGGAATCATACACTCTCAAAGTTAAGGCAGAAGTACTGGATTCCAAAGGCTGACGCAGCAGTAAGAAGGATCATAACTGATTGTATAGTGTGCAGGAGACTACATGCCAAGGCTGGACAGCAGAAAATGGCCGACCTGCCCAAAGATCGTGTATTGCCAGATGAACCCCCCTTCACCAACGTCGGAGTAGATTACTTCGGACCCTTTGAAATTAAGCGGGGACGCAGCCTGGTGAAATGGTATGGCGTGATCTTCACTTGTCTGGCAATCAGAGCAGTGCATATCGAGGTGGCTTACTCTCTTGATACCGATTCCTGCATCAATGCTCTACGCCGCTTTATCAGCAGAAGAGGACAGGTGGCGATGATACGATCTGATAACGGCACCAATTTTGTTGGAGCAGAAAGAGAGCTACGTGAAGCCATTGAAGAGCTGAATCGGTCCAAAATACACAATAGAATGTTACAAAAAGGAGTCAAGTGGATCTTCAATCCCCCAGGTGCACCATGGAGGAGTGTGGGAAAGACAAATACGTACTGTTAGGAAAATTCTTAAGTCAGTGCTCAAACAGCAAGCCATGGATGATGAGGGCCTTCAGACCGTGCTATGTGAGGTGGAGTCCATTATCAATGATCGCCCCATCACAAAGATTTCTGATGACCCCAATGACCTTGAGGCACTCACACCAAACCACTTGTTGTTACTCAAGTCTAAATCAAGTGTGCCCCCAGGGGTGTTCAGCAAGGAGGATGTGTATTCACGACGCAGATGGAAACAATCACAATATCTGGCTGACCTGTTCTGGTCAAGATGGACACGGGAATACCTACCTCTCCTACAAGAGCGCCAGAGGTGGACCACACCAAGGAGAAACTTCCAGCCAGGAGACATCATCTTAATTGTGGATGACTCAGCCCCTCGTAATTTGTGGGTGATGGGAAGAGTCCTTAAGACTATGTCAGACGCCAAAGGCGCTGTACGCAGCGTAAGCGTGAAGACCAAGACCAATGTCTTAGTGAGACCGATCACGAAGCTCTGTCTGCTTCTCGAAGCAGTGTGATGGCCCCTCCTAAGGAAACAAAAACGGACCTCCAATAAAAAAAAAGAATACAAGTTCGTAAAGTTGCTTAATTATGTTTAGATTATATGGTCCTGTTTATTTTTAGTAATTGGTATGCTCCCCGCCTAGCCAATTAGGGGCCGGAAATGTAGGAGCCATATGTTAAAATGTATAGTCTGATATTTTTGAATATTATTATCCTTTGTTGTTAGTGCTATTATATCATTTATTGGAACCAGCCGTTTCAAATTAACGGCATAGATGACCGCAGCTGTTCGTGATTACGAGACGTTATAGCCGACGGCAGCTGCTGGTGATTGGGGTGTGAGAATGAGAAAGAAGCACCGGGCAACATAGTTTTTTGACCTGAGAGAATATGTGTTTGTATTTGATACCTTTTTGTGGCAGTAAAAAACAAACTATCCTGAGATGTATTTTGTCCGAGTCAAGCTTATTTGCTATCTTTGAGACGAATTTTGTATTACTGGAACTACACTGACCTTCATTAGGACACAATATTATGGTACTTCATACTTTGATGAAGCTCTAATTAGGCCTAAATGCCCCCTGCCTCTCTGTTAGCAGCCTTTGATCAGGAATGAACTGGCATGGAGTTGAAACATCAGGAGAAGCCATTTGAAGAGTAAAAAAGAACGAAGTGATTAGGGCAGGGCGGTTAAATATACAGATGAAGGACAGAGAACTGAAAGGGTCCTTAAAGTATTTAAAGCAAGGTGAAGGACTTTGTAAAGTTTGGAGGAAAGATTCCCTGCTGTGATTCAATTGTTAGAGAGGTGACCTGTGGTGCTTTACATGTTCTAGTTGTAAACTAGATTAAATGAGGATAACTACATTATCAAGTGAAAATCCATTTGAAAGGGAAATATCATTTAAACCCTTTTTAGCACAAAATCATTCTTTAATTTAGGTACATCAAGGGTGCCGTGCTATGGAGAATTATTTAATTAGAGAGGCACAATGCGGGACGAATAAGAAAAATACAAGGTTAGAGATTTTAACATCTTGAGGGTTAGTATAAAGTCATGACGTACAACAAAAAAACATTGAGTAACTTGGTTAAAATGTTACGACATAATTAAACACTAAACAAAACACATTCTTGTTAACTGCCGCTTAAGTTAAATCACAGTCTTTGCTCCAACTCAATCACACATGATATTAACAAGCTCTCCACAATGGACAAAGCTCAGTGTTATAGGGGCACTGGCCCCTATTCTATACCATTTATTTGCTGATCCTGGACAATCAGAACCTCCTCTTGCTGCTGTTACAGAGGACCCAGCAGTTCTGCTGAGAGAGTCGCAAGTGTTGGAACTCGCTGAGTTTGAGTTGTTCAGTGTTTAGTGGAAGAAAGCTTGGTCAACCTCTCTGGTTGAATACTAAATGACTTAACGAGGACCAGCTGGAGGGATTATATCCCCACCCTGACCTGGGACCACCTTGGAATTCCCAAGACAGAGCTGGTTAACATGGCCAGAGAAAGAGAAGTTTTGGAACCCCTTCCAGAACTGCTACTGTACCTCCACGCCCCTTTGCCGATAAGCGGTTGACTAGGAATATATACCGTAATCTTCGGACTATAAGGCGCACCTGAATATAAGCCGCAGCAGCTAAATTGAATGATGTGTACATATATAAGCCGCACTGGACTATAAACCGCAGGTGTTTTAATGTTTAATTACCATATGTAAGGGTTCGTGCACAGAGGGGATTGTCGGGAAAGAGATGGCTGTTTGAGGAAGCTCCCATTTATTAACATTTCAACAAAAAAGTTGCATATTTGCATAACGTATTCAAGTGTTACCATTTAGTGCAATAGTAGCTACAGAACATGTACTGTGCTGTGTAAACTGTACTGTATCACATAGCGTTTCAGACACACAAACTTTTCAACTTTCAAACTTAAACGGTGCGCTCCCAGCGCACGTACCGGCAGTGATCTACAGCAGCGGTTTTCAACCAGTGGTACGGGGAAAAACTGTCTCGCTCTCGTAATGTCTGTCTGTCTTGCTCTCGTTCTGTCTCTTGTACCACTCTCGGTTCCACTTTTACTTTTGCGCGCTACCTGTCTCACTCTTTTCCGGCCTCCAGCTTTTCCTGCTGGAACCCGCCGCTTAAAGGTGGGGGTCCGCGGACCGGCCATAGAGCCCATAGAGTTAAAGGTGGTGGCCGTTAGCTGTAAAAATCCATAGATTAGCCGCACCGTTATATAAGCCGCAGCGTCGAAAAATGGGAAAAAAGGCGCGGCTTATAGTCCGAAAATTACGGTAGATAGATGGATGGATGGATGGATGGATGGATGGATGGATACAGGCCATTTGGCCCTCTAATCCACTCTATCATGGCCGGTCTTGGCTCAGTCAAATGAATAGAGAGGGAAAATAGCTCTGGATTCTGCTTTTAGCTACTTTTACAACTTTTAGCCTCTGATGATTTAAATGACGACTACACACGTTTCAATCCATGGTAGTTGATCTACCTAAAAGAAAACTCATACGATGATTTACCGACATGTCTTTTCCAAAAAGAGTATTTTTGGGCCAAATTACGTTAAATGACTGATACGGAAGTTGTTGTACCACCATTTCGCCACTATAAAGATTTGCTTTAACTGCCGGCTCACTTCCTGGGGGCTTGCTTCCAACATGCTACCGCTCTGAGCAGAGAGGTATAGTTTGTCTCCTTAGTCCTTGATGCTTTCTGGATTTAAGGAGGCAGGATGTTGACTCATGCTGCTCCTCATGGAAAATCCAACATGACACTCCATGTTCAGAAACATTTCTGATCGGCTGTCTGTTAAAGGACTGAAAATATGAACGTGCCTTTCTGAACATGTTTTAGAATTCCGGTGCAGGACTCACTCTGAGAGCCCCTCTCAGCATTATGACCCGGTGAGTCTGCTTTGTTGACAGAAGGGAGTGTGAGCTGTGGGTTCACACTAAAGTCCCACATCTGTTTGATTAACTCTGGGTTCGTCATGGAAAATGTAATGTAGAAGGGCTACAACGTCTCACCTGTCTTGGGGTCCACAGAGAAGTACGGCTGGCCGTGAAGGATGCTGTACACGATGCGGGCGCTGTTACCGTACGTGGGGTCGTCTGCATCTGTGGCCGCCACCTGGGTCACATAGGTTCCTACAAACACACACACAGAAACACACACATGCTTATATGTTTCCCTTTTCAACATAACCAACCAACACATCTTTGGAAATTGAGATCACAAGGTTATAATCTTGGGGAGAAAATCATTATCTTGTTTTCATCAGAAAAGTGTTGTTGTATCATTAGTTCATTACAACGCAGATTATTGCTTTTTAGAGATAATGAGATCGTTTTAGTAAAACCCAGAGTAAATGCCATATGTAAAGGGCTGCTGTGAGCCTCAACGTCATTTAAAACTTTAATAAAACCAAAGAAACTTGAGTGGGCTTATATGAATACTCGGGCGTACAATGGACAATAGATTTTTTTAACATTTATATTTGATTAAATATTTTCAAAGACAAAAACATACGGACAAGGACATGGCTCACACACATCACAAATAGGACAGGACAATAACATGAAGGGTGGGGGCCGGTGGTAGGGGGATTACAGTGTCAGTTACATTTTATGTATGCATATGGAATTGTATTTATTCATGATTTGCTTCATAATATAGATATACTTAATAGTCCTCATTATTATAAAACAAAAACAAAAATGTATAATAGATAAATAAATAGTAAAATAAATATGTATGCACACATATATATATATATATATATATATATATATATATATACACACACACACACATACACATTGAAACACACGTTGAAAGGTATGCTAGGGCTATAAGTTTACTTGCAAATGTTGATGTTATGCAATTGAGCGGGGATCCCAGCAAGCATGTAGCTGGAGTTAAGAGTATCTATTTTCAGGATCTCAGCGAGAGTATCTCCAACTACGTCCCATAGAGATTTTACAGCCGGACAGGACCAAAGACAATGTAGAAGGGTACCCACTTCCGCACAACCATGCCAGCATAGGCCCGAGAGTGTTTGATCCATCTTTTTGAGTCTACTACCTCATTCATAACAACGGTGTTTCAGGGCTGGTTCGGAGCTGGATCTTGAAAAGCACTGGGTTTTCCTGTTCACAACGCAGCAGAGCAGCCTCTTAGCTCCGGAATCCGGCTCATTTCGAGCACCAAAAAATTGTCCGGCCAGAGCAAAAGCACCACATACGTCACGCTTACGTCAAGGCGGGGGCAGGGGCGGGATCAACTCCTGAACAACAACAAAAAGCCTGCGTTTTATCCAGTTTGTACACAATGATGGAGAAAGGTAACAAGCAACAGTGGTCAGCTGAAGAGACCAGCTACCTACTGGGAATCTGGTCTTCCGAAGAGGTACAGAGGAAGCTGGAGCACAATCGGCCATTGTTGTTGTTGTCGGTGTCAGCTGTGAGGGGTTTCCGCTTCATGAAGCAGGCACGCAAACGGTTACGTCATGATGCAAACGATGACGCAATGACGCAGCACCAGTCGGACTCTAGGCAGTGTGAAAAGCTTGAACCGGAGTTGCGTTGGTGTGAATGAGGTATACAGGGTGTGATGTATGCTCCGTGAAGGATTTTTAACTGTATTACTCTAAACCGGACACACTTGGAGATTGATGTTGAGTTTGAAGGATTATTTGAATTATTTGAAGTATTAAAGTAACGTGTTATGGCAGGAAAGTTAAATCTGGTATATTCATTTTAATGTCACCTTATATAGAATGTGTGTTAAATTTGAAGGGACAAAGTATATTTTCCCTCCCCAATATATTGAGGTGAAGTCTTTGTGTTTAGAGAGGGATGCAAGCAGGGGACGTCCTAATTTGGGGATAGCTCCAAAACTCTGGAATGTTTCCCTCATAAAAGAAGAGGGTGCGTTATACATGCTTGGGGCAAATATGTGTGTTTTCATTGCAGTAAATATATGTGCTAGATGATTACTGTTCAACTATACCTCTGTTCTTATTCTTTCATGTGTGGGTACTAAATGGCTACAAACATTGTGGAGAAATTAGCTTAAACATGTTTTATTACTCTATATGAAATGGAAGCAGCTTTTATGATAGGGACGAGAGAGCATTTTCAGCATGTCAATTATCAGGGAAATCTACTTGTTTTCAATAGATGTGTGTGGTTAATTACTTTGTATTAATAATAACAGTATGTGTAAAGGAAGCTGGAAATATACAATGTGAAACCTTTTATTTGAAGTAAAGATGTGAACGATAGCTCAAACAAATGGAAAGGCGGTAAGACAAATGAGTGTGTTCTCTATATTAGGCCTGTGTGAAGTTTGACTATTTGAAAAGCATCTCTAATACTGCTTAAGAGCATAGGTAATGTGTTCCTCGTTATTATTGATATGAAAGTGATTTACATGTATTACGTATATTTAGCCAACTATAACAACTATATCTTAAAACATACTTTTAACTTGTGTGTGGCAGCCTGAGGCGGGAAGATGGACTCAGGGACAAAGGGCCATAAAGGGGATGTGTGTGTGCTGGCTACAAGATGTGAAATAAGATAAGGAAACTTGTTGTTGAGAGCAGGTTCGTACCAGACACCAAAAGGTATCTGGTCTTCGTCAAACTGAAAGAGACTTTTTGTTTCCGGGTTTCTTCTGCTGTGTCGCACTGATTGGGTGCGACAGGCCATGTGTTGGTCTCTGCCAATAAGATGACCTCTGGGGGAAAGCACGCACACACCTCCTCCTGTGTTTTAGTATGAAAGCCTGTGTTTTCCTTTGGTTCGCGCTCTTGTTTTTGACCGGCCGTTCCTGAGACCTGTCTCACACGTGGTAGAACCTGAGCCCGGAGTACTCTGCAGAGTGCTTCGTGATTCCTTTGTATTTGTATTGTTACCTTGTATCATTAAAGCAAGATTATTGTTTAACTTGTATTCTGGTGTTTTCTTAATCCCTTCCTTTTTACGAATTTACCCAGCTTATCAAACGACACGCGGAGACGAGGTTGGTTTTAAACATCCTCCAAATCTCCAACAAGTGGTGACCCGACGTGTCTGAGTGGGGTGTTTTCGGGGAAGAGACCACCAGCAGCAAGCGGACGGAATAGTCCAGGGCTAAACATCTCGGCCTCTTCTGACAACTAAAAACAGAGCTCTGTACAATAGGCTACCAGGTGAGCAGACACGATTTAATTTGAAACCTGTGATTTGACCATATTCCAAATGTTAGGGTTGTCAGACGAAGTTTACAGTGTTTTTTTGGTAACAATACGGATACGTGTGTTAGTTGAAAGGTAGGATATTAAGTTCTAACAGCTGGAAGGGTATTGGAGTCCCTGGCTTAAAAAGTGGAGGTAGAGAGTCCCCACAGTTAGCCTGTCTGGAGTAGTCAAATGGTAGTATTAAGTCTCCATATAAGACTGACTCAAAATAACGAATCCACAGCTCGACGGGGCTGGAGATGAGTTATTTTTTATAAGTGATCCAAAGGAGAGTAACGCAAACTTCAGAAAGTCATTCTGAAGTGACCGGGCCTCACTATATCCTTTGGTGTGTTGGGGTTGAATCTATAAAGCCAAACGTCACGATAAAGAGTTCTGTAGGCCTGGGTTACGACTCCATGTCAGCGTCACATCGTTGAAAGACGGTGTTGAAGCGCGCTGAGAGGCTTGCTAAACTTGTTGGAATAAACATCGGACAATAAAAGCTGAATAGACTGTACGGGGAATTTTGTCTGTGAATATTTACTGGTAACAAGGACAGTAAGTCAGATCAATAGATATGAAGTCTGTGAATATTTACTGGTAACAAAGACAGTAAGTCAGATGAATAGATACGAAGTCATAATGAAGGGAGAATTTTAACGAGAGGAGCGTGAGTTAAGAGCTTACGAGAACAGTGGGTTCAAGCAGAAAAATTGAATAAAAGGATAGCAGAAGTGTTAATTGTTGAAAGAAGCCCCCCTTTTCCAAAGGAGGCTGAGAGCTACAGCAGGGGAAAGAGAAGGGGGTGTCAGTATTTGTCTGTGAGAGTTCCCCCCACCCTTTTTCCTCTCGAGAGCAGCAGCGGCCCGGAGTGTGTCTGCTTGCTTTTTTCTCTAGTGATCTGAAGTTGGACTGAAATACATAGAAAATTAACAGATCAAGGTGTGATTTGAAGTGGTAGATATATTGAAATAAATAAGAAACAATGATTTGCTGTTATTTAAATATAGTCTTTGAGAACTGATTGATACCGTTGCATTGCGTTGTGAATTTCATGGTATTTGTCTTAACTATAATGTACCCACATGCATGTGGTTTCTTTGTCCCAGTTCATTTTAAAGTCAGCCGCCTCATGGCTAAATCTATTTGACCCCATGAGGTCAAGAGTCATTCTGTTAGACCACCATCTTGTGAAAGACAAATCATTGTTCTTTTGTCACATTTTGAATTAGAAAAGAGTTCATTTTGTTAGATCAATTTATCTATAAATGTTGTAGTGGGAGTTTTGTGTTTGCTAACATTTTTAGGAACGACAACACTAGGAGATGATTACACTCAAGAATCCGTGGAGTGTAAATACATTGAGAAGAACACATTTTTATACTCTAACTGTTTGCACATCATAGACAAGGAATTTACACAATATAAATGAATATTCACCAAAAGTAATAAGTAAAATGGAAAGTAGACATGGGCCTACACTTGAGTCAAATGATATTACTGTGATCTGATCAGTGTGCTCTGCAGGTTTACTATTGTTCTAAGTAACAGTGGGATTTAAAATATTGGAGAAAGTATGGAGATGTTCTTTCGTAGTGTGTGAAATATGTGATGCTTGAAACAGGTATTTCAATTTATGGAAGAAAATGGTTTCCTGAAAGACTCAGGTTGGGTAGATATGTAACAATGGATGAAACGATTTATAGAGGGAGTTTTTGTAATATCATTAGTAGACATTAATGGTGTTGTTTAGATGGCATTTAGCAACTAAGACAGATAGTATGATTAGAAAGAGACAGAGTGGAAAGGGTTGGATTGATTTAATCTCAGTGTGCTAGACTTCTTATGGATAATGCGTCCCGGGACCTGGACTCCCCCTCTGAGTTAGAAAGGCTACGACCCCGTCCCTCCAAGCAGACAAAAGACCTAACCCAACAGGAGACTCCTCCTTCTCCATCAAACAGACAGAGAACCAGAGCTGAACCGTCTCTACCTGAGGCATCCAGAACCAAACCGCTTGCTGACATACAGACATACTCTCATCAGTCCCTCAGACAGGGCATGAAGCTGAGCCACGAGATTTGGCACAGGAGCAGAGTGGGGGACATGAGAGCAGAATCCGCCCTCCATAAAGCAGCAGAGAGACTGTAAAGGAGGAGATGAAATGCAAAGCAGTGCAAAGAACAGTGGCATGATGTGGGCTGCCGATGTGACTGGGCCAAAGGCTGCCTAAAACAGTTACAGCGGATGGATTCAAGAGCTGATGGACTGAAGAGAAGACAGAATCAGAGGAGTTGGCATAGTCGATTTGAAGTGAGGAGGTCGGGGTCACGGCTTGAGACAACCAGGGGAGGAGAAAAGGAGAACGGGAATGAGTGAGTTTACACATAAACACACTTATTCACAAAACGCACATAGAAGACACCACATTTAAAGAACTTGAATTGACTTGATAAATAAGTAAAGATAAAAAGAGGTATTAACCATGAATTAATCGATTGGTAAATTCAAAATAGCAGTAAAGAGGAAACTATTAAAGTAAAATGAGAAAATCATCCTAAAAACACACTGAGGGTTAAAGGGGGAGACATGAGGGAAATATGCACTACACTTTAAGCAGGGGGTGTTTTGGAGTAGCACAGTGTCGAACCATATTCTTCAATCTTTCCATCATATTAATAAATTATTCTTCAAGAGATTTTTATTCATGTGTGAATAAAGTAGTGATCTCATTTGTTACAATATTGATTTCACCATTGTGGCATAGTTATTACCATAGGAGGGAAACTGTTTGTAATCCTTGGTAAAGTAAAGGGTGATGGTTGCATGTTCGGACACCCAAGGTTCCACACACTGCTAAAGAGTTTAACATTGTTTTTAAGTAGACCAGAATTGAAGATAAATGAGTATAATGAGCTATGAAATGCAGAGCTACACAGATCCTAGTAATGTTTTGACTTAAGATAATAGTTATGTACACAAGTTTCTGAATTAGATTTATTAGACATTTTAATACTACTTAGGTGTAAATAAATTGCAGTAGTAGTAGTACTATTATGAAGTGAGTTTTGTACCAAGTTGCAGGAAATGTGGGAAGCAACCGTCCCGATGACAAGTTAGAGATATCTGACTTAAGGTGGTAATCGTGAATTGATAAATGATGGCGCTCCATATAGGACTGATTTTTGTAGACAGAGGATACTGGCCTTTGCTGAAATATCAAAGTCTCTGCAGAGCACGACACATGGCCAATGAAACTGAGACCAAATGACCTTTGACCCTGACTGACAGTGTGACTTGAGAACAGCACTATCAATGACTGACTCTGGGGCTGACCAAACGTGACTTTACAACCTGACAGTGTGGGTGTGAATGAATTTCTGCATGTGATCAGTGTAACTGCATGATTCTAAAACAATAACTAACCGAGCATGTCTTTGGACTAATACATTATTTTGGAGCTCCATGGGAAACACAGGTTTCCTACAATTCCATACATTTGGAAAAATGCACATGTGACCCGTTTCTAATTCCCACAGGAGTTGGCGGTTTGCAAATGTAAAACTCAAACTAAAATCTAAAGATTCTGTTTCTTTTAGGACTGCCAGCTGGAAATGAACACTTATTTTCCCTGGAGTGTTTACTGTGAAAAATGATGGATGTACTTTTGTGAATGATGTTTGGTATTTTCTTATAACCACTGGTTACCTGAAGGTTTTCTTCCCATACAGGATTTTGTTACACATGTATACATGTGTAAAAAGGGGGAGTGTGGGATTTTTTCATTTAGGGACTGGAAGAAACCTGCCGCCCCAACTCAGATGTTCAATCTGACCATTGATTGACAGTTTTAGATTTAACCTGCTCCATATCTGGGGATAAGATACTGTTTGATTAATGTTGACATGTTTCTAATATTGATTGAGTTATAACAGGTAACACAGATGCAGAATCAGTGGCCAAGGGGCTACTGAGAGAGGTAATTCCAGAATGAGAATGAGAAGGTGAACTGTGATAATGAAAACAATTTTGTAATATTTCAACAGGTATTAAAGTAACTGAGGTTTGAAATGTAGAAAGAACATATTACAGCTAAGTTAAAACATAGTAATGTAATGAGATAGAATTTAATTTAGACAACATCTTGTAACTAGCCTGGTAAAGAAGTAAAAGCCATAGACTGTTTAGATCATTATGGGGATGTACATTTAATTTAAAGTCATAATAGAAAGATATTTGATGACAGTATGTTGGATTTCTGTATTCATTTTTCAGCTTGATAATATCTAAGCACTGACGGGTAGAAGCAGTATCACCAGGAAATTGTTCACTTTGTCAGTATCATGATTTTAGTTGTT
Source organism: Notothenia rossii (assembly GCF_949606895.1). NCBI lineage: Eukaryota > Metazoa > Chordata > Actinopteri > Perciformes > Nototheniidae > Notothenia > Notothenia rossii. The sequence continues at coordinate 47,896,471 of NC_136907.1, read as the reverse complement.
TTTAATCCATAACATTAGTGTGTTTCTTTACCAGAGACATTAGCAGTTCATATTATATTTAGATTTTAAATGGGATCTCAAGGATTTCATTTATAATAACACAGATGCTTGTCAGGAATTCAGAGCTATTGAGATATGTTATTTAGTTCACCTGAAGATGTTGGGGTTTATTTTGTTGACACAGGCCAAGTATTAGAATTCTGAAGTGGCCTACCAGTGGTGGGTCAAACACCTGAGGGCCCAGAAGCACTGAGCGTAGACTTGAGGGGTGGGTATCAGATTTCTCCACACAGGTTGCTGACGCCAAAAGGGGGACCCGAGGAGCAGGAGGCCGACACAGCGGAGTTCGTCAGGCCTACGTGACTCAACCCCAGGTTCTCCGGCCTCTACAGAGTGACCCAGAGGACATCTCATGCCGTCCGCCGAGGAGCAAAGGGGGACATCTGGTACTACTGGAGCCAGTGTGCGGCGAGGAACACTCCGGCTAGGACCTTGGAGGACATCAGGATGGACCTGGCTATCGTCAACGCGGACATCCCTACAGCAGACGACTTGGAAGCTGGCGTCAGCGGGCTGGGGGACTTCTCGAGGCAGCAGAGGAGTCTACTTCTCTCTGATCAGATTCATCAGTTCCACCTTTGAAGGAAAGGCCGCATCTCCCCCTCCCTATCAGCTGCCCCCTTGTTGTCGTTTTTCGCTGGGGGGGGGGGCCTGAGGATTCAACAACACGCAAGGATGCTGCTTTCTGGCACTCAGGCTCTCACTCTGATAGTTTCTTCACTGTCATTGGAGGTTGTTTTCTGTTCCCAAAGGTTTTAATGAAGGGGGACAGACACAGTATCAAAGAAGGACAGTAGTTTTGTTTCAAATGTCTTATGTTTGTTGGTCTCGTGAGGCGAGACCAAAAAGGGGGAATTGAAGGATTATTTGAATTATTTGAAGGATTAAAGTAACGTGTTATGGCAGGAAAGTTAAATCTGGTATATTCATTTTAATGTCACCTTATATAGAATGTGTGTTAAATTTGAAGGGACAAAGTATATTTTCCCTCTCCAATATATTGAGGTGAAGTCTTTGTGTTTCGAGAAGGATGGGAGCAGGGGACGTCCTAATTTGGGGATAGCTCCAAAACTCTGGAATGTTTCCCTCATAAAAGAAGAGGGTGCGTTATACATGCTTGGGGCAAATATGTGTGTTTTCATTGCAGTAAATATATGTGCTACATGATTACTGTTCAACTATACCTCTGTTTTTATTCTTTCATGTGTGGGTACTAAATGGCTACAAACATTGTGGAGAAATTAGCTTAAACATGTTTTATTACTCTATATGAAATGGAAGCAGCTTTTATGATAGGGACGAGAGAGCATTTTCAGCATGTCAATTATCAGGGAAATCTACTTGTTTTCAATAGACGTGTGTGGTTAATTACTTTGTATTAATAATAACAGTATGTGTAAAGGAAGCTGGAAATATACAATGTGAAACCTTTTATTTGAAGTAAAGATGTGAACGATAGCTCAAACAAATGGAAAGGCGGTAGGACAAATGAGTGTGTTCTCTATATTAGGCCTGTGTGAAGTTTGACTATTTGAAAAGCATCTCTAATACTGCTTAAGAGCATAGGTAATGTGTTCCTCGTTATTATTGATATGAAAGTGATTTACATGTATTACGTATATTTATCCAACTATAACAACTATATCTTAAAACATACTTTTAACTTGTGTGTGGTAACCTGAAGGGGGGAAGATGGACTCAGGGACAAAGGGCCATAAAGGGGATGTGTGTGTGCTGGCTACAAGATGTGAAATAAGATCAGGTTCGTACCAGACACCAAAAGGTGTCTGGTCTTCATCAAACTGAAAGAGACTTTTTGTTTCCGGGTTTCTTCTGCTGTGTCGCACTGATTGGGTGCGACAGGTCATGTGTTGGTCTCTGCCAATAAGATGACCTCTGGGGGAAAGCACGCACACACCTCCTCCTGTGTTTTAGTATGAAAGCCTGTGTTTTCCTTTGGTTCGCGCTCTTGTTTTTGACCGGCCGTTCCTGAGACCTGTCTCACACGTGGTAGAACCTGAGCCCGGAGTACTCTGCAGAGTGCTTCGTGATTCCTTTGTATTTGTATTGTTACCTTGTATCATTAAAGCAAGATTATTGTTTAACTTGTATTCTGGTGTTTTCTTAATCCCTTCCTTTTACGAATTTACCCAGCTTATCAAACGACACGCGGAGACGAGGTTTGTTTTAAACATCCTCCAAATCTCCAACAAGTTCCACAAGATTCTGTCCCACTCAACTGGGGTAAGGGTGATGCCTAAGTACTGCTCCCATCCTTTCTGTGACTGCAGATTAGTATTGGCGGTGGAGGTAAGGAGAAGTTTATATATACCTGAAATCATTCCTTTCTTGTTTGCAAGTCTTTTTAGGTTCATATCAAAGTGTTCATGACAACCTATATTTATACCTTTTGATGTTAAGTTTTTAATATTTGATTGTAATTGCATATAGGAGAGGAATAGGGATTTATTCAGATTAAAATGTTCCATCAACACTGTGAACGGAGTTATGATATTGTTTTTTACTATTTGTCCAATGTGTTGTATGTCATGTGCTTGCATATGTATATTATTCAATGGGTTACCGCCAGCTGTGAATATTGGGTTTTTCCATAATGGGCATGAAGGGAGGGAAATACCAGTGATGCCTCCTTTGTACAGATTTAACCACACTGATAGAAAATTGAATTAATGGATTATTCAGACTGGATTTGTGGAGTACCATAATGAATTTAAAGATATTGATTTATTGTTTTCTGTAATTATGTGTCCTTCCAGCCAATCCCAATGGACAATATATTAACAGGGTTAGGATTATACTGTATATAAACTGTATGTACACAGTTGAGCTGAAAGCACTAATTTAATCATATTGTTGAATTATAAAAAAGAATTGATGATTTAAAAATAGTGTGCAGAGTTTGTCTCACACAGGGGTGGGTAACCTTTTTCCTCTCAAGGGCCATTTCAATTTTTACAATATCCTCCGAGGGCAGTATACAAGTTATTGACCCCTGCTTAAAAAAACAAAAATCACAGCCCATTCATTTGGCCTTTCTTTCATGCTGTGCAAAGAAAAAGCAACCTCTTAATCCAGATATCTTACCATGACTCGCGCATGCATGCACGTGCACGGTGTGGCATGACCACCAAAACAGAAGGATATGGACACAAGATGTGTACAAAAGTATTTAGTTTCCTATCCATGCGGACATGATTTAAGTGGGGGGGGGGGGGGGGGGGGGGGGACCTAGCCTCCTCTAAGGGGTCCAGGGGCATGCTCCCCCGGGAAGATTTTTTTTTAAATGTTGAAGTTAAAAGCATCAATCTGGCGCACTTTGAGAGCAACATTAAGAGATCTATGGATACATCTCTCAACACCCATATGAAACAGAACTGTAAGCAGATTTATTTTTCTTTATGAATATTTTACAAATCACTCCCCTTTCAAACTGTATTCTTGTTTACTAATAACAACTTTTTTTTTACTATCATATAGTATTTTATACCTGTTTACTTTATTCTCTTATTTTTGTATAACTATAATGATCATATAAAGATGTGCCTTTACCTCACTGGTTGGAGAAAAAGCTTCTTATATTCGTTAGCATAGCTAGCTAACCAGATGCTAATAACAACAAAGTTATTGACTGTATGATCAGTATGACAGATGAACAGATGGGGCTTTCAACTAAAGACACAACCACGCACAAACTGCGGCATGTGTACGGCTCCTTATGGGTACTGCAATTTCTGGAAGTGCCGGAGTGACGTTCTTGTGCTCTCCGTCAGAACTGCACCCCTGTCAGACGAGACATATACCACGTGATGACACGTTACTTAGGCTCGTGTTGTGTTCAAGGACCCTGACCTTGGCTAGGAAAAACAGGCACTCGCTTATTTAATTTTTTTGCGGTCTAGATTTCTTAAATTGTTTTCTTTTTTGTGTGTCTTTATAAATTACCACGAGGGCCGTACCAAATTGTCTCGCGGGCCGTATACAGCCCGGGGGCCGGAGGTTCCCCACCCCTGGTCTAACACTAGCTCTTAAAGACCCAGTGAAGTGCATGTTTTTGCACCAAAAGGAAATGGCAGTTTCATTCCTTACATATTATTGTGCCTGTTCATGGCTAAAATAATTTTTAATAATTCATAATTAATGAATTAATGAATTATTAATTTTGCCGTCTGAGCCGAACAGAAGTTGCAGACGATAGTGGCTGTGACGTCACAAGATGTACCCAGTTGCGATTGTAAACATGGCGGAGACTTTGGAAAGTGATACTAGTGTGAGAGAAATGATTGATTTGGACAGCTTTTCGGACAGGATAGATGAGGAAAGTGATCAATTTGGTGCACTTTGAGGGCAACATTAAGAGATTTATGGATACAGCTCTCAACACTCATATGAAACATATATTTCAATAATCAAAAAACATTGGAAGGATTTCTTAACCTATTTTATACAACTAATATTACATAGATGGAAATATTTCTTTACATAGATGACCAAACCCACTGAGATAACTTAGGCTACAGTTTACCTCCCTGAGCTGACGTTATCTCTCTCAGTCCCACAGGAGAGCACTCTCCCTCTCCTTATTGTTGAAACAGCTAATCTCCGTTAGCTCCGAGCTAGCACCAGATGCTAACGACAACCATGTAACTCTCTCAGTCTCTCTTTCTCTCTCTCTCGAATCGACAAGTGGCCTTTATTTATCATGATCAATCAAAGAATCTACGAAACAATGACACCAGCCAGGCTCACCTTCATCTTTTGGGAACAGAAACATCGCCACTTCGGCAGACTTGACATTACTACAGCCAGCGGCAATGCATCGTTTCCCCTGTGTTTTTCATCCCTCTTTCTTCACTGTCGCCTCCATTGTCAGGTTTTCTCGATTGGCAATCACTTCCAGTCGACTCCGACACTTTCCAGGAAAATATTAGCTCAAAAATGTTGAGAAATTTGACTTTGAAAAAGAGAAAAAATGAACGGTGGTGAATGTAAACAGTGCGGCGGCGTCCATTTCGTGAAGTCACGCAGTAGATCGCAAGCCACGCCCACGAAGGCGAAGGTCGACTGCAGATATCCCCGGCAAATTCAAAACTCGTCAAATTCATTACTATTCCAACATCTTTTGATATGGGTTCCAATGGACAATTTTGGTCATTACTATACGTATTAGCATAACAGATCATGCACAGGTGCACACTTCACAGGGTCTTTAACCCTAAGTATACCCTAACCAGTTTTATTTCCTGTCTTTTTTTTGCACAATGTACTGCCTTATTAGTTTTGTATTGTTTTAAGTAGATTACAGATGTGTGCAGCACTACCGCAAACACAAAAACTCACCTTGGAATCAAGACCTATCATATGCATATCAGTAAAACAGTCACAGACATACAAAAATATATACATTTTTGGAGAACTTCAAAGGGCTCAGCTTTGACAGTTGTTTCCTTTACAGTTTTGATATGAGCCTTGACTCTTATTTCATGTAATATGAACCCAAATGCAAAACCATTAGGCGCTTTCACACCAAGTACTTTGCCGTACTTAGTTCATCAGAACTCTTTAGTTCTGATGAACTAAAGAGCAGACCACGTTCACACCGGAATAAATCCTGCATGGTTGCGTTCCGATAATCCAAAAATCAGCTCCTAAATTCTAACCCTATCTCCTACTCCTTGACCTCTGAGTGAAACGTCACGGGGTTAAGGGATAGTGGATAGGAGAATTCAAAAGGACTTAGGAGAAGAGACTGCGGTACTTTAGAGAATCCGCACTGCACTTTCACTATCCGACGTGTTTATGATGCACCAGCGGACGTCATTGTGTGCGTCTGCTGCTGTGGGGAAACTATGGAAACTACAGTTTTCTATACAACGGACTACTAGGATGTTTAATAAGAAAGAGGGACTACTGTAAACTCCTCGAGAGACTCTGCACCATACTCTGATGCTGTTCTTTTATGCTTTATGAACGTGGACAACAGAGAAACATATTCTTCATGACCAAAGTTGTAATTGAAATAAAAAAGGAAAGTTCAATTTATGCTCGTCACCCTCTCCCTCCGGTCCACATTAATACAAATGATCCCGATACGCATGATTGTATGAAAATATCTTAAAATAAATACAAATGTATTTATTATAAACGTTAGTCCTTAACATCTATCACTGTGTATATCACCATTCAAACATCTTTTAAAAGTTGAACAAACCCCACACAGCTCAGTGAAATGTTGACTTTATTTGAGAATTTCAGTAAAAACTAATGTTCATATTTCTCTTTTTGATTATAATACTGATGAACGTTCAAAACAAAGTACTTTGGCAAGTTACCACATACGTTTTAAAATGCTTAATAAGCACCGTAACTTTCATGATAGGCTATAACTTCTCCGTCATAATCGTTAGTTTCCGTGAACGGCCGACTGTTGTGTGACGGCAAATGCTGCGGCTGCAAGGCATTGTGGGGCAGCATTTTCTCCTCTCCTTTCGGTAAGGGAGGTCGAGTGGTTCCTAAGCTAAAGGAGGTTATAAAGGAAGTTTGAAACCTCCTTTCCTTTCATTTCGAGAATTGGAACGGCACTTAACATGGCTGCCAATGACGTACTTCCGGGTCATTTCACTCTGTTAGGAAGGTTCCTAAGCTAAATGGACTATTGGAACGTAACCCCTGAGGGAGGATTAGGCAAATGAAGCCGCTGACGTCACTTCTTCTTCTGCTTTGGGTTTACTGGCAGGCCGCAAACAACTTCACGGCGTATACTGCCACCCGAAGTCCCCGGCCAGAGGTCCCCGGAGTTGGGGACTGGCTTCAGTAGAAGCTGCTGGGACTCCCAGCAGCTTCTACTGAAGCCTTGCGAGTAAATCGCCAGAAACGCCGACACCTCCTCATCTCCACCGCTCCCATGTTTTCTTTTGTGTTGCCATAAGTTAGTCTCTCTCCGTTTGTGCGCTGGGCTAATGCTAATGCAAGGAAAATAAAATGGCGGGGAGAAAATGTGATTATCTTCCATATGTGTTGCAGATCATACCACCCCAGGGTGAATGAAAACTCAGTCCAAACCAATAGAACACATCACATTTAAAAAACGTTTTAACTATTGGCTCAGAACAGTCTCATATTACACAAATGCACACAGAACGATTCACACTTGTACTTTATGATCCGCAAAAGGATCCACACTTGTGTTTTTCAATGCACACACAAATGTGTTGCGTTTCATATACATGTAAATAAAATCCAAATACAGAAAAAAGTTTTCCATATATATTTTTGATCCTAACATATTTTTTTCCATTTAAAACCGCTGAACCTGCAAACACAAACCGCTTTCTGTGCACGGATCACTGTGCATTCGTGGGTTTTGGACAGCGCAAAATGTGTAAATGAAGCGCTACATCATGAACGCAAGAAATCATACCCTCATGGGGGCGCGCTCATGTGATTTGCTTACAATGGAGGAGACATCTGATTGGCTATAGATAGAAATAATGACAAGTACGAATCGGGTGACCGTCAGGGGAGTCTCAAAAAACCCACACACTAAGTACTTTTCCCAGGAATAGTTCCCAGAACTTTCCCCGGAACTTTTATTTCCTGGAACTAGTAAATTGCGTTCACACCGGAATAAGTCCCTGAGGGAGCCGCTGATGTCACCACCACTTCTTCTTCTTCTTCTTCTTCTGCATGCTGGGAGATTTTGGAGTGCGACAGAAAGAGAAGAGCGAGACTTTTTAGTTATATTTTCCATTTATTTTTATGTAATGGGTGTTCATTTAATATAGTTTATCGGTGGTGGTTTGATTCGCTTTACTTTTCGTACTTTTTGGTGGTGTTTGTGGGGTGTTTTGTGGGCTTCTCCTGCCGGTGTCTCGCCGGCTGGTGTCTGACGCCATGGTAAATGGGGAGTTTGCCAAACTCACGATGAAGCACGGCATTAAAATTTCAGCCGGCTTCCCATGCACTGTGGAGGAGATCGGGCTTGCTGTGGGAAAAAAAGCTAGGGCACAGCAGCAATTAAGTCCCTGGCGCGGATGAACAGCGCGGTTGTGATCTTTCTGGATCAGGTGAAGAAGGTGAACCGCGTCATTGAGACGGGCATCACGGTGAGAGAAATGTTTGTAGGTTCAGCCGATGATGCTGCCCGCAACCAAAGTTGTACTGTCTAATGTACCTCCCTTCATAACTGATGAGTTCGTCAGTAGAGAACTGTCCAGACACGGAAAACTTGTTTCTCCAGTGAAAAAGATGCTGTCTGGATGTAAGTCTCAGTTACTGAAACACGTAGTGTTTCACCGCGGACAAGTTTATATGATACTGAACAATCGGAATGCGGAGCTTAAAGGTGGGGTAGATAAGTTTCAGAAACCGGCTCGAGTGCACTAAAATGTGAAAGTACACAGCCAAAAAGAATCCGCCCCTTCCTTCAGACTTCCTTACAGAGCACCTCCTCCGTGACAGCAGGCTGCAGTAACGTTACATATCAGGCAAAGCTAAACCCATCTAGGTTAGCAATACTACACAGCCAAAGCAACTCCGATATTGACTCTGGTTTGACTTCTCCTAGTTTCCACTTTCTTTTTGTTCTTAATTTGCTCCGTTACATTTTTTCTTTTTGCGACCAGTAGACGATGTTGAACCTAACTCTGCCATGGTGAAAGTGGCCGCCTGTTGCTGGCGAGTCATTGAAGTACTGCTGCAATGCACGCCCAATGACGGCACGCCCAATGAGGGCACGAGATACATTTGTGCGTGCACGAGATGGAAGGCTGACAGACATGGCGGCAATCCAATCCGCGACTAAACGGATTGGTTGTAGTTTTTACAGTATTACGGGTTCCACAGATGACATTTTTGTATGGATTTTTTGTCAAAGCACTTAAGATATTCATTGCTATCGGGATGTTAAGAGCATTCCAAGGAATATAACAAAAAGTGTATCTCGAGCCGGTTTCTGAAACTTACCTACCCCACCTTTAACCTCCGTTTTTACGTTAAAGTAGATGATTATGACTATGAAATTTTTGCAACATCATCAGTTATGAAGTGTTTTGGTTGCGGGGAGGAGGGCGAGGCGGAGCAGCAGGTGGCTGCTGCTGAGGGAGGGGTGTCTCTCACGCAGTGGTGGGCCCCCCCCCCCTCCGGAGGCGGCTGCTGCTGCTGACAGCAACGCTGCTCCTGAGCAGTCGGCGGTGGCGCGCGATGTGACGTCTCGGACGCGGAGCGGGCGAGGGCGCGCTACACAGCGCGGTTCTGCTGCTGTGCCCAGCTTGTGGTGCGGTGGTGTTGCACAGGGTGTGGGTGTGGATGATTATGCCCAGGAGAATGAGGTGGTGGTTTTGTGTGAAGCAGAAGAAAAGGGGGATGGGAGAAAAAAAGATAAAAAAACAAATACAAATGGTGAAATGAAACCTGGAATAATCAATGAACCACAAGGTGATTTGGAAAAAGAAAATGTTGGGACAGGTGAAGTCAGTAAAACACAAGAGGAGGATATGGATAGGGAAACACATATGGACAAAACAGGAGAGGAGAAGAAAACATGGGGTGAGCAGGTGGAGGTTGCTGAGATGGAGGAAGAGGAGGTGGCAGCAGAAATGACAAATAAAAAAAAGAATGCTACTAAACGCAGGAGAAATAAAAAAGACATATCAACCGTTGCAAGAAGCAGTAAAGTAGTGAGTGAGGGAAAGGAAGAAAGAGAGCAAGAACAGGCGGATGAGAGTTGGGATGATTGTGTGTCTGACAGCAGCGATGTGCCAGGTTTTCTGAGCAGTATTCAAAAAAACAAAAAAAACATAACGTAATCATAGAAGAATATTTCCCAGATTTGGCCGTTTTTTGTGCCTCAGCAAGACTTTCTCAGGAAAGAGCAGTCTGTCCTGGATGAGCTGTAAGTATATAGACTAAATATAATTGTAACTAAAGTAAGGAAGCAAATGGGCAGCGGTGATTTAAAAAATCTCAATGGCTGTGTTTAATTTATTTGTTTTTATTTTTGCTTTTCACATGTCACTCGCAATGGATACTTTTAGAGTGGGAAGTTTAAATGTAAATGGAGCCAGAGAGGAAAGAAAGAGGGCTTTAATATTTCAGACTGCAAAAATAAAACATGTGTCACGCTCCTGGGTTCATGTCACGGTTGTAGTTTTGTAGGTTTGGGTGTTTTTGCTGTTTTCCATGTCATGTTTTCCTCTGGGTTATTGTCTGGTCCTTTTCCCTGTGTTTTTCCTCTTGTCATTAGTTCCCTGGTGTGTCTAGTTATCTGATTGTGTTCACCTGTGGCCCTTGTGTTTCTCCTCCCCTGCCCAGCTGTTTCTTGTCCTGTGATTACCCTTCTGTGTATTTAGTCTTGTCTCCTCCTGTGTTCAATGTTGGTGCTTCTTTTGTGTGTGACATAGTTCACCGTAGAGTGTTTTGTTTGCTTAAGTCCTTGAAATAAAGGTTTTGTCAAGTGTTATCTGCGTTTGGGTCCTACCTGCTTCACTCTGCGTATCAGTAAGCACCAACCTTGAAATGGGCCCAGCAGATCCGTTCGAGCTGGAAGTATTGAACTTTTCCTTTTTTTTGGCTAACTGCTCGGATCGATTGAAGAGAGCACCCGGAGTTCAGCAGCAAGAGGCTGTGTTATCGGAGATGCGCCAGATGGCTAGAGAGAAACCAGGTTTGGTGAAGTTTTTACCTGGCTGGATTTCAAAAATCCTCCCGGTGTTTGATTCCCAGCCTGCTAGGCCCAGGCATGCTAGCTCCCTGTCTCCCAATTCCCAACCTGGTACCATACGCCTCGGTGGGTTCCGTCTGAAGTCAACCCATGCTTCTGCCCCAGTTCCTGCTCCTGTCCAGGAGTCGTATTCCGGAACTCGTTGGGCTTATGGAGGTCCACGGAGTATTCAGGTGGCTGCGATGAGAAGGAGTTGCAAGGCCAGGCTAGCAGCCCGAGCCCCAGCAGCCATGGTTCCAGCTACAGAACCGGCCCACACAGCCATGGTTCCAGCCCCAGCAACCATGGTCCCAGCCCTGGTTCCGGCCCCAGCAGCCATGGTTCGGGCTCCAGTACAGGCCCCAGCAGCCATGGTTCCGGTTACTGAACCGGCCCCAGAAATCATGGTCCCGACTCCAGTTTCGGCTATAGGACTGGCTGTCCGTCCGACGCCAGCTCCCCGTGTCCTGTCGTCATACCGGCCGACTCCAGCACCTCGTCTCCTGTTGGCTGTCCGTCCGACGCCAGCTCCCCGTGTTCTGTTGGCTGACGTCCGACGCCAGCCCCCCGTGTCCTGTCGGCATACCGGCCAACTTCAGCACCTCGTCTCCTGTTGGCTGTCCGTCTGACGCCAGCTCCCCGTGTCTTGTTGGCTGTCCGTCCGACGCCAGCTCCCCGTGTTCTGTTGGAGAACCAACCGTCTCAAGTCCCCTCTCAAGCCCTCTCTCAAGTTCCCTCTCAGGTCCCCTCTCGAGTCTCTTCTCGAGTCCCCTCTAAAGTCTCCTCTCAAGTCTCCTATCGAGCGACCTCTCGAGTCCCCTCTCGAGTCCCCTTTCAAGTCACCTCTCAAGTCCCTGCTCAAGTCCCCTCTCCAGTCTCCTCTCAAGTTCCTACCCGAGTCCCCTCTCAAGTCACCTCTCAAGTATCCTCTCGAGTTCCCTCTCAAGTATCCTCCCGAGTTCCCTCTCAAGTCCCCTCTCAAGTCTCCTCTCAAGTTCCTACCCGAGTCCCCTCTCAAGTCACCTCTCAAGTCTCCTCTTCAGTGCCTTCTCAAGTCTCCTCTCGAGCTACCTCTCAAGTCCCCTCTCAAGTCACCTCTCAAGTCTCCTCTCTAGTCCCCTCTCAAGTATCCTCTCGAGTCCCCTCTCGAGTCCCCTCTCGAGTCTCCTCTCAAGTTCCCTCTCAAGCCCTCTCTCGAGTCTCCTCTTGAGTCCCCTTTTTTAGCAGTCTTAGGCAGTGGTGGGACCATGGTAAGACTGAGATAAGATTGCTCTGCCAACAGCACACCCTCAATGTCACACTCTGGGGAAACTCTGTCCGAGGGGTTCTGTGCCGAACTACCTCAGGTCTCCGAGGAGACCAACTCACAGCTCGAAGGGCCGTTAACGATCCAGGAGTTGCAGACCGCCCTGCAAGGCATGCTGGGACGGCGGGCTCCTGGTATCGATGGCCTCTTCGTAGAGTTTTATAAAGCCTACTGGGACGTCTTGTCACATGACCTTTTAGACGTTTTTAATGAAAGTCTGGCTTCTGGCTCTATGCTGATGTCCTGCAGGAGAGCGGTGATCACGCTGCTACCAAAAAAAGGAAACCTGCAGGACATCAAAAACTGGCGCCCTGTGTCTCTGCTGTGTGTGGATTACAAACTTCTGTCCAAGGCTTTGGCCACCAGGCTGGGGAGGGCTGTGGAGCAGGTCATCCACCGGGACCAGACCTACTGTGTGCCCGGCAGGTCCATGGTTGTCAATGCCCACCTAATTCGAGATGTTTTGGAGGTCTCCAGCTCATTGGGCATTAATACTAGTCTGATTTCTCTAGATCAGGAAAAGGCTTTTGATCGCGTTGAGCACAGCTTCCTCTGGAAAGTAATGGAGAAGTTTGGGTTCAGCGCTGGTTGCATAGCCAAGATCAAGGTGTTGTACAATAAGATTGAGAGTGTGCTGAAGTTCAACGGTGGGCTGTGTGCTCCTTTTAGAGTGTGTAGAGGGGTCCGGCAGGGCTGTGCTCTCTCTGGCATGCTCTATGCACTCTCCCTAGAACCCCTCCTCAACAAAATACGCTCCAAACTGCAAGGACTGTTTTTACCTGGTTTTAGTGGAGGCATGGTTTTATCAGCATATGCGGATGATATCATTGTTTTTATTAGAGACCAAAAAGATACAGACATTTTAGTTAACATCGTGAGGGAGTTTAGTTCAGCATCGGCAGCGAGGGTGAATTGGAAGAAAAGTGAGGCCCTCGCTGTCGGTGAGTGGAGGGGCGGTCTCCCAGTTCTTCCCAAGAACATGAAATGGAAAAAAGATAGGCTAAAGTACCTGGGTGTGTTCTTGGGAAACACAAATATAGTCCTGAAGAACTGGGAGGACGTCATGGGAAAGATAGAAGGAAAGCTGTCCAAGTGGAAGTGGCTGCTCCTTCAAATGTCTTTTAAAGGTAGAGTGTTGGTTTTAAACAACCTTGTGGCATCCAAACTGAGGCACCGTCTTACCTGTGTGGACCCTCCCTCAGGCTTACTTGCCCCAATACAAAATAAATTAGATTTATTTTGGGAGGGTCTACACTGGGTGCCACAGGGTGTGCTGTTTTTATCTAGAGAGGAGGGGGGACTTATCCACCTGGCCAGCCGAACAGCCACTTCCAGGATACAGTTTTTACAGAGGTATCTGACCAGCCCGGCTGATTTGGTGTGAAGATATGTGAGCAGCTGCTAGGCCTGTCGCGATAATCGATAAATTGACTTATCGTACGATAAATTAAAATGGACTCGATAACTTTTCTGAGCTCGATAAATTGCCGTTTACATAAAGATGTGACCAGCATTTTAGCCTGGAGCGCTGTGGCTGCCAGGCGCGCTGTGAGGGGCGGGGCTGACACACAGCCAGGTCAGGACACTCCGCGTGCACGTGCAGCAGCGTAGCAGCCAAATTAATAATATAGCGACAAGCGGGAGACAACGTGTGACTTACTCGCAGGGAATTTAAAGTGAAATGGAATTGGTTACAAAACCTAACTACACATCTCGATTCTCCGGTGTGGCAGTATTTTGGATTCAAACCAAATCAACGAGGCGAACCTACGGAGTTGAATGAGCCGGGCGGTGTGTCGCATTGGTTTAAAAAAGGTAGCGACAAAAGCAGGCAATACCACGCATTTTAAACCACCTAAAACACAACCACCCCATTCCGTTTTTCCAGCTGGGAGCAAACATGGCAGCTGGAGATGGAGAGGCCCCGCCCGACAATGCAAACATGTTGGTGTTCCTTGCTCGAAAACTTAGAAAAACAGATTTGGATATGGCCTGTTGAGGCATCTGGGTCTTTGACAGTGGACTGTACACTTGACTGTTGTTTTAAGGAGGTTTTTTTTGCTTGTGAGATAATGTGTGCTCATATTTATTTATTTATATATATATATATATATATATATATATATATATATATATATATATATATGAGAGAGAGAGCTCTGTTTTCCAGCCTGACTATTTAATTTATTGTTTTGGTTGTGTGATTTAATTAATTTATTATAATTTAATTAATTTGTTTTATTTATTATATATAATTTATATATTTTAATATTATTTCACATTTCATTTGCAATGTTGAATGTTCAATAAAAAGTTATGTTTGAAAGGATGTACTTGAATTATTATTATATATTATCATTATGTCTTAAAACGATGCCGACAATATTATCGTTTATCGCAATAATTTCCAGAAAAATTTATCGTCCAACAAAATTAATTATCGTGACAGGCCTAGCAGCTGCATTCTCCGACGCATGAGTAACCTGGGGCTGGATGCTGCTCTGTTTTTAACTGATTTAAACGTTTTAAAATTAAGTGGGTTTCCTCCTTTTTATCAGGGTGTTTTTAAATCTTGGGCCCTTTTTAATCATAAAAGGTGTTCAAAGACTGACTCTCTGTACTGGTTGTTGAAGGAGCCTCTGATTCACAAAGCCAGGTTGGACGTCAGCAGCAGCGAAACACCCGGCCTGACGGTGGCGCTGTGCCGATCCAAGACCCTGTGTCTTCAGCAGTTGGTGGATGCAGTGGGGCCGGAGCTGAGCGATGCCCGGGCTTTGGGCTCTCTGCTGGGTCTGCACTCTGCCCGGGTGGCCGAGAGGATCCTGCAACTCTGGAGCCAGATCCTCTCTCTGATGACAAAAGACTTTTAAGGAGCTACGGACAGGGAAGAGCCAAGCCGGATCCAGCAGACCCTTTCCCGGAGATCTACCTGAGCCCAGGGCTCGGAGAACTGACCGGCCCCCTGCTCAAGGTCGCAAACCAAGGACAAATGACTATCCACAAAGCTGACAAGAAAACACTATACATGAACATTGTAAAGACGACCAACAAAAATGTGCTGAAGGACAGGGCCTACACGGTGTGGAGCACCAGACTGGGTGCAGGAGGCAGACCAGGCCCAAAGTGGAGGATTTTATACAAACCTCCCATTAAAAAAACGTACTGCCGACCTCCAGTGGAGAATTTTACACTGTGCCATCGACTGTAATTCTTTTATCTCCATTATTAATCCTGCTGTTTTTAACAAGTGTCCATTTTGTGGTTTTAGAGTGACTGTTTTCCATGTTTTTACAGAGTGCAAGAGAGAGGGTTTTATTTTCTTTCGCTGCATGAGTTCCCACGACAGATCGGGGACCCATAAAGTGCATTTTGCACTCTTGAAAGCGTCTTATTTTCAGTTGTATCTCAGATGAAACCTTTTTCTTTACATCTTTTTGGGAAAATCACCAAGATCAGAAAACTGAAAACCTTTGAGCCTTTGTGGCTTATTTTGTAACAAGTAGTCAGTTCAAAATAATTTTTCCAAGCTAATTGCAAGATCTGATCTAAATATCCCATCTTATAAATCTTACCAAGCACATTTTCAATTTTTTTTACTTATTTCAGGCGAAAACAGTGTTTATATGATTGTTTACTTGTTTTTGGAGCAGCATTTATTCTAGTGCTATGTAAGTCAGGAAAAGAGAAATATGTTTGTCTCCATTTATTCTTAGCAGACGATTCCTCATAGGATTATGTTTTCTATTTTATGGATTCAGGTTCTGTTTGCTACTGCAACAGAGACACACTGGGGTCACACTCTGTCCTCTTAGAGCACTTTGGGCCTCAGCTGAAGCATTAACAGCTTAAAGCCTAAAGACCTTGACTGTTAAATTACCTCTCAGTAATGGCATTTAGTAGACAGATGGTCCATTAAGTCTGGCTTAGTGCAGTGTGTGTGTGTGTGTGTGTGTGTGTGTGTGTGTGTGTGTGTGTGTGTGTGTGTGTGTGTGTGTGTGTGTGTGTGTGTGTGTGTGTGTGTGTGTGGTGCAGATATAACTTAATTCATCCTCCTGAACTAGTAACCCTTACCCTAAGGAAACACGATTCTCTCTGACGTTATTTGTGTCAGACAAAACAAAATCAGATGATATTTCTTTGGCTCTTTTTACTTTTAAAAAAAATGAAAAAAGTCCATCCATTTTCAAATGTTGTGCAGTTAGATTTTTCATTGTTCAAAATATTTCTATCAGAACGATGATGTCATCTCTTTTGTCCATCTAACACATGCTGAAGTATTATACCACATCTAATACCGGCCAGATGCCACGATACGTATTATATTCATGACCCAAGGAATACACTCTAATGCTCTTGGTGACCCTCTGACCTTTTATCTAATGCTACCATTGCAAAAACATATTCTGACAACAGCTAATGCTTCTACTTCCTCTGGTGTCAAACGTTTTCGTACTTTTGCACGGCAATGTTCTGATTTCTATGGAAGTTGCTGTGGATATTTGCTGGCCCCAGGACATGAATGGTAATGTGTTTAGCTACTTTTTGAATTATGCCAGGGTGCACATTCAGGCCACTTTTGGTTTTCATTTTTTAATAACAAGATCTACTAGACAGATTTGAGAAAATGGTCAACCTGATTTACTCATAATAACTTACTGGAGTCATTTAGAATTTTCCTCGAATGTGATCAAGTCTTAAAACTAAAATCTGTCTAGAGTCTTGTTACATGGCTAAATTGAATACTTGACTCTGTTATTTTTTCGTAGTAAAAACGAAGGGACTATGTGCAGTGATATCAATCCGCAGAAAGATGTATGTGCGTGTAACATCAGCTGTGGACAACACACATTAGTTTTCATGAGTCAGAAAACACTGTGGAATACTTTTTAGATATTAATTTTTACAATTGTGGAGAGCACAAAATGTTGGAATCATGATGGCTATACTGTCCCCATTAAAGGATGTGAGAGAAATCAAGAGAAAAGACAGACAGGAAGTTACCACTAAAGGGAACAGCAGAAGAAGACAGGAAGTAAACACTAACAGGAACAGCAGAAGAAGACAGACAGGAATTCAACACTAAAGGGAACATGAGCTGCATCTCAGTTCTCTTAACTTCCATCCTTGCGTCCCTCAAGTCCGTCCGTCAGTCCGACTTCTCACTTCAAAAATGAAGAAGAAATCTAGACCGCAAAAATAATTAAACAAGCGAGTACCTGTTTTTCCTGGCCAAGGACAGGTTCCTTATACACAACACGAGCGTAACGTGTCTTCACATAGTATATGTCTCGTCTGAAAGGAGTGCTGACAGAGATCACCGGAACGCCGCTCCAGTCCTTCAAATATTGCAGTACCCATAAGGAGCAGTACACATGCCGCAGTGTTTGCGTGGCTGTGTCTTTAGTTGTAAGCACAGTGGCGATCTGTTATTATTAGCATCTGGATAGCTAGCTATGCTAACGAATTTAAAGAGCTTTTCTACAACCAGGTGGAAGATAGAGAGCTCTCTCCTGAGAGGCTCAAATAACCTCAGCTCAGTGAGGTTAAGGCACACCTTGATATGATCATTATAGTTATTAATGAGACTAAATGAAAAACAGGTATAAAGTACTATATGACAGTAACAAAAAAGTTGTTAAAAATAACAAGAATAGAGTTTAAAAGGGGAGTGATTTGTAAAATATCCAAAAAGAAGAATCTGTTTACAGTTTTGTTTGATATGGGTGTTGAAAGATGAATCCAAAGATCTCTTAATGTTGCTCTCAAAGTGCACCAGATTGATGCTTTTAACTTCAATATTTAAAAAAAAAATCTTCCCGGAGGAGCATGCCCCCGGACCCCCCTAGAGCAGGTTAGGTCCCCCCCCCCACTTAAATCATGTTCACATGGATAGGATACTAAATACATTTGCACACATCTTGTGTCCGTATCTTTTTGTTTTGGTGGCCACAACCGTGCACATGCATGCATGCGCGAGTCATGGTACGATATCTGGATTAAGAGGTTGCTTTTTCTTTGCACAGCATGAAAGAAAGGCAAAATGAATGGGCTGTGATTTTAGTTTTTTTAAGCAGAGGTTGAGTTCAATAATTTGTACGACCCTCTGAGGATGTTGTAAAAATTGAAAGGAAAAAGGTTCCCCACCCCTGCTGTAAATAATAATAAAAACCCTTGATTTATAACTTAACACCTCTGTCTCCTATTGATCTGAGTATATTACAAAGAATAGCCAGTTAATTGAAGCATTATAGCACAGGCCTTTGTCAGATGGTATATTACGCTGTTTTTTTTCTGCTTCGAATAGTTCTCTCTTTTTTCACCATACCTGTTTGCATTACTGTAACCAATGAGCACCTGTATGGAGCTGTTTCAGGGTCATAACTTTTGATCATTAAAAAAAAAAGTTTTTATCCTGAACTTTGAAAAATACTATGATGTATTCAAAATAAAAATAAGTATTTGAAATCATTTTTCAGGTTGAATATTATTTTGATTCAGTTCAGCAATTTCTTTTCATAAAATATTTATTTTCAGATTTCACTTTTATACATATTTTGATATTTGAATCCTTATTTTTTTTCAGTTACATTTTTTATCGTTTTCAGATTCAAAACAATTATTTTTTCAGTTTCAAATCTTGTTTTTTCAGTTTTCACATTGCTTTTCACCTTCAGATCGTTTTTTGCTTTCAGATCTTTTTTTTTTCGCTTTCAAACTTTTGACCCTGATGTTGCTTGGGGGGGCGGGGCTTAGCAAAGAGTAGTTTGGCATCCTGAGTGACAGGCCTCCCTCTGTCATGTTGCCTTCATGGATGTTAGGTAGCGCGAGAAATATAACTCAATACTTTCTATACACGATACTCCCGTGATAGGTGGGAAATAAAACTGATACCAGCGTCAAAGTTCCGTTAAGCGAGCTGTTGAGCATCGTAGTTGGCAACATTCAAGGTATAAGCGCAATAAACTGTGCTAGAATGTGAAATGACGTATCCGCAACGAGCCAGCAGGTTGTTCTGGTGGACCTGACGCCATCCTCCGCTGTCTCACGGAGAGATACCGCAGGTCCTTCCTTCCTGCAGCGGTCAGACCAGGGGTAGCCAACACGGTGTCCGCGGGCACTTAGTCGCCCGCAGGGGCAACGTGAGTCGCCCGCCGGGCATGTTCTAAAAATAGCTCGCCAAGCAAATCCAAAATGTATAAAATACACAAAACAAAAAAGGAAATGTAATTAAAAGAACCTACCCTATGCATAAACGAAACCTCAATCATAGCGAACCCTATCTACTTACTACAACTCTATATCTATCTAACACCCCTCCTCCCCCCACCCCCACAATGAATATCGACCAATGACGTTGTGGCTTGATTTACGGGACCAGCGTTGCAGTCGGGAAGAAAAGCAATGTGGCACCTCCGCGCTGATTTTCCTTCTGGCAGAATCTACACATCAGCCCCATTGAACAGCCTATCATGACCGCCGATACCACACATGAGGGGCAGAGTTTTACTGTGTGTGTGTTGCAACTTGCATATATATTTATTGCACTTGACGCACACATACACATGGCGTAATTTCCTTAAAAAAACAGTTTAAAAAGGGAGTGATTAGTCATTAGCCTCTCTGAAGAACCAGCACCTTACCGTGGTAGAGAGGTTTGTGTGCCTTGATGAACCTGGGGGCTGTGTTGTCTGGAACCTTGTGTTCCTGGTAGGGTCTCCCATGGGAAATTGGTCTCAGGCAAGGGGCCAGACTAAGATTGGTTCACAAGACCTCATGAAAGACGACACACGAAGTGAGGATACCCGGCCCGGAGGAAGCCCGGGGTCCCCTTCTGGAGCCAGGCCCAGAAGGAGGACTCGTCGGCGAGCGTCTGGTGGCCGGGCTTGCCACGGAGCCCGGCCGGGCACAGCCCGAAAAGGCGACGTGGGCAACACCTCCGCTTCTCTGTCCCGCGGGCCCACCACAGCGGGAAACAGCGATGGGGTCGGGTGCACTGCCAGAAGGGTGGCAGTGAAGGCAGAGGGTCTCGACGAACCAGACCCGGGCGACAGAAGCTGGCTTTGGGGACGTGGAACATCACCTCTCTGGGGGGGAAGGAGTCGGAGCTTGTGTGGGAGGTGGAGCGTTACCAGTTGGATCTGGTTGGGCTCACCTCTACGCACAGCGTCGGCTCTGGAACCTTACTTCTGGATAGGGGTTGGACTCTAGTCTTCTCCGGAGTTGCTCAAGGTGTGAGGCGCCGGGCGGGTGTGGGGATACTCACAAGTCCCCGGTTGGGTGCTTCGTTGTTGGAGTCTACCCCAGTGGACGAGAGGGTTGCCTCCCTACGCCTGCGGGTTATGGGGGGGAAAACTCTGACTGTTGTGTGTGCTTATGAACCCAACAGCAGTTCAGAGTATACAGCCTTCTTGGAGACCCTGGAAAGAGTCCTGTATGGGGCTCCTGAAGGGGACTCTTTAATCTTGCTGGGAGACTTCAACGCACATGTGGGCAATGATGGAGACACTTGGAGGGGAGTGATTGGGAGGAACGGCCCCCCTGATCTGAACCGGAGTGGTGGTTTGTTACTGGACTTCTGTGCTAGTCATGGATTGGCCATAACAAACACCATGTTCGAACATAAGGATGCTCATAAGTGTACGTGGTACCAGAGCACCCTAGGCAGAAGGTCCATGATCGATTTTGTTATCGTATCAGCGGACCTGAGGCCGTATGTTTTGGACACTCGGGTAAAGAGAGGGGCGGAGTTGTCAACTGATCACCATCTGGTGGTGAGTTGGGTCGAGTGGCGGGGGAAGCCTCTGGATAGACCTGGTAAGCCCAAACGTGTAGTTCGGGTAAACTGGGAACGTCTGGAGGAGGCCCAAGTTCAGGAGGCCTTCAACTCACACCTCCAGCGGAGCTTTTCGGGCATTCCTGTGGAGGTTGGGGACATTGAACCAGAGTGGTCGGTGTTCAAAGCCTCTATTGCCGAAGCCGCGGCGGGGAGCTGTGGTCTCAAGGTCCTAGGTGCCTCAAGGGGCGGTAACCCTCGAACCTCCTGTTGGACACCGGTGGTCAGGGAAGCCGTCCGACTGAAGAAGGAGGCCTTCAGGGATTTGTTATCCCGGGGGACTCCTGAGGCAGTTGCAAGGTACCGACAGGCCCGAAGGGCAGCAGCCTCAGCCGTGGCCGAGGCAAAGCAGCGGGTGTGGGAGAAGTTCGGAGAAGACATGGAAAAAGACTTTCGGGCGGCACCAAAGTTGTTCTGGAAAACTGTCCGACACCTCAGGAGGGGGAAGCAGGGAACCATCCAAGCTGTGTACAGTAAGGATGGGACGTTGTTGACCTCAACTGATGGAGTGTGAGGGCGTTGGAAGGAGCACTTTGAGGAACTCCTGAACCCGACAACTCCGCCCTCTATGTTAGAGGCAGAGCTGGAGTATGACGGGGGATCGACACCAATCTCCCAGGGGGAGGTCACTGAGGTCGTCAAACAACTTCACAGTGGCAAAGCCCCGGGGATGGATGAGATCCGCCCAGAAATGCTGAAGGCTCTGGGTGTTGAGGGACTGTCATGGTTGACACGTCTCATCAACGTTGCGTGGAAGTCGGAAACAGTACCGAAGAAGTGGCAGACCGGGGTGGTGGTCCCCCTTTTTAAAAAGGGGGATCAGAGGGTGTGTGCCAATTACAGAGGCATCACACTAATCAGCCTCCCCAGGAAAGTTTACTCTAAGGTACTCGAAAGGAGGGTCAGGCCGATTGTCGAACCTCAGATTGAGGAGGAACAATGCGGATTCCGTCCTGGTCGTGGAACGACGGATCAGCTTTTTACTCTCGCAAGGATCCTGGAGGGGGCCTGGGAGTACGCTTATCCAGTCTACATGTGTTTTGTAGACTTGGAGAAGGCGTATGACCGGGTTCCCAGGGAGTCACTGTGGGAGGTGCTGCGGGAGTATGGGGTGAGGGGGTCTCTACTTACCGTTGTGACGAAAAGGGAGCTGAGCCAGAAGGCAAAGCTCTCTGTCTACCGCGCCATTTTCGTTCCTACCCTCACCTATGGTCATGAAGGATGGGTCATGACCGAAAGAACGAGATCGCGGGTACAAGCGGCCGAGATGGGTTTTCTCCGCAGGGTGGCTGGTGTCTCCCTTAGGGATAAGGTGAGAAGTTCGGTCATCCGGGAGGGACTCGGAGTTGAACCGCTCCTTCTTCGCGTCGAAAGGAGCCAGTTGAGGTGGTTCGGGCACCTAGTTAGGATGCCACCTGGACGCCTCCCTAGGGAGGTGTTCCAGGCACGTCCAGCTGGGAAGAGATCAAGGGGTAGACCTAGAACCAGATGGAGGGATTATATCTCTTCTCTGGCCTGGGAGCGCCTTGGGATCCCCCAGTCAGAGCTGGTTGATGTGGCCAGGGAAAAGAAAGTTTGGGGCTCTCTGCTGGAACTGCTACCTCCGCGACCCGACCACGGATAAGCGGGAGAAGATGGATGGATGGATGGACGGTGATTAGTCAAATATGCATAAATGAAAAGATAGAATGCTAACTAAGTAACATAAGATAAGAATAAACAAGTTGAAATGATTAGTTATTGGTTGTGATCATATCCTAAATATGTTTGGATTATTGAAAAGTATACAACTGCCTTTCATATGAGTGTTGAGAAATGTATCCATCAATTCATTTTGTGCTCCAGATTGATGCATTTCACTTCAACATTTAAAAAAAAATTCCCCTGGAGGATGTGAGGTCCCCCCCCAAAATAAAGCAGGTTAAAATAATTAAATTGCATTCATGTTATTTTAGTAAACACTGAAAACGGGTCCCACAGACCCAAACAGCACACAAAGGTTAAAGGTAAGCATATAATAATGTTAAAATGTGCTAAATATATACACTGCAAAAAACAAAAAAAGGAGTAAAAGTAGCCCCCGACTTGTTTTATTTTTTTGAAAGTAGCCCTCGTCCTAAAAAAGGTTGGTGACCCCTATACAACCAGCACAGCCTCTAGACCCCGCACAAAACAACTCAGACTATAACACCTCTTGTTGATAAATACCAACTATGTGCAATATTTGCAATATGTGCAATATATATATGCCGTTAAAAACTGTGCCGCTAAATCCGCAGAACTGTTACAGGGTGTGTAGCTATTATGTAAAATGTGTAACTTTAAAATATATAATTAATTTTTTTAATCTTTAATACTTTTTTCATGCATGCTTTAGGTAGCATTAAGCTGTCTTTGGCTCTTCTCTGCTGTAACAATGTAAATGTATACCCTGTGGGACTAATAAAGGTAATCTGATTCTGATCGCAAAAGCCAAGCCAATACTATGCTGCGTTCATGGAGCTACGTGGAAGTGGGGAAGGACAATGCTTGATTGCGGATACGTAATTTCACATTCTAGCACAGTTTATTGCTCTTATACCTTGATTGTTGCCAATTACGATGCTCAACAGCTTGCTTAAAGGAACTTTGACGCTGGTATCAGTTTACCACCAATCACGGGAGTATTGTGTATAAAAAGTATTGAGTTATATTATTTATTTCTCGCGCTAACATCCTTGAAGGCAACATGACAGAGGGAGGCCTGCCACTCAGGATGCCAAACTACTCTTTGCTAAGCCCCGCCCCCCACGCAACATCAGGGCCAAAATTCTGAAAGCGAAAAAAAAGATCTGAAAGCGAAAAGAAAGGTCTGAAAGTGAAAAACGATCTGAAGGTGAAAAGCAATGTGAAACCTGAAAAAACAAGATTTGAAACTGAAAAAATAATTGTTTTGAATCTGAAAACGAAAAATCTGCAACTGAAAAAAATAAGGAATTCAAATATCAAAATATGTATAAAAGTGAAATCTGAAAATAAATATTTTTTTCAAAAAGAATTGCTGAACTGAATCAAAATAATATTCAACCTGAAAAATGATTTCAAATACTTTTTTTGAATACATCATAGTATTTTTCAAAGTTCAGGATAAAAACTTGAACTTTCAAATAAATTGCATTTTTTTGAATGATCAAAAGTTATGACCCTGAAATAGCTCCAGACACCTGCATGTGTATGAGAATGGCCCTGAGACCATTTCAGCCCAGATTTACAAACTCCTGGCAGGACAAGCTCAAGCTCAATTCTCGCACTGAAATTTTAAAAAAGTGAGTGAGGGACTGCAATATAAGACGGAAAGAAAGAGAAACTTTAAAGCTGTTATATTGTTCTATAATCGGCTGAAACTGTTAAGTCATGATGTGAAACGGTTAACAAAGAAAAAGGGAAACTTAAGCTGCTGCTACACTTTCTTTTATTTATCTAAATTAAGCACTTTTAAGATGCACATATTTTCAAAAGCTATTTTATTTATTTTCTCTATTTTATTTTTAAATGCAGTCCGAGAGGAACATTGCACATATCCACAGTATTTACTGTATATCTGTATAGTTCGATGTTAATTGACAATAAATATTGTTGTTTATGAATTGTACTTTCTTTATTTGATTGGCAGTCAGTTGTTGATTACATGCAGACGTTGATACAGCTACAGGCTACTTCAATATATATCACACTAATTCATGATGCAAGTTAGACATTTTTATGTCCCGGACCTTTGCATGGGGAGATTTTCTCTAACTGGACCTCGATGAATTTTAGTTGAATACCCCTGATCTAGACAATGAACCTTATTCCAAATATATTATCTGAGGTAACCAAACAAGAGTGTACTCTGGATGTATTCTAGATCAATTCATTCCAGTTTTGATGATCAGGTCTAATACTGAGTGTTAGAGCCAAAATGCTTCACACATTTGTAATTGGTAACTTGTGGCATTTATTTGACGTTTAGTTGCTGTACCAAGTACCTAAGTACAGTTGGCTACAGTCCTTCTATTTGGACATTGACTAACATCAATAAATGTTTGTTTTATGCAGATGGTGAGGTAACATGTTCAGAGAGGCTTCATGTCCCACCTGTTGGAGACATCTCTGGGACGTTTGCGCTGTAGGGAGCGTCGGGAAACCGTGGCTCGTTGTCGTTGATGTCCTGCACCTTGATGATGAACTCAGACTGAGGCTCCAGAGGGAGGCCTGTGTGCATGTCAACCGCCTGGGCCTTCAGTGTGTAGTACGACTTCACCTCCCTGTAAAATATCACATATTTCATAAATGTACCAATGTTGATAATAATAATAATAGATTTAATTTGTTAGCGCTTTTACAGGTGCTCAAAGACACTTTACAGAAAATAGAGAAAAGAAAAGAAAAGAGAAGAAGGGAACAACAAATAAATATATAGTTAAAGTTAAAGTCAAATAATACAAAAACAATCACACATTAAAAGCCAGATTGAAGAGGTGAGTTTTTGTGAGTTTTTTGAAGGTGGTGTGGTCAGTGCAGTCTCTGATGGGTTGTGGGAGTGAGTTCCAGAGGGAGGGGGCAGCGACGGAGAAGGCTCTGTCCCCCCAGGTCCGGTGATTGGTGCGGGTGGGGATGGATAGGAGGTTGACTTCTGATGAGCGGAGGCAGCGGGAAGGGGTGTGGTGGTGCAGCAGATCTGTGAGGTAGGGGGGGGCCTGGTTGTTGAGGGCTATGTAAGTAATGAGGAGGACTTTGAAGTGGATTCTTTGAAGGACGGGGAGCCAGTGGAGGTTCTGGAGGATGGGAGTGATGTGGTCTCGGGAGCGGGTGTGGGTGAGGAGGCGGGCAGCAGAGTTCTGGATATGTTGGAGTTTATTGAGGAGGTTGGATGGTATGCCATAGAGGATGCTATTCAGTAGTCGAGTCGTGAAGTGATGAATGCATGAATCAGGGTTTCAGCAGCGGAGGAGGAGAGTGATGGGTGGAGACGGGCAATGTTTTTGAGGTGGAAAAAGGCGGTCCTGGTGATGTGATTTATGTGGTGGTTGAATTTTAGCTGACTGTCGAAAACTACTCCGAGGTTGCGGATGTGAGGGGGGGGGAGATAGAGTGTGGCTGTCAATGGTGAAGTTGAAATTCTGGATGGCTTTGGTACGGGATGGGGGGCCGATGATGATGATGTCTGATTTGGCACTGTTCAGTTGGAGATAGTTTGTTTGCATCCATGCTTTTATTTCTGAGAGACAGTTGGTGAGAGTGGAGTGTGTTCTGGGGGTGATGGTTTTTGTTGAGATATAAAGTTGGATGTCATCGGCGTAGCAGTGAAATTGAAGGTTGTGGCGACTAATTATTTTGCCAAGGGGGAGCATGTAAAGGATGAAGAGGAGGGGGCCAAGCACCGAACCCTGGGGGACGCCTTGGGACAGAGGAGCAGTGGAGGAGGTGCAGTTGTTGATGGTTGATAAACTGATTTCTGTCGGTGAGGTAGGATTTCAGCCAGGAGAGTGCAGTGTCAGTGATGTTGAGTGATGATTAGAGGAGGGACAGCAGGATGGTGTGGTTGATGGTGTCGAATGCTGCGTTGAGGTTGAGGAGGATGAGGATGTTCAGGTTGCCGGAGTTAGAGAAGAGGAGGAGGTCGTTTGTGATTTTCAGATGAGCTGTTTCTGTGCTGTGTTTTGATCGGAAACCGGATTGAAATGGCTCAAAGAGGTCATTGGAGCTGAGCTGGGATTTTAGTTGTGAAGCAATGACACGTTCAAGTATTTTTGACAGAAAGGGGAGATTTGAGATGGGCTGGAAGTTGGACATGATGTCAGGTGTGAGTCCAGGTCTTTTGAGAATGGGTGTGACAGCAGCCAGTTTGAGAGAGGGGGGAACTGATCCAGATCTGAGGGAGGAGTTAATGATGGTGGTGATGAGCTGGGAGATGGCAGGGAGGCTCTCTTTAACAAATTTGGAGGGCATTGGGTCAACTGTGCAGGTGGAGTTAATTCCAGTCATGAAGTGGGACAGTTGCATGGGGGTCACAGGGGAGAAGTGGGACAGGGGTTGTGAGGTGAAGGGGGGGAGCCAGGAGAGGAGGTGGGGGGTGCTGATGAGGGTGTCAGATTGCTGTAAATGTTGCTGATTTTGGTTTGGAAAAACGAAAGGAAGGAGTTGCACTGTTCGGTGGTGAAGGACGAGGTGGCGTTGTCACAGGGTTTGAGAAGTTTGCTGATGGTGGAGAAGAGACGCTTGGGGTTGCTGGAGCCAGACTGAATGAGTTGTGAGTAGTAATTAGACCGGGCTGCTTTGAGTGCATTACTGTACTGCTGGAGATAGTCTTTGTAGATTTGAAGATGGACTGTTAGTGTGATTTTCTTGTGTTGGCGTTCAAGTTGACGTTTTCTTGATTTCATTTGGCGGAGTTCGGGGGTATACCAGGGGGCGGAGTGTATGAAAGAGACATTTTTAGTTTTTGTGGGGGCCAGTTCATTGAGACAAAAGGAGAGGGTGCTGTTATAATAGTCCACAAGTTCAGATGGGTTTTCAGAAAGTGGGGGGGGGAGACAGACATCTTG
Organism: Notothenia rossii; assembly: GCF_949606895.1. Classification (NCBI taxonomy): domain Eukaryota; kingdom Metazoa; phylum Chordata; class Actinopteri; order Perciformes; family Nototheniidae; genus Notothenia; species Notothenia rossii. The sequence continues at coordinate 47,868,989 of NC_136907.1, read as the reverse complement.
CAGGTAATGGAGGCAGTGATTGCTGAAGGTGAGATGGATTTGAGGTTTCTGTAGGTTATTGTGCGTTTTTGCTTTTGGGTGGGGATGGTGATGTTGATGTCCATGATGATGGCCAGGTGATCAGACCAGTGGAGCAGACCAAGTCCAGAATGTGACCGCGGCTGTGTGTTGGGAAGTTGATGTCCAATAGAGAGACTTTGTTCACTGAAAAGTAAACTAAAGACACTAACCATACACACACTTCTGTTAAGTAAATGTAATTGTTCTTACCCATGTGGGTTTCAGGACTTTAAAACAGTAATTTAGGACACTGATAAGAGATGACTTGGTCATTTGATGGTGCGCTGTGTGTTTTCTGCCTCTACTCCGGATAATGAATTATACAGCAGCTGTCGACAGTTATTACATAAAAGAACGGTCTATTAACAAGAGCTGATGTTAGCTCTATTACACCAGCTGGCTAAATGACCTCAATGTGAAATAATGGCAAGGTTAGCTAGACATGATACACATAGTCATTTAAATGTAGCTCCTATTACAGTAAGTCAATACAATTTGTAAGTTAAACTGTACAACTATGCCCTCACATTAGAGTACATCAAGTGATGTGCTAGGAACGTTTGCTGGGTGACATAACGTTGAACCGGAGGAAGCCTTTCGACAGATGATACAGAGTGCTACGTTAGTATCAATAATGGAACTGTGTGTTTTTTCCCAAAGTGCTAACAGAGATCTTAGTACATTATGTTAGAGACAGCTTCCTTTTGTGTGTGTAGATAATATAAACACCTAGTGCTGAGCTGTCTATTCCATAGAAAATATAGGACTACAAGTCCCACAGCCACAAAAGGGGAAGACACCGATGAGGCACATGTCCCATTCTGTTCAACCGATTATTATGTAACAGAAACCTTTGGGCAACTTTGGGTAATTAGCTTTTAATTACATTTTAATTTCTTTACATCTTGTGTTTAAATTAGTTTTCTCTTGTTCAGGCCTATTTTCTTTATTTAAATATGTATGGCTTTTCTTGTGTTTAAGAAAGCAGGACCATTGCATTTACTTTTATTTATAAAGTGAAAATGCTGCACGAAGTATAACTAAAGAAAACAGACATTCCCATAATTAAAACATAAAAAAAATATTTGAACATTTAACTATAATTTCAACTGGAAACACTTTAGATCAGCGTTATATCACATGTGAATGGTCCATTAGAACTACTGTATATAAAGCTCTCAGTATTTACCCTAAAGCAGTGGTTCTCAACTGGTCAGGCCTCGGGACCCACTTTTTACTTGGTCAATACATCGCGACCCAACATTTGGAAGCACTCAAATCTCTTCAACAAAAAAACGTGCTGTAATATATACGCTTTTCAGCATACAATATGGATACAAGTGAAGTACAGTGCATATATCCCTTCACAGAACTAAAGTATGCTTTTAAAAAAGGTTTAATGAGATGCTGGAATCAAAGCTGAACTATATAAAAAGGCACACATGCTGAAAACCCAACCCCAGCAGGGTGGTCTGGGGGGATTCTCCCCCAGGAGATTTTTAGAAATACTAACATAAACTATGCATTCTGGTACACTCTGAGAAGAAAATAAATAAATGTATTACTACCCGACATATTAATAATATTTTATGCCATTGTTTGTTTTTCACTTTGTTCACATCTTGCTGCGAGATGAGTAAAGAGGAGATAGTCTGTGTGACTTACTTTAAATTGTGGGTAAGGGTAGATAGCTCCCTATTTGCAATAGGACCTGAAAATCATCAAACCGGGGGTCATATTTTATTATGTGTTCATTTTTATCTGAAGTTGTACCCTTGGATGTATAAAGAAGAGTTCTACCGCAAAGTTATTTTCCGGGGGGACTTCCGGCAACAATCTTGATTCTGATTGGCCAGAAGACTCGAAAAAACATCAGCAAAGATATTTTATTGAGAAGATGATCACTACGAGACAGACGTTTTCAAAACCGTTTATGGTCTCCGGTACTTCCAGTCCAACGCCGACTGCATGCATAGCGTTAGAAAATAAAAGTTTGACTTTTTCCCCAAAAAAAGAAAATAATTCCAATATTTTTTTTTTTATTTTTTTTTGTTCTTCACTCACACATCTGCGACCCACTCGAAACGGGTCCACGACCCACTTTTGGGTTGTGACCCACAAGTTGAGAACCACTGCCCTAAAGTCAGTAATTGGTTCAATAGAGTACACACATGTCAATTCACCTACATGGCCATTCATGTATGTTTCTCTCTTTTAGATAGCTTGCTTTTTATTCTGAGCAATAGGGGTCCGATGATGATGTTCTGCTTGAATTTAAGGGATAGTTTGTATGTTTGAAGATGGGTTATATGTGGTACCGCATGGAGTGCTGCAGCGATTACATATTTTTTAAAGCTGAATCTGATGTTAGCATCACAAGGGCTCCCTTGACAAAAAGCAGTGAGCTTTTCCCATTGGTTTTGTAGAAAAATGATATGTGGGCAACACATGTTTAAGATACTTTTCACGTTATGTTTAGCAGATTAAACTCCTCATATTTACACCACTTAGTGATTTTTGAATCTGCAGAAGTAAATAGCTAAAGTTGGGCAATAAACAAACTACATCACGGTGAGATTACTTTATTTAAACACCGCTAAGCTAAAGGTGGCTCATCTTTGGCGTGATGACGTTAAGTAGTGTAATTTATTGGTTGTGTGACTCATTACTGCACCGCTCTATTACCTACATTATTACTGCATTGTTATCATTATAGACGGGCACTGACCTGTCCAGCCCCACTAGAGCATGGATATCTCCTGTGATCTGGTCAATGTTGAAGATAGACCCCGCCCCCTCTCCTGACAGAGTGTACTTCACTGCGCTGTCTCCATGGTCCATGTCTGAGTGGAGCTGCAGCGGGGGGGGAAACAGAGAGGAACAGGACATTAAATCATATCATGGAGCTCCTAACGCTCCAAATACAGCAGGAACCAGTCACAATAAAACATGAATCATTGCCATTTCAATATCACTAGTTATCATTTGTACACTCATTTGAAAATAGAACCTATGTTGTTTACTTAAAGCTTTAATGAGTTCCAAATGAATTATGGTAATTTTCAGCATTTTTTTTCTTTGCTAAAGATTCTTCAGAAAACCTTAGAGGCAAAAGATGTATTAGCAAGGCAACGACGATTTGATATGCTAATTAAAAAAGAAAGATGAATGAGATATTTATTTAATTGAATCATTTACTTTAAACCTTACTGATAAATGCCTAATAGAACACCGATCACATACTGTAGGCAAGGCGAGGCAATGCAAGTTTATTTATATAGCACATAGATTCAAATTATTTGTATTTCATGAATAAACAAAAAAAAATGCTTTTTAAAAGAAATTCTAAATTTGTTCTTTCTTGGACTTGTTTTCCTCACTCACTGTGTTCATGCACGTTACCTTATTCCAACATTAAAACAATAGTTCTGCACACCTCCAAATACCTAGAAATTAAACAATAGTTTCCATTACACAACAGAACATAGTTCATATGTTCATAAAAGTGTGGGGAGTTTATATACATAACTGTGTCAACTATAATCATTAAACAAACTAAACGTCAACCAACATACATTAGCCGCCTTTAGCTGTTGGTGATTCACAGCCATGCTCCCATGATGTACTTCCCTTATAGCCCAAAGTTAGCTTTTCTTCTTCTCGTAATTTACGCCTTATAAACTAAAATAACGTGGTGTTAATATAATATACTGCTGAACAAAACATGTAAGTGTCACACAACTGTGTTTGCCACAGAGCTTATCTCCTGCAATATTCCAAAATGAAATTGAAAAATCCCTGTGCTTTCTGTCGAGGCTCATCACTGCTCCACTCCATCATCTGAGACAGACGGAGCTCAGGTGGAGCTCAAGTGGAGCGGTGCAGTCGATCACATCAGGTGGCCTGTTGCCTGATACAGGAAAAGGGTAATTGTGTTAGTCCATAATCTCTGAACCAGCTGCCTTCTCAGGTCCAACAGAGGTTTTAGCTCTAAAACTCAGAGTGGAGGAAGGTCATCTGATTCTCCTGCCACCCGTCTTCCACAGAGCCCTGCCCCCCCGCTGCTCATCAAGCTGTGAGCTTTGCTATTAGCACCAGTAGCAGATTACCAGGGGCACAAGATTACTACGTCTGACCGCCTTTCACGTGTGTGTAGTAACACCATGGAGCTCAGAGACCTTTGTTGTAGAAAACACTACTAATCACTGTTGGTAGGAGTACCTTGGCTTAGGTAAAAGAAGCAATACTGCAGTGTGGAAATACTCTGTTACAAGTAAAAGTGCTGCATTTAACATCTTAAAAGTAAAAAAGCATTAGCATCCAATAAACTTACCAAATCTTAAAGAACTAATAAAAACAAAAATGTGGAACAATATTTATTATATCACTGGATTAAAGTGATGCATTAATGTGTTCATTTTAAGTCGCATAAAAAAAAAAAGTTTTTGCTAACTTTTGTGACTTTTGTACTGCTAGGTATATTTGCTCAATCATTGTTGTGGAGTACATGTATAGGTAGCATACAATGGAAATACTCAAGTAGAGTACAAGTCACTGAAAGTTGTACTTAAAGAGGCCCTATTTTTGCAAATATGAACCTGAAAACGACTATAAAAGGCCCCTTTAAGTACAGTGTTTGATTAAATATACTTAGTAACCTTTCACCACTGCTACTTATACATGAAATTATGCTTTCAAGTTGTATCAAATGAAGCAATCATTAGATTACATTTGACTAGTTGATACGTGTATATAAAACCACAAAAACTGCATTCAACTATGGACACAACCCAAGAATTGTTATTCAGATGCATTTCCAGAGTTTGGTTCTTCATCTGCCTCAATCTTCACCATTATGGAAGTTTGTCACAGATATTTCTACTCTGAACTGTCTGTTTTACAGTTTCCCAATCGTGGGAAGATTCTCTCCCAGTTTGTTTTCACAGTGACAAGGAGCAGTTTTATCACATTGAACATTATTAGCAATAGCTACAAAATGAAACAGAGGGGAGATGAGCATTTACTGAGTATGAATTCATTATTGATTCATAATGATGATGTAACTCTGAGCCTAATGTACAATGACACAAAAGCTACTAGAGCTAAATGTATGGTGATGTCACACACTGATGTGAGAAGCAGCATGATGATGTGAGACCGCAAGGTCCGATAGGTACACACTTTATTATTTATCGCCTCATTAAAAAGTAATTATCTTTCGCTCAAAGTTGGAGCTCTGGGTCTTTCCCATATCCTTTTTCAACTGAACTGGTTTCAGCACTGGTTTGGAGCCGATGGCCGATTGTGAACCATTTTTTTGTGTTTCCTCTGCTGTGGTGCAGACTCTGCACAACATTAAACAGGCATACGTGCGACATATTGTCAGTTCGGTATAATTGTGGTATCTTGTTGGCTCTAAATCTGGTTATTGAATAGGCAAACTAGCTTTGGTGGCTAGGCTAACATCATCCATGTAATAAGAGATAAACTTAACGTTATATAAGCCTTTATTTAAAGCTCCATGTAGCACAAGATGTTGAATTTAAGCTGAAATCATTACTTTCCAGTGGCAGCTACTGTTAGGAGACGGTAAGATATACACCTTGGAAAACAAGTGACATACCACTGCAGCAGTCTGTAAATGCCGCTAAATCATAATGGCAAACAATTAGCAACGTCAGTCTAGACAAAAGTGTAACGTTCGAAAAGTCATGCTTGTAATTCAATCTTGCTCCGTAAGCAGGGCCGTCCCTCCCTACAGGCCGATCATGCAGGCTGCATGGGGCCTCACATTGTCACGCGAGAGTGACGGAGCGTCCACACAGCAGCGTGCGTTGGCGCTTGGCGGTGGGCGTGTCTGAAGCTTGGGGAGTCAACGCGACCAACAACAAATCACATGAATCTCCCGCCCCCGACATACAAAGCAAAATGCTAGCATTCCATGCTAGCTATATATACTGTCCATGCCTGCTAGCTGTCCATTCAATGTTTAAACGAGGTACACTGGGTATAAACTCCCCAAACAGGCGAAAACCTACCAGTTTCACCCACTATCTCTGCCACCTCCCTCCATGCCTGGCTCCTCCAGTTTGTATCCCGGTAGATGAACAGAGACTGATCATACAGCACCGGGTGATTCACTACTCGCAGCATACACGCGGTTTGATTGGCTAGCAGTTGTACTGGCAGATTTTCATAAACGGGATTTGATTGGCTGACGCTTCCGTCGAAGCTTCAAAAGTTGAACATGGTTCAACTTTTGACGCGAGCAACGCGTAGCTACGCTCCCCACAATGCAGTTTGGCGAAGCGTGACGTCACCCCATTCAAAGTGAATGGGCAGAATCGTGAAGCTTCAACGCACGCCGCTGTGTGGATGGGCCGTGAGAGAGAGCTGACAAGGGGAGCACGTCTGTAACCCGACACCGTTGCAATTAATCGACATCTGATCAATCACGGCTTTGATACGGCCACTAGTGCAGGTGAAGAGATGTCGGCGAAAAGACAGTTTCAGTCCGGCACAAGCAAGAGGGAAAAAAAAGAAACATGAAGAAACTAGAGCGTCACTCGAAGGTGGGTTATTGTATGAGTCAAATGTACAACTTGCGAATGTTGTATAAGTCACATTGCCAATTGCCATATTAAAACATCAGCTGCAATTCACGACATGAAGAAGGCAGTCTCTGAATAGCATATAGGCTAATGGAGATGCAGTTATTTCCAGTATTCTTTATTTACCATTCATTCAAGTATTTTATGGCTTGTATCTGCTAATGTACAGGAGGAAGAGTGATAAACTGTCTGTCTACTTGGCTTACATAACAGTTAAAGTTTACAGCCTAAAAAACATGGAGCATTTTTTCCTCTTTTATTCATTTTTATGTCAATTCTCACATTTCATGGTGATACTCAGCCTCTCCCCTTCAATCAATCAATCAATCAATGTTTATTTATATAGCCCAATATCACAAATGTTACATTTGTCTCAGTGGACTTCACAGTTTGTACAGAATATCAGTATGACAATACGACACCCTCTGTCCTTAGACCCTCACATCGTACAAGGAAAAACTTCCAGAGAAAACCCCACAGTTTAAAGGGAAAAATGGGAGAAACCTCAGGGAGAGCAACAGAGGAGGGATCCCTCTCCCAGGACGGACAGACGTGCAATAGATGCCGTGTGTAAATTGAAAAGATAATACATTTGCAACATAGGTAGTCCAAATGTTTTGAAATGCATGTGTGTATAATAAGAAGATGAATCCACGAGGATATCCATCCAGGACTTATGATCCAGGACCGCAGCCACGACTCAAGATCCAGGACTCGCAATCCATGACACAGGACCGCAGGATCATCCATGACTCCGGATCCCGGCGTATATAGACACCAAAAAGAAAGAAATTTGGGGAAGCTGGGTTAATCGGAACATGAGAGTACACAGGTATAGACAGAGAGAAGGAAGAAGTAAGATGTCCCCCGACAAACTAAGCCTATATCAGCAAAACTAGGGGCTGAATCTAATCAGCCCTAACTATAAGCTTTATCAAAAAGGAAGGTCTTAAGCGCACTCTTAAAAACGGATAGGGTGTCTGCCGTCCGAACACAAACTGGAAGCTGATTCCACAAAAGTGGAGCTTGATAAGAAAAGGCTCTGGCTCCCATTGTACTTTTAGAGACTCTAGGAACAACCAACAACCCTGCATTCTTGGAACGCAATGCCCTAGTAGGACAATAGGGTATAATGAGTTCTTTAAGGTAAGATGGCGCCTGCCCATTAAGGGCTTTGTAGGCGAGAAGAAGAATTTTAAATTCTATCCTGTGTTCTATAGGGAGCCAGTGTAAGGCAGCCAGAACAGGAGTAATGTGGTCCCTTTTCCTAACTCTGGTTAGTACACGAGCTGCAGCATTTTGAATCAGCTGAAGCGACTTGACTGACTTCTTGGTACACCCTGATAATAAGGAGTTACAATAATCCAGCCTTGAAGTAACAAATGCATGGACTAGTTTCTCTGCATCGTTTTGAGGCAAGATATGCCTGATTTTTGCAATGTTACGTAGATGGAAGTAGGCGGTCCTTGAAATGGATTTTATGTGGGTGTTAAAGGATAAATCCTGATCAAATATAACACCAAGATTCCTTACAGTCTCACTGGAGGCCAAATTAATGCCATCCATAGTTAATATATCTTTAGATAATTTGTTTCGTAGATTCTTCGGGCCAAGTACAATAACTTCAGTTTTGGTCGTGTTTAACATCAAAACATTTAAGGTCATCCACGTTTTTAAGTCCTTGAGGCAGTCTTGAATTTTATTTAGATGATTAATTTCATCAGGCTTGATTGATAAATATAGTTGAGTATCATCCGCATAACAATGAAAGTTTACAGAATGATTCCTTATAATATTGCCTAACGGAAGCATATATAGGGTGAACAAAATAGGTCCAAGCACTGAGCCCTGTGGCACTCCATGGCTAACTTTGGTTTGCATGGAAGATTCATCGTTGACACGTACAAACTGAGAGCGTTCAGATAGATAAGACCTAAACCAGCCTAAAGCAGTTCCCTGTATGCCAACTAAGTGCTCTAGTCTTTGCAATAGGATATCATGGTCGATAGTATCAAATGCAGCACTAAGATCGAGCAAGACAAGAATAGAGACAAGTCCCTTGTCAGAGGCTATTAGAATGTCATTTGTGACTTTAACCAGAGCTGTCTCTGTGCTATGTTGTGTTCTAAAGCCAGACTGAAAATCTTCAAATAAATCATAGTTTCTTAAGTAATCACACAGCTGTTTTGCGACTGCTTTCTCAAGAATTTTTGAGAGGAACGGAAGATTAGAAATAGGTCTATAGTTGGCTAAAACCTCTGGATCGAGGTTGTGCTTTTTAAGAAGCGGTTTTATCACTGCTACTTTGAATGATTTTGGAACATAGCCTGATAATAAAGACATATTCATAATATTTAATAAAGAAGTGCTAATTAATGGAAAAACTTCTTTTAACAGCTTAGTTGGAATCGGGTCTAAGATACACGTTGATGGTTTAGAAGAGAGAATCATTGAATTTAATTGTTCAAGGTTTATGGCTGAAAAGCATTCTAGTTTACTATCTAGTGTAATATTATTAGAACTTACGTTTCCGGGAGCTGTTGATAACACTATACTGGTCAAAGGCAAGAGGTCATTGATTTTGTTTCTAAGAGTAACAATTTTATCGTTAAAAAAGCACATAAAATCATTACTACTGAGTGCTATGGGAATAGAAGGCTCAGTTGAGCTGTGGCTCTCTGTCAGCCTGGCTACAGTGCTGAAAAGAAATCTTGCATTATTCTTATTCTCCCCTTAACTCCTAACAGTCATCATCATGTCAACCACAACACAGAGAAATACTGAGAGACATCTTTGTGTAGTTGTTGATACATTGCTGACAGAGGGAACTACATTTGAATACAGATTTAAGAAATATCAGCTTTTGAGCATGTCATAAGCATGTTTTGTCTTGACTATATTACAACTACACTGAACAAAAATATAAATGCAACACTTTTGTTTTTGCTCCCATTTTTCATGAGATGAACTCAAAGATCTAAAACATTTTCTATATACACAAAATAACCATTTCTCTCAAATATTGTTCACAAATAAGACAAAATCTGTGATAGTGAGCACTTCTCCTTTGCCGAGATAATCCATCCCACCTCACAAGTGTGGCATATCAAGATACTGATTAGACAGCATGATTATGCACAGGTGTCCAATAACCCTAACCCTAACATGTCACCCATCTCCTTCGCATACAGTTGATCAGGTTGTTGATTGTAGCCTGTGGAATGTTGGTCCACTCCTCTTCAATGGCTGTGCGAAGTTGCTGGATATTGGCAGGAACTGGAACACGCTGTCGTAGACGCCGATCCAGAGCATCCCAAACATGCTCAATGGGTGACATGTTAGGGTTAGGGTTAGGGTTTAACCCTAGGGTTTTCGGACCCCCCCCCCCAGACTCCCCCAATAAAGCAAAACTGCACGTTTCAGAGTGGCCTTTTATTGTGGCCAGCCTAAGGCACACCTGTGCAATAATCATGCTGTCTAATCAGCATCTTGATATGCCACACCTGTGAGGTGGGATGGATTATCTCTTCAAAGGAGAAGTACTCACTATCACAGATTCTTTCATATTTGTGAACAATATTTGAGAGAAATGGTTATTTTGTGTATATAGAAAATGTTTTAGATCTTTGAGTTCATCTCATGAAAAATGGGAGCAAAAACAAAAGTGTTGCATTTATATTTTTGTTCAGTGTATATCATAATAAAATAATATAGTATTTATATTATTGAATAGATTATGATTATTAGTAGAAGTAGTTTATTTGCATTAATTATATTTTAATCTTTTTGAGAGTATTTGGCAGGAAATGCAGACGTATTCACCTGTAAACGCATACTGAACGACATGCATGCACATTTACCATTTACCTCACTGTATAAAAACGGAATTATATTTGCAAAGTACTTTGTTTCCCCAAAAATTGGTAAGTAAGATCTGGTACAGCACAGATTTCTCCTTTATGCCATTCTCACTCAACCATCAATTTATTGTACAGCTACAGTATATTAGTTTAGTCCAGGGGTCGGCAACCCCTGGCACGCGTGCCACACCGTAACCAGTGCCACACTAGGAATAAGTGGAATAAGTGTGCAAAAATATTTAAATTGTATTTTTGGATCCTGAACGAGACCGCCGTCAGAGCGCGTCTCCCCGTTACCTGCAGAAGGAAGCCATGCACGCAACGCAGCCCCGCTCTCTTTAACTCCAGGGGGCCTCATTTATAACGTTGTGCGTAGGATTCACGTGGGAAGGTTGCTTACGTTGTAGAAATCCAAAAAATAGGTACAGAAATGTTCCGAAATGTTCAGTTTCACCAAACATTGCGTACTGAAGTATTATTTGAGTTATTTGAAGTATTAAAGTAACGTGTTATGGCAGGAAAGTTCAATCTGGTATATTCATTTTAATGTCACCTTATATAGAATGTGTGTTAAACTTGTGATTTCTGCATTGAGTGACTTCTGCCTAGCAGATACCAAGAAGAGGCCCCTAGGGCCTCTCTGTTAATTATCAATAGTCCTTGCAATTAACAGGGGAAGTCCCGGATACATTTTCAGATAATGTAGTTAAAGTCTTGTAGAATTAATGTTTATCTCCTACACATCCTGCAGGCCTTGAGACTTGGGTCACCCATCAGTAAATGAGATAGAGGTCCTTTTGAGCTTATCAATAAAATGTATTCATTCCTAGTAAGCTGACTTTGGGGTGAAGGGAAGTTCAGGGAAGCCATTAAGCGATAAGAACAATTAACTTCTGTTAAAGATACATGATACGATGTTTGTGTGTTGAGGATGTTTAGGGGGAATGAGTATGTGTCCTGTCAAAGAGTCCTCTGTCATGACTCCAAATCATTGATTGGGGGATCTGCCTAAGGGCAGAGGGACAGAAACACACACACACACACACACGCGCACAGAAGCAACAGATGGAATCAACAAACTGACTTACTACCTGGGATCCCGCCCAGAAGGGAAACCGACCAATGGAATACTGCCAACTCACTGTCTAGCTCGCTCAGAAGTGAACTCTGTGTATAAATGTTGTGATCATTTTGAAGATCGGGGCTCTTGTTTTTGACTGGCCGTTCCTGAGACCTGTCTCACACGGTGGTAGAAACCTGAGCCCGGACTACTCTGCAGAGTGCTTCATGATTCGGTGATGTATTTGTATGTTTTACCATTAAAGCAGATTATTGTTTAACCCTTATCCTGGCTGCTTTGAATTTTTCCTTCTTTTGAGAACCCGCTCATATAGGAACGGCGCGGAGCAGAGATTCTGCCCCAACAGTACCGGTGAGGAAAGTGCGTACAGCACTTCCTACTCCGGTTTCCCTTTATAAATCACAATCAACTCGAAATGCGGTGCAGCTTTTGCGTGCTTCACGTAACGCCCATATTTGCCTATAAATAGTCAAAGAAACGTCCATTCATTCATTCATTTTGACTGACTTTATGAAGAAGATAGCAGGAAATGACGACAGAACAGCTAAAAAAGACATCTCACACCGTGTCAGATGTTGGTTATTTTGGGGAGGTCGAGATAAATCATATTGTTTGGTGGATGCAGTTTGAACCAGAGTAGCAGCATGGAGGTCAGATCGTCACCAAAATAAATAAATAAGTGGTCCGAAAAAGGTTAATGACAAAAAAGACACCCCCTTGATGAGAAACTCTAAGAAATGATCGGGGGGATCCCTCCGGAGAGGAGTCATGAGGACTGGATCTGAATTATGTTTTCGTATTTGGTGGTATGTGTCCCAGCTGTCGATCAGCTGTGCGCATCGTCTCCACTGCAGCAACTCTATATCCACCAGTTCAAGGAAATACAACTAATGTGTTGCGTTATATTAGCTGTACAATTTACCACATATGGTGTTCTTAGTTTCCATACCTCCTGTTTTTTTATGAGCGACTTATCAAGTCTTAGCAAACGGCATAAAACATGATTAAACATGATAGTATATAAAACCATGCTCGTATACAACCTATAGAAATGCAAAACGGCGTCAGTTTAGACGTAATTCTGTCCTCCTGCTTACCAGGGGCGGATCTAGACAAATATTCATGGGGTGGCAAGAGGGTGGCGGGAGAATTTCAGGGGTGGCATCCCCTGGCAGAAGTATATACTGATTTAATCGCAGTCATATCAATTAATGTTAACTTGGAAAGCCACAATATTGATATTTTAACTCAATAACATTTGGTGACATTATTGTGGCACATCAGTAAAGCCTTAAATATAAATATATAAGGTGGCAGAATTAATTTAATGAATTTTAACTGAATGAGTTTATCTCACTCTTAGACCAGAAGGGGTACCAAATCTATGCAGACTGCTGCAATAAGTATATTAATTAACTGTCTCGTCGATGTTTGTCTAAATTGATATGATATTAGCTGTCAATCACTGTTATGATTCACATATTCAGTGTTATTATTTAAAAAACTATATTTTTTGGAGGAGTTAATGATGTTCCACAATATGCTTGCTCACCCTCCTTCAAATTTGAAAGACAAGTAATTATTATCATATATCAAAATAATCAAAAGAACAGTTCAGCGCCCCACGACTTCATTGCAAACATTTACAACCTTGACGTTGCATCAGAAAGAACAAACATTAAAGAAATGACTAACTGCATCAGTTAGGGTTAAAAAACGTGTATTCAGCTAAAACATATACATCGCTGCAGTTATTATCCAGTGGAAAGTCCTTACCTACTGGCCTAGTTAAATCAAAGTGGTTACTTTCTGTTGGCTGGGCAGTGTAGTTTTACACACCGCCTTATTTGACTTTCTCAGGACTTAAAACAGTTTTTTTGGGGCAGACCCCCACAAAGAAAAAGAATATATATCCACATAAGGTCATCATCTTAACAGTTATGTATGCTCATCGAGTCATCCGTGAGCAGAGCATCAAGTTGGCATGCCTATACAGCTGAATACGGCGATTACCATCTTGCTCAGCAAAACGCCTCACAAACTTATTAAGATTTAAAGCTATTGTGCATTTTGATTCAATGCTGAGTACAGCCTGAAGAACATATCGAGGATTAAAAAACTAATGTCACAACAGGACTTAGAAAAGCTTCTCTATGCTTTTATCTTTAGTAGACTCGACTACTGCAATAGTGTATTCACAGGGCTGACAAAAAAATCCATCAGAAAACTGCAGCTGATTCAGAACGCCACTGCACGTGTCCTCACTAACATTAAAAGAGTGGATCACATCAGTCCGGTTCTGAAATCTTTACATCGGCCTCCAGTCGGCCAAATAATTGATTTTAAAGTAGCCTACTAGTGTTAGTTTTTAAATCATTACATGGTTTAGAACGAAAGTATATTGTTGAACTCCTACATAATTGCGAGCCATCAAGGTGCCTCAGGTCTTCTGGGACGGGTCTGCTATCGGTTCCGAGAGTAAAAACAAAACATGGAGAGGCAGCATTTAGCTATTATGCCCCGACAATCTGGAACAAACTGCCTGAATCATGCACGTCCGCAGAAACGCTTACTATTTTTAAATCGAGACTAAAAATATATCTCTTTGGCTGCTTTTAATTGAGCTGCTCATATTCGCACTACAGTATGCCTTTTAAACATGTATTGTGGTGTTTATTTTTATTATTTTATTATCTTTGCTTTGTAATGCCTGTTGTAAAATGCCATTATATGTATTTTTACTGTATGTATTCCTAAAAAGTATTTTAATTTGTTTTGTAAAGCACTTTGAATTGTCGCGTACAGAAAAGTGCTATAAATAAACTTGCCTTGCCTTGCCTTACAGCCAAACTTGACAGGCTCTTCTCTGTCATTGTAGACAGCAAACACCTCATTCCTTCCGTCTACTTGAATCCGAAATGCTTCTCGTTTTGCGCTGTCCCCCGTTCAAATGAAATCGCCGCCAATCATATTTCCAGGCTCGCGCCAGGGCCGGGGGAGGGGTTACAAGGCTCTTGTGCTGCATTATTCACTTGCACTCGGACATTAGAGATTTTCTCTCATAAATGTCCGATGAGCCACAACGTTCCCTGTAGAACCGCCAATGCAGTGCTTACCGTATCATTTATGAGAAAACATTTCAGAACATTAACACAACATATTCGAGGTGGTTTTAAATAACATATCCGTATTTTTTATTTCTCCAATTTATGTTTTTGTGTGCACTGAGTAGTCTCAAACAGGCGTTTGTTAAATCATTTTAAGATTGGCTTTGATCAATGTTTGAAAAATGAATTCTTCATATATGATAAATGAGAGGTAACATTTTATTTATGGTATTATTTCCACATATTTCTCTCCATTCTTCCTTCTCCCAACGGTGTCGCAGTTTCTCGTCTCTCCTGTTTTTGTGCTTAGTGCGTACGCATTAGAGTTTGCGCGGAGGTCCGCGCGTTTTCCCGTCAACTTAGTATTTTATAAATCGCAAACATTGCGTAGAAACTGGCGTACGCAATTTTTTGAGCGTATATCCCTTTATAAATGAGGCCCCTGGTGACTTTTTGCCACTTTCCTCCGTGGTGCAGTGCTGATCGTTTCACCACGGAGGAAAGCACTTCACAAATTGCAGTAGGCCTACCCATAAGGAGCAGTACAAATGCCGCAGTTTTTGCGTGGTTGTGTCTTTAGTTGAAAGCCAGTGGCGATCTGCTCATCTCTCATCGAAATAATATGCTACGGCGGACTGGCCATCTGTGTGTTTAACTTTTTTTGTCGGCTCCCAGACCGTAGTCGAGGAGGGCAGAAGCAACAAGCTTCAGGTTCAATAACCCACTTTAGCTTAAATGACTGGAGAGAGGCGAGCTCTTCTTGGGAGGCCGTTGCATTTATTTAGCTGTTCTTCTGTTTCACAAAATACATCACAGACCTCTGTTTTTCTGCTTCCTCGTTTCACTTCCAGAAACTAGTGATGTGTCGGTCACGAACGAGCCGGCTCAAAGAGCCGGCGCTTTTAAGTGAACGACGGGAGCCGGTTCGTGAACGACGGGAGCCGGTTCGCGCCCGCGAACGAGCCGGTTCTTCTTCTTTTTTGCGGAGGGATCTAGATCGGCCTGAAGGCACATTATGCAATGTGCACATTATCTCGCTTATTACATGGCCACATTCTCAACAAAGTAACGACATGACTCCCAATATTAATTGAAATGCTTTTATGGATTTAGAAAACTATTTTATTCATTTAAAAAAGAGTCGTATTTATTTAATTTGACATGCATCCGCTAAAGAAAAATAGTCCGTTGTTACTGTTTGAACTAACGTCGTAACGGCAGGAACTGCTTCGATAGTGTTTTTGAGGAGCTTTTTGATTACAGATTTGAAAACATCGTTGCTTTCTTTAAAAGTAGCACAATTCATTATGTCAAACCTTGGAAAGTATCTAGATATCCCTGCCCTAATGCCAAAGTAAATATCAACTGAATATGTATCGCCGTTTGATGCCTATGTCTGGACCGCATGCGTAAAAAGGAGGGTTTCTGCCCCGCTACTTCTCTTCTTACTTCGAAAAGAATAAAACAGGGAGGAGGGAGATCCCTTTTTCTCCCCCTCTTCTGAGAGCCCAGCAGCTGATCTCAGAGCACGCTCCCCTCTCCTGCGGGGGGGCGTGGTCAGCTGCAGCTCACAGAATCGGCCTTTTCTTTAAATATAATTTTAAAATGTCGATACAGTAGCCCCTTTTTTTAAATAGTTTTTAGGTGTTGCTATCTGTTTTTTCAGTGCATTCATGGGGTGGTATCAGAGAGTTACAAGGGTCTGTAAATGCAATGAAAAAATTTGGCCACAGCAAATCATTTATATTAAACATATAATTTTTACTTTTGAATACTTCAGTAGGCTACAAAGGATGGATTGATTAATTTAAGTGATATATGTGTACACATAGGCCTATACATCATTCATTAGTCAAAACAGGGCTACATTTGATTTAATTATAAAAGGTATAATATGTGGTAAACTGAAGAGCCGTTTGGGAGCCAAAAGAGCCGGCTCTTCTTGGTGAGCCGAGCCAAATGATCCAGCTCACCAAGAAGAGCCGGAATTCCCATCACTACCAGAAACATACACACGTTCCCTCAATGTCACTCTACCATCCACAAACACACATGCACAAGCCACACCCCTCTTTCTCTCTCTCTTAAAGGGACAGCGACCTCATTTCACTCTGCATGACCCTAATATCATAACATGTGTGTTCTGGAGAATCACAGAACGGACGATCGTCCTTATTATTATGCCGTTTAAATCAATTATTTAAATGTGTTTGTTAAATTCGGCATCATAAGTTGCGCTGAGTGACAGGTCCAAACACTGCTTCCCCGCAGCGAGGCTTCCCCCGCCCTCCTGCTGATAGTTCACGAGCGTCAAGCTACAAAAATAAGCAGGGTTTGAATTATTTTCTCTAGCTCTCCTTTTTCTTTTGTTAAAGCTATTTCTGACGGTTTTATTCTGTGTTTTTACTGGTATGTGTGCAAATCAGGGGCGGATCTACCGGGGTGGCATGGGGCGGCAACTGCCACCCTAAAAAATAGCCTTGCCACCCCAGCTGCCACCCCAGTTAGCACAAAATGTTTTGGAGTGGAGGAGAAACCTCCTAAAGTGGCAATTGTGGGACTCGAACATTTTTCCACAAAACGTCCACATTTTGTTTTAATTGAGAAAGCCCTAGTGGCAGAAAATGACATAAAACACAAACTGACTCCTCTTTTCTGAAAATACTTAGGCAAAAGTAATCGGTTGGTTAGATTTAATTTGGTTCTGTTTTATTTTGCAGGTATGGTACATGGACAGAGATGTGTTACTGGAATTGTTTTGATGGTTTGTCTTGTCAATCTTATATCTGTACTAATATCCACCTTTATTATACATAGCTTAGCTCAGGGGTCGGCAACCCGCGACCCTTTAAGCCCTCTCCCTTGAGCTTAGACAAAAATAAGAAGGAAATAAAAGTATTTGTAGGACTATTTATTAGGGATGTCCCGATCATCTTTTTTTGCTCCCGATCCGATTCCGATTATTTGATTTTGACAATTTGCCGATACCGATTTTTCCCGATCCGATCTTTATGCAATGCATTAAGAGAAAAAAAAGAAAAAAAGCATTCAAGTTGTCCCTTAAGGTTATCTTTTTATTTAAATTGGATATTCTATCCAACATGGATATAGCTTCTTTCTTTCACAGCAGCATTGGATCAGTTCAGTTGTGCAGCATTGGATCAAAACAAAATAAAGCTTATCAGTACTCGTTAGCTTACTGCTACAATTAGACACTGCGCCCTGCCCACTCTGTTGCCAGATTTAAGAGAAATAAGCAACCAGGTCTATGAAAACAAGCCCCAAAGAAGCAACACATACAAGATGTTGTGTCATTGGAAACCAAAACTAAGGCCTCAGGATGACTTTAAGACTTGAAAATTGTCATTTTTGTTTTGTAACATTGAATACAAAATTTAAAAAAAAGTATTTAAAAAAAAAAAAAAAAAAAATCCCGATCACCGATTTTTTTTCTCCCGATTCCGATCACGTGATCGGATCGGGACATCTCTACTATTTATATTTTGTTGCACGGTTGAAAATGTTTCGTACTTTGAGGTGATACTGTGACACATAAATAAAAAACAAAACGGTTTTAATTAGGTCAACTAAAATATGCGTCACATCCTGCTACGGTCCCGCGCGAGCGCCTTTTCTTGGAGGCGCTCGCGCGGGGACCCCCGGCTTGATGAGCGAACTATGGATAAATCAAAGAAAAGTACCGGAGGAACACAGGATTTAATTCTGTGTGGACAGAGTTATATGCTTTCACAGCAAACGATGCTGGTTTACCGGTATGTTTGATATGTAGAGAGAAGTTGTCAACGGTGCTGCAGCCTTTACGTATCGAGGAACAACACGGGAGAGGAAGACAGCTGACAATCTTCAGTCATAATTCAATGGGGTATGTCATTTATTTCAGAAAACACTTTTTGTTATATTCCATGGAATGCTCTTAACGTCCCGATAGCAATGAATATATTAAATGCTTTGACAATAAATACATACAAAAATTAATCTCTGGAAGCCGTAGCGCTGTAAAAAGCACGACCAATCATCTGAGCCGGCCCGGCTAAAATAACTGGATGGCCTACCTGCCTGTCAGCCTTCCATCTGTGCACAAACTTATCTCGTGCCCTCATTGGTCATGTGCGCGTTCGTGTGTGTTGGAGGAGGAGGGAAGTCTGAAGGAAGAGGCCTATTTTTTCCGGTTGTGTATTTTCTAATTCTAGCGCACTCGAGCTGGTTTGTCCATTCTTACCTACCCCACCTTTAACTCTTTTTAGGGTGCAGCTATATGTTTTATTTATTTCAAAGTGGGCCCATTTTAATAATATTTGTTCCCCTTCAGATGCTTAGAGGACTCCGCTAGTGCTGTGTTTAATTTATTTTAAAGTAGGCCTGTGTATTATTTGTAATTCTCCTTATATGAGTTCTTTGTTTCTTATTAGAGGTTAACAGTTTTATATAATGTAATAAATAGCCTAATAAATGCCAAAAAAAACTGTAGTTTTTGTCTGATATAACAATAAATACAAATGTATTAGCCATCAAGCTATGAAATATGTTTTGCGGCTCCAGACAAAAAATGTTTTGGGAAAAAGGAGCAAAATGGCTCTTTTGGTCAAAAAGGTTGCAGACCCCTGGCTTAGCTGAATACTTGATTCTGATTGGTCAATCTGGAAATTTCAGAGGCTGTTGGAAAAGCCGTTGTGTCCCAAGAAGAGAAAAAAAACGAACGTGCAAGAGAAGAAAATACAGAGCGCTGGACATCAGAGAAATTAGGAGAAGAAGAAGGAAAGGGAGGTAAACACTAACAGAAACAGCAGAAGAAGACAGACAGGAAGCAGACACGAAAAGGAACAGCAGAAGAAGACAGACAGGAAGTAAACACTAACTGGAAGTGCAGAAGAAGACCGACAGGAAGTAAACTCGGGCCGTTCTTTTTCGTATATGGCTTCGCACTCTAAGGCTATCGCTATTGGGTAATCCCCCTGCGCACCCGCGCAACACTGAAACACTTGTAGTCCACGCCCACCCGCAAAGTGGGCCCCGCCCTCGGGCCTCCTTCCGGTATAAATAGGAAGGAGGCCCGGCAATCTGCTCCCTCTTTTCTTCAGCAAACCTCGGCAGTTACTGAAGCACAGAACCATTAAACATCATGAGCAACAACTGCGTCCGAAATTGTCCCTCATGTGGCTCAGGATATATCATGAGCTATGACCAGCACGCAATGTGCGAATCCTGCCTGGGACCAGAGCACGCGGACGCGGCTCTCAGCCAGCAGGTCGCTTGCTCACATTGTGCCATCTCCCATCAGCCGACAGGAAGCGAAGAGCAGACGCTCTAGCTGCTGCGGCCGAGGAGGACGATTGGCCCGTCCAGGAGCACGTGGACGGCAGCATGTCCCTGGAGCCGAGTGTCGGGCAGGAGTTGGACGACTCCTACCCCGTCTCCCTCTATGGTTCACCGTGCAGTTCTCCCCTCCCTCCTCTCCCCCGAACGGGGGAGACAGAGTCGGAGCAGGGGGCTGGGTTGGCGGCCAACGCCGCAGGGGACAACGCCGCAGCGGCCGCGGCCACAGGAGGCCGCAAGAGGAGAGACGCCCACAGCAACCGCCTCGGCGCCAGACTCGCCCTTCGGCGGCTGCAGGGGCTCCATCCCACGTCTCTGCTCCCCCGCCACCCAGTGGCGGAGCCAGGATATTTTCAGTGGGGTGGCCAGGATGGAAGCAGTGATCATTTTGGGGTGGCATTGAAATCACTATTATATGAACATAAAAATACATCTCACTATAAAATAAGGGGTTATTTAAGGCACCTTCAACACACCTCTACATTATTTGGGATTAAGTGGTGGAATAGATCAAATAACATTCAGTATATCTAACTATTTTTTTCGTATTCCCGCAGGCAAAGTATCAAAGAAGCTTACATTATACAAATGTAATGCAATATACAGACTGTTTAGCTTATGATGATCAGCAGCACTATGAGCTCATTCTCTCAGTGTATCATCAGGAATACAGAGACACACACACATCATTTAAATAAGAGTTTTTAAATTAAATGATAGGTTAAGAGTAAACATCTTAAAGTAAATAACAATAAACAATAGCCCTTAACCCTGTAAGGCAATGCTATTGGGTAGTAAATGTGTTTATAGGTCCTGCCCTCTGGCCACACACTCCAGGGATTTTGGGCCCCATGAAAATATATCACATTGGGCCCCACCACCAGGCCCAGGCCACGCTAACCAAGCACACTTGCTGTAACCACACCTCCAGAACCCAACCCACTCATTTATGCTTTAAATAACTCTACCTGTACAGGCTTGCATCTATCTTGTAGTCCAATACTAACTGCACAATATTTACTGACACTGAGCTGTGAAAATATAACACTTATGGGGGGACAGGGCTGCTTAGCCTAGAGATGGATCTGTTGGTCCTGGCACCAGGGGGAGGGACAACTGATTTAGTTTGAATAGCTGCTAAAAATGTACCTGCATTTACTAAATGACAGCTAAAAGAGGAGTGAAATTAAAAACCTGTATAGATATTAACAGTACTTAATGTCAGCTTAGTAAAAAAAAAACATTACAATTATTATTTACAATGGACTACGCGTAGCTAACTATGGAATGCCATTTAAGCCAAAATTAAATAAATAAATAAATACATAAATAATTAAATAAATACATATATATATAAATATGCCTATGAAATAAATTCTGAAATAAATAAATGAGGCAATAAATATGTATACATGTACATTTAAATACACATTTATTTATTTCATGGGACTTTTATTTCATAATGACACATTTATTTATTTCAAGAGACTTTTATTTCATAATGACACATTTATTTATTTCAAGAGACTTTTATTTCATAATGACACATTTATTTATTTCCAGAGAATCGTATTTCATAATGACATATTTATTTATTTCAGATGACTTGTATTTCATAATGACGCATTTATTTATTTCAGGTGACTTGTATTTCATGATGAGACATTTCCATTCCTTATATGCAAATGAACGGGGCGTGGTTAGCTCACAGATCCAGAGACCCAGACCAAAGCAACAGCACCACAATACTGACTCAATAGCTTTTGTTTCACACTCCAGTACTCTTAAGTGGTTTGCAAACTGCCAATAAACCAAACCGGTTCAAGAACCATTCTTGTGCTTTTCTGGTGCTTAACTGGTTCTTCTCTGGTCTTATCTGGTCCGCCCAATGCTGCTCTTCTGAGAGCAACCGCTCTGAAAGCTCTCTCTAGTCTCCACTGGGAAACAGCTAAAAGTCCTTCTGGAGGTAAGCAACGCTACACAATTACACCCAGTCTGAGAGTAAAATATTTCTCGAAGGTTCGTTTTGCTTTCTTACAACGTTAAGTTAATGTTAACGTAACCTTAAGTTTGCTAGGAGGCTATTGTTACAAGCTAGCTGTCTTAGCTAACAACAGTTAGCAGCTAACGTTTTCTGCAGTTTGTGTTGCCCCTGAAAAACGTGACGTAGTTATTAAGGGTATGTTAAATTAACGTTATTTTACAAGTTGAGAGAGTTAAGTTGTGTTTAAAATCGTCAATGTAATGTACGTTAGAGGTTTTTAGTTGGACATGAAGTTAGCTAACGTTAGCTAACTATTAAGTTTGCTAGGAGGCTATTGTTACGAGCTAGCTGTCTTAGCTAACAACAGTTAGCAGCTAACGTTTTCTGCAGTTTGTGTTGCCCCTGAAAAACGTGATGTAGTTATTAAGGGTATGTTAAATTAACGTTATTTTACAAGTTGAGAGAGTTAAGTTGTGTTTAAAATCGTCAATGTAATGTACGTTAGAGGTTTTTAGTTGGACATGAAGTTAGCTAACGTTAGCTAACTCTACCAGGTTAGCATGTTAAGCTGTACTTTCTGTGGCAGCTAGCTTAATACAAAGAGGGGTTTTGTGCTTCATTGCAAACTTTTCTTTGTTAATCTACCTGAAACTGTAGGGACAGTTTGTTTCTACTCAACTATACAGACCATTGTTGAGGAGATGCAAAACATACAGTAGGCCTACATGAGTTGGGTCCAACATATACCTTGAGTAATGTTACTTTGCTGCTAAAAATGAAACATCATTATCAGATGAGGACATCAGCAAAGTGTGTGAGTATGTCATGGATTTGATCTGCTCTCTGCATGTCGTACACACTGCTCTGGTATTATTTATTTTGTAAAATGTAAGTCTCGCTCTTGTCATCGTTCAGGCTTTGCATTTGAACTCCTATGCTATGACTGGTTGCGGACTTGAAGGGAACGCCTTCCTGACATCCAGGAAAAAGGTGAGATTCTAATGCATTTGAATTCCAAAAACAAGTTATTGTTTTTAACTTTTTTAATATGATTGTTTTGGGGCATTTCTGTTTTATTGGACAGAGGCAGTAGAGATCTACTGGAAACAGTGGAGAGGGAAGAGATGATATGCAGCAAAAGGCCGAGCCGGATGGTTACT
This sequence comes from Notothenia rossii, assembly GCF_949606895.1. Lineage (NCBI taxonomy): Eukaryota > Metazoa > Chordata > Actinopteri > Perciformes > Nototheniidae > Notothenia > Notothenia rossii. Next base: position 47,845,792 of record NC_136907.1, on the reverse strand, counting down.
GCTCCGTGCGGAACGTGTTCTATCAGGTAAAACACTTTGGTACCCAGTTATTTATGATATTAAGTTTGAATTTAGCATTTGGAATGTCATTTCCAACAGTGCATTGTAAAGACTGAAAGATGTAAAGCTTGACATGATTTGGTCTTTTACTTAAGAAGGTGTTTCTCCTCCTGTGTGCTCTTATTTCCTTATCTTTCTTTCAGGTGTAACATCTACCAATGATTGTACATGACAGAGACCACCTCCTCCACCTCTATGCTGTCTTGCTAGTCAATCCTTCTGATCAGGTCATTTCCTAAATAGTGGTAAGTTTTACAGTTCAGTGTACGTTAATTTAGCAACTTAATGCTTCACCGCTGTTGAATAAACCCTATATTGCTAGTCATTTTATTAAAACTACGATTTGTAAACTTTTTGATTAAAAATACAATAATCTTTTTGTTTTAATCGTAAAACATATCTTAACATCCATCAGCAATCAATACAACAAATCATCCAACACTAAATAGAAGAAATCAGGACCTATTTCTTTTGATACAGCAGCATGTTTTGAGACTGCTCATTGATGTCATCAAGAGCCATTGAGTCTACCTTTTGTATTCGGCCTCTCAGAATGTTTATCATTTCTTTGTCTCTGAACATTCCTATAATCATTAGTTTTTTTATTGTTTTGTTCTTTATTTTTGTTGTGAAAATCACTTTGCAATTGTGTAAGTGCTATATAAATAGTTATACTAATATTATTGTTGTTACCATCATTACTATTATTAATAATGTCTTCTTTGTTTTCTTTATTTATCGCTGCAGAAAGGATCATGCCAGCCCACATCAAACACCTGATCAAGAGCTTGTGAACCTCACTGCTGCGGACACCTGTGTGATATTAGACTCTGACTGGAACCCTGAAAATGACCTGCAGGTACGATATATATATATCTGCTCTGTCTGTCCTAAAGATAGTTCAATAGGGCTACAACAACAACAGTCTTTCCGTTTATTCCCTCTGTTCTTTAAGTGTATATTTTCCCATTTAATGCTTAAAAACGTTGAACAGCAGCTGCACATGATGCTCTTTTGACCCCTCTTTTAATTTTTTAGGCTCAAGCTCGGTGTCATCGTTTTGGCCAGTCTAAGGCGGTGGAGGTGTACCGTCTGATCACTAGAAACTATGAGAGGGAAATGCTGGATAAAGCTAGTCTGAAGCTTGGGCTGGACCGTGCCGTCCTGCAGAGCATGAGTGGGAACAAAGAAGGCAACATATTTCTAGATGCCAAGTCATTTTTGGGTCAGTCGCTGTTGCAGTACGCTTAGTTTATTTTTGAAAAGAGTTTTCTAAATCCACTTGTGTAAATGTCTCTCTGCGTCGCCTTTAGCAGGTCCAGCAGTTCTCCAAGAAGGAGATTGAGGACCTGCTGAGGAAAGGAGCCTACGCCGCCATCATGGACGAGAACGACGAAGGCAATCGCTCCTGCGAGGAGGACATCGACCAGATCCTGCAGCGAAGAGCCACCACCATCACCAGGTATGTTCGTAGCAGCACTAGCAACTTGCTCTTTTTGAGATACCAAGTATTTTGTTATTTGAAATGTAATATTGATGATGTAATAATTAAAACTAGGGATGGGTACCGAGCCCCAGTATTAACGGGCCCCGTCGCTGAATTATTAAAGACCATGGTACCGTTAAGGTCCAACGTTATCAATCTTTTTATCGGTACTGGAGACATTTAAAAAATAGATGTCATATGTATTATATCTACACAAACATTATATCGCAGTCTTACTGTCGCCAACTCCGTTTCTAATATGCAATAAGACTACAAAGTGCGTCTATGATTTATTTTCGATCTTTCCAATCCAGACGAGAGATCTCTCTCCCCTGTCGGTGTGCGAGGGGGTGGGGCAGTTTACACACAGAACCTGCCACACACACACACACACACACACACACACACACACACACACACACACACACACACACACACACACACACACACACACACACACACACACACACACACACACACACACACACACACACACACACACACACACACACACACACACACACACACACACACACGGCGGAGAGAACTAAGCGCCCCGAGGGTAGTTATGTTACCCGTCTTGAGCATGGATGTATAATAAGAACTGGATACAGCGTCGGAGGCGGGGTCTCGTTCTTTCCTATGAGAGCTGCTCATTGGCGCTTGAAGTCAAAATGGCCCAATTTTTGAGAGAGCGAAACATCACAGATTACCCAGCATGCCTGGCTGTCAGAGCAGAAGAACCCGTTTGTGCGCTCACAGAGCATGCGCCCCTTAAGCCCCGCCCCCCGAGCACACACTCTCGGCTCACTAGAAAGAATGGAGAGAGAGAATAAATCTAGATTCGGCTTTTAGTGCATTTTACAACTTTAAGGACTTAATGATTCTAGGGCTATACAATAGTTCATACTGTGTAGTTTATTTAGTTTCAAAAAAAATTATCCACCGACTTACAGACGTGTCTTTCCCCATGTTAGTCAAGGGGAAAAAGTATTTCTGGGCCGGTCGACGTCACAGACTGATAAGGAAATTGTAGTACCGCCGTTTGGACACAACGAATATTTTCCTCGGAGTCCGGCGCACTTCCTGGGGGCTTGGTCTTGAGGTGGAAAATGCTTGTTGCCAAAAGTGCAATAAGAATTTAGCATGTAAGGGCGGTAACACAAGCTATTTGTCTAAACATTTAGCAAAAGTGCACCACATTCAGACGGAGAAATGCACCGGGTTCGACTGTCTTTCTAGTAGCTCTGTATCCCCATCCACGAGTAACGTTTCCACGTCAGGTGTTATGTATGCTAGCAGCAACACACAGAGTTAACTCAATGAAACAAACATGGGTTAATGATTAGAGGTAACTGAGTTATTTATTTTGTTAAAGTTACAGCTATTCTGTTTGCAGTTCTATCATCACATAATTTTATACGATTTGTTAAAACATTGTTGTTTCTTATTTTCAGTTTGCTTCAAGCAGTGACTGTACGAGAAAGACGTGGAGGACCAAGAAATGCTGGCCAGATTGGCAAAGACCGGAAGATACATAACAGAGAAGATAATGGATATTAACAATAAAAATAATGTTTATAATTTCTTTGTTGCTGTTTACATTTTGAATTATATTTGTTATTTTTAAATCAAATGCATCTATTTTAGATGATATATTTATTTAGATGTAGGTTTTTTTTCTAACATTAGGTCAGGAAAGATCATAGATTGTTGTTTTGTTTTGTTTTATTTATTATGTTTTTTATTTATTTATTTTTGGATTAGATCATAGATACGTCCATGAGTTAAGAGATGGAATGATATGATGATTCACACTCATGTACAGTAGGTGGCGGTATGCACCTTAAAGTTGTTTGCAATCCGCCAAAAAACCGAGAGAAGAAGAAGTCAACTGGTTTTCCAATGGACAATTTACACCGAAGAAGAAGAAGTGAACATTTCTGGCGGGTGAAATTTAGAGTATCAGATTACATGCGATGTCTGACTCTGAGAATTTAGTAGTTTGCCTTATAGTCCTTCTCCTCCATTTTCTTCCTCTTATCGAGGAGTCAGTGTGGTGTTGTTGCTTTGGTCTGGGTCTCTGGATCTGTGAGCTAACCACGCCCCGTTCATTTGCATATAAGGAATGGAAATGTCTCATCATGAAATGTATCATCATGAAATACAAGTCACCTGAAATAAATAAATGCGTCATTATGAAATACAAGTCATCTGAAATAAATAAATATGTCATTATGAAATACGATTCTCTTGAAATAAATAAATGTGTCATTATGAAATAAAAGTCTCTTGAAATAAATAAATAAATTTGTCATTATGAAATACAAGTCTCTTGAAATAAATAAATGTGTCATTATGAAATAAAAGTCCCATGAAATAAATAAATGTGTATTTAAATGTACATGTATACATATTTATTGCCTCATTTATTTATTTCAGAATTTATTTCATAGGCATATTTATATATATATGTATTTATTTAATTATTTATTTATTTATTTAATTTTGGCTTAGATGGCATCCATAGCTAACAGACATATTTCCACCACTCATAGACCACACCCACCTTTTTTTTGAAAAACTGGGGGACATACTGTCGCCCTTTAGTCCCTCTCTCTTTTCTTTCTCTCCTTTCTTTTCTCTTTTGTAAGCCTGACTTTGTGAGTCGTTGAGACATGGTTCACACCTAAGTACTACCGTCCCTGCTCCTAACATGCTCTCACTCTCTGCTAGAAAGTGCCAACGGTGCTGCACCGAGTTTGGAGGCAGGACCAAACCATTACATGTAAATAGAAGGGGGTGTACAGAGGCTTTGGATAATTAACTTTTGGAAGAATAGAAGTTAAATGAATTGTAAATTTAGTGAGTACATTATCAATATAACGTCCTATTAATGTTAATTATTGATGAATGATGAAAGGTTACTTAAACATTTTTTTCTTAATGTTCTAAAATTGTTTAGGCCCCCGTGGCGAGGGGGTTTGGGGTGGCCAATAAGGTAGCCAGGATTCAGCTGGGGGTGGCCGTGGCCACTCCCAGCCACTCCCCAGCTCCGCCACTGCCGCCACCCCAGAGACAGGGTCTCCCGGCGGCGAGTCAAAGGGGAATGCGGCTCCCCCGCTCCTGGTCTGCTCCGCGAGAGCCTCCGAGGAAGCGGAGCCGGTAATTAAGCCGGCTGCCACTAATCTGTTGATTAAGTAGACAGAAGGGCTCACTGCAGAAGCCTGCTGGTTTTAACCTATCGGTTATTAACCTGCAGAGCTCGCGGCATTTCTCTCACCAAGATACACCTCCTACACACGGTCATAATAACCCATGAGCGCCGTTATAAAGCCTCATGTGGACAGCACTGCACACACCTCCACTCATCCCCTGAGCGTGTACACGCCTCATGATGACAGCCGGAGTGAAACGCAGCGTATGGAGGCTTCCTCGCAGCCCTTTCGCCTCACGGGCAGCGGCAGCGAGGGCAATGGCGTGGCTCGTCACCATGACAACCATTACAGCACATCACAGAGAAGCCAGAACGGGGGAATGAGCAGTATTCCAGGGTGAGTGCCCCCAGCGGCAGCGCCCGCAGCGCCACGCCGTCAGGGCTCGCTGCAGAAGCCTGCTGATTTTAACCTATCGGTTAATAAACTGCAGAGCTCGCTAATTAAGCCGGCTGCAACTAATCTGTTGATTAAGTAGACAGCAGGGCTCACTGCAGAAGCCTGCCGGTTTTAACCTTGGTTAATAACCTGCAGAGCTCGCGGCATTCCTCTGTCCGAGATACGCCTCCTAAACACGGCCTTAATAAACCCATGAGCGCCGTTATAACGCGTCATGTGGGCAGCACTGCACACACCTCCATCCATCCCCTCAGCGTGTACGCGCCTCATGATGAGGGTCGGAGTGAGACGCAGCGTGTGGAGGCCCCCGCGGAGCCCTTTCGGTCCAAGCCCACCTTGGGTTGCCTCACGCCCTGTGTAAACCAGCTGCCTATAACCTGTCGGTTAATAGCCAGCAGGGCTCGTTGCTAAAGCCTGGTTTTAACCTGTCGGTTAATAAATTTCAGAGCGCGCTAATTGAGCCGGCTGCCACTAATCTATTGATTAGTAGACAGCGGGGCTCGCTGCGGAAGCCTGGTTTTAACCTGTTGGTTAATAAACTACAGAGCTTGCGGCACACACGGCCTTAATAAACCCATGAGCGCCGTTAACGCCTCATGTGGGCAGCACTGCACACACCTCCATCCATCCCCTGAGCGTGTACGCGCCTCATGATGAGAGTCGGAGTGAGACGCAGCGTGTGGAGGCCCCCGCGCAACCCTTTTGGTCCAAGCACACCTTGGGTTGCCTCACGGGCAGCGGCGGCAGGGGCTCTGGCGTGGCGTGGCTCGTCACCATGACGACCAAAAACACATCTCGAGCACATGCGCCCGCTCTCAGAGTGGCAGCGCGTGTGTCTGATGGATACATCCTGCAGTTCGCCTCTCCTCCCCCACAGTTCAATGGGATACAGGAAACACTCCTGTCCTCCCAGAAGCTATGTCTTGCGCTCCAATCTGAGCCGCTGGAACTCCTGTTGAAAGAGGATATTTCCAGGGTTCCTCAAAGGGAGGAAAATCAGGGGTTTTCACTCCCGTTATTTTTCTAATCCCGAAAAAGACTGGGGGAATGAGACATCCTGGATCTGTCAGTATTCCACATGCTGACGATCAAACAGGTGCTGGAATGTGTTCACCAGGACGACTGGTTCACTTCCACCTGTAGGATGCATACTTCCACGTACCCATCATCCCAAAACAAAGGAAATTCCTGCGTTTTCTCATTTCAGGGAATATCAGACCAGACAATCGTCTGCCGTTCGGATATTTCCTGGCTCTTCGCATTTTTGTGTAAAGAAGGCTGGAGCCACTACACAGAGGAGGGATGAGAGTGTGGTTTTTCTCTGGACGACCTGCTATTTGCTGGCTCGCTCCAGAGAGGAAGTTGCTTTACAGACGGTACATCTCGTATCGCATCTGTCAAAGCCTGGGTTTCATAATAAATTGGAAGAAGAGCTGTCCTCTTCCCTCTCAGACAATCGTTATCTGGGAGTGGAATTAAACTCAGCCAGCATGAGAGCACGGCTCTCGCTGCAGCGAGTGGAGGAACTAACAGCTCTCCTCCGGCGTGTCACAACCCACACCCCTCTCCGTGACGCAGCTGCTCTGCGTTGGCGTCAGCTGGTCACATGATGATACCCCTGGGTCTCTTCCAACAGGGACACTCCAGAGGTGGTTCATCCGCTGCAGAAGCCTGCTGTTTTTAACCTATTGGTTTATAAACTGCAGAGCTCGCGGTATTCCTCTGTCCCAGATATGCCTCCTACACACGGTCATAATAACCCACGAGCACCGTTATAACGCCTCGTGTGGAAGCATGCACACACCTCTCATCCCCTGGGCGTGTACGCGCCTCATGATGAGAGACGGAGTGAAATGCAGCGTGTGGAAACTCCCTCGCAGCCCTTTTGCCTCACGGGCAGCGGCGGTAATGGCGTGGCTCATCACCATGACGACCATTACGGCACATCACAGAGAAGCCTCTCCCCCCCAGCAGTTCCATGGGATACAATAAACACTCCTGTCATCCCAGGAACAGTGTCTTGCGCGGTTTTTACTCCGCTATTTTTCTAAATCTCGGAAAAGAACAGGGGAGTCGCCCCGTTGCTGTACAATCAAACATGTGTTAATTTGCAAAGACAACATGCCACGGCTATGGAAGCAGCCTACCTCAATCGCCAGGGAGGAGTACGATCTGCGCAGCTTCTGAACGCAGCCAGGCAGCTGCTGTTCTGGGCGCGCACACACGTTGCTCTCATCAGAGCAATGTATATTCCCGGCGAATTGAACAGAGGGGCTCGCTGAGCGCAGCAGCCGTGTTATGCGAGGAGTACGGCGACTCAAACCTGTGTCACGCGCACTGGCGCCTCAGTGGGATTTGGCTTTAGTATTCTGCGCACTAAAGCAAAGCCCCATTTGAACCTTTAGACCAGGTTCCCCTTAAACTGTTGTCAGCAGAAGTAGTATTACTTTTGGCTCTATCAGCGAAAAGGGTGAGTGATTTGTCTGCTCTCTCTGTGACTCCGTGATGCCTCCGGATCCAAGGAGATGGCAGTTCAGCTGTTTTACGCCCTAACCCGGCTTTTATGCCAAAGGTCATCACAAGCTCGTTAGAGTCATGAGTGATCACCTTGGATGGCTTCTTTCCCCCTCCTCACAGGTCGGAGGAAGAAGCCGCGTCTCATCTCCTCTGTCCTGTGCGTGCGCTGTCCTGCTAGTGGCGTGCACGGCTGCCTTGCGCCATTCTCAGCGCATGGTTGTGCATTATAGAGAGCGCTCGATCGGGCAGCCTCTGTCTGCACAACGGCTGTCACACTGGCTGTGTGAAGCTGTGTCACAGGCATATGTCTCCTCATGGGGTGGATCCCCCGGAGAACATCAATGCGCACTCCACCAGAGGAATGTCCTCCTCCACGGCTTTGCACGGAGGAATGTCAGTGGAAGACATTTGCACTGCTGCATCTTGGTCTTCCCCCTGTTCATTTATTCAATTGTATTTAAGGGATGTCTCCCATTCCTCTCTGACACACCCTGTACGGAGTGTCTTGTCAGAGTGAGTGACGTCAGGGATCCAGCTGGGCGCTCTCCTTTCTGGCACGCAGAGAGCTGCTGTTCCCTCCCCGTATGTATTGTTCCCAGCCTTCATCCCGTCAGGGAAGATAGGCATATTTAGCTATGTTCCAGGGACGGTGATGTGCCATTACGCATGGCACAACAGGCATGGGGTGATATTGAGCAGGTATGTCTGTGCTTCTAGTGCCAGGCGGACCCAGTGGGGCGCAGACTACATCATGCTTCGCCCTTGACCCAATAGCGATAGCCTTAGAGGGCGAAGCCATTTACTAAATAGAACTGAGGTTACCTACTGTAACCCCAGCTTCTATGAGTAAATGGCGCAGCCCTCTAAGCGCTGGGCCCCACTGGTTCTATGAATAGCTGAAGAAAAGTTATTTTGTATGGGAGCGGGCCTCCTTCCGGTATAAATACCTTGCGGGTGGGCGTGGACTCAGTGGCGGTTCTACGGGGTGGCACGGGGTGGCAGCTGCCACCTCAGAAAAATGCCTTGCCACCCCAGCTGCCACCCCATTTGGCAGATTTGTTTTGAAAGATAACTTGTGGCTCATCGGACATTTATGAGAGAAAATCTCTAATGTCCGAGTGCAAGTGAATGCAGCACAAGACGCGAGCCTTGTAACCCCTCCCCCCCCTGGCGCGAGCTTGGAAATATTATTGGCGGCGATTTCATTTGAACGGGAGGACAGCGCAAAACGAGAAGCATTTCAGATATAAGTAGACAGAAGCAGTTGTGTAGTGGGCGTTGGACGCGGGGGCAGGGGCGGCGCCAGGGGGGAGCTAGGGGGTGCTGAAGCACCCCCCAGGATTGCCAATGGACCCCCTAAGCACCCCCTAGAAATATGTTTTTGTTTTTTTTTTCGAAAATTTATATTATTATTTTTATTAAATTAAATCAGAAAGATTATTGATTACATCAATGGAAATGTGAAACAAAAAGATGTTTGACCAAAAACATAAAGCCAACACAGGTGATATGATCAGGCCAATGGCCAGCACCCATTAGATTTTTTACCTACCCATAGGCTAAATTACTTTGTGACACTTGAGTGACTTCCTGTTAGCTGGAGCCCCAAATTATTTGCTAACAGCAAAGTGACAAATGGATCGTTTTTAGTCCTTAAACGTGCACGTGTGGACACTCAATCAAAACCAACTGAAAGCGAGAGGGATTATGCACATAATAGGCCTCGTGAGTACTGTGGCTTACTTGGGTCTCTGTGTTTCATTCAAGCTCTGCTCTCTGTGTGTGTGTGTGTGTGTGTGTGTGTGTGTGTGTGTGTGTGTGTGTGTGTGTGTGTGTGTGTGTGTGTGTGTGTGTGTGTGTGTGTGTGTGTGTGTGTGTGTGTGTGTGTGTGTGTGTGTGTGTGTGTGTGTGTGGCACGAGCCATTTTGTGTGCGCGCGCAAGCGAGCGAGAGAGAGAGCTCTCGCGCACTGGTGGGTATCTACCGGAGATCGGTGTGGTTAGCATTTGGTGCTAGCTAGCCAAGCTAACGGATATAAGGAGCTTTTTCAACAACACGGTGGAGGGAGAACTCTCTCCTCCTGTCAGACTGAGAGTCTCAGATAACCTCAGCTCAGGTGAAGTAAAGGACTCTCAGTGTTTAGATAGTTAACTTTAGTCTAGTTATCTCAGTGGGTCTCAAACGGTTTGTTTTAAAAGGGGAGTGATTTGTAAAATATCTATAAAGAAATAGAAAATCTGTTTACAGTTCTGTTTCATATGTATGTTGAGAGATGTATCCATAGATCTCTTCATTTTGCTCTCAAAGTGCACCAGATTGATGCTTTTAACTTCAATATTTAAAAAAAAATCTCCCGGGACCCCACCCGGGAGGACCCTCCTAGAGGAGGTGAGGTCCACACACCACCTATAAAAATAGCCCTGCTTACACCTATACGCCGTGAGCTGATTATCGAGCCTTCATTGTAACAGTCGCGGGTACACTGTGTGTGCGTGGGGAGTGTTGCAGTAGAAAATTCAACTGTAGCGCTGGTGCATTAATGGGAAACCCTTAATGTTTGAGCACCCTCTATGAAACGTCAAGCTACCCCACAGCACCCCCTAGAGAAAATCTCTGCCGCCGCCACTGCGCGGGGGTACGCCGTACCCCCACTTATTTGAAGCATGATTTCTTTTTTTAATAGTCTAATACATCTAAAATCATTGCTAGTGTTATCAGTTGCAAGTGTGCGTTTGTTGTATTAATGACGAAAACGTAATAGGCAGATTTCACAGTAATTATAATAAAAATGTAGCTCAAGCATTTATGCAACTTGATTTGAAGCGTGTGTGTGTGAGGGGCAGAACCGTGTGTGTAGGGTGAGCAGGTGTCCCGCACTGTGCGGGACTGCACACACAGCATTTTTATTATTTGTCCCGCGTCCCACACATTGAGACTATGTCCCGCATTTGAGTGATTGTCGCGCAGAAAGGCCGGATCGGTTCGCTGACAGCATCATGTAAGTTGCGCCGACAGGCGACACAGAGGTCTCCCAAGCCCCCCATGTTGACAGTTCACGAGCGCGAGTGTCTCCCGTCCACCCACCACCCCATCCACCCAGTAAAAACATCCCCACTACACCACTGGACAGAAGGAATGAGGTATTTGCGGTCAGGGTATGACTGGGGTAGGCTACAGCCATACCAATAAATGGCTTAGCCCCACCATGAAAAATGATGTTAAAGTAAGCAAAACAAAGTCTACCAACTCGCGCGGAGTAAATTGCACAGACAGCAGTTAGTAAGATTGATTTCAGTAGCCACTTGTCTGGAAATACCGAAGACTAGAAACGGTGTTGAAAACTTTTGTCACGTAGTGATCGTCTTCTCAATAGAACATCTTTGATCATTTCTTCTGGCCAATCAGAATAACGATAACGGCGTGGTGTTGATGCAGGAAGTCCCGACGGAGAATACTTTTGCTGCAGTACATCTCTATATACATCGGTACAACTATAAGACCCCACGGTTTGATGATTGATTGGTGTGTGGTCTGTCTTTTATTTTGACACACAGAACAATGGGGGCTATCCACCCTTATCCATAATGTAAAGTAATTGTCACAGCCTCTTCCCTCTCCTCTCTGTGAGGAGCGGCAGGTTCAGCTTTCAGAACAAAGTAACAAAAAACTAAAATGGCATTCATTTTTTTTAAATATGTCGTGTAGTAATATATATTTATTTATTTTTCTTCTCAAGAGAGCACCAGAATGTGTATTTGATGTTAGTATTTCAAAAAATCTCCTGGGGGAGAATCCCCCCAGACCCCCCTGCAGGGGTTGGGTTTTCAACTCTTTTACCTGTGGGGAAATTGCAGGATTGGCTCCAGGTCGCCCTTTTTATTTACTACAAGACAAATGTGCCTTTTTATTCCATACAGTTCAATTTGGATTGAGAGAGGGAAATAATCTAAACCTCACGCGTGGCGTTTCACTGTCAAGGGGAGCGTGTATGTAATTACATTGCAAATACTGACTTGAGCCCCACCACTGTATGGGTTAGCCCTACCATAGATTACCCAACAAAAATACTCTGGCGCCGCAACTGTTTGCGGTCTACTAGTTTGGCTGTACTCAGCATTGAATCAAAACGCACCATAGCTTTAAATCTTAATAAGTTTGTGAGGCGTTTTGCTGATCAAGATGGTAATCGCCACATTCAGCTGTTATAGGCATGCCAACTTGATGCTCTGCTCACGGATGAGTCGATGAGAATAATAAACTGTTTAAGAAGATGACCTTACATGTGTAAATACATGTTTCTTCTTTGTGGGGGTCTGCCCCCAAAAAACTGTTTCAAGTCCTGAGAAAGTCAAATAAGACGGTGTGTAAAACTTCACTGCCCAGCCAAAAAAAAGTAACCACTTTGATTTAACTAGGCCAGTAGGTACGGACATTCCACTGGATAATAACTTCAGCGATGTATGTTTTAGCTGAATACACGTTTTTTAACCCTAACTGATGCAGTTAGTCATTTCTTTAATGTTTGTTCTTTCTGATGTAAAGTCAAGGTTGTAACTGTTTGCAATGAAGTTGTGGGGCGCTGAACTGTTCCTTTGATTCTTTTGAATTATGATAGTAATTACTGGTCTTTCAAATTTGAAGGAGGGTGAGCAAGCATCTTGAGGAACGTTCATCATTAACTCCTCCAAAAAATATAGTTTATTTAATAATAACACTGAATATGTGAATCATAAAAGTGATTGACAGCTGATAGGAATAATATGATTGTTAATATTATCATATTCATACAGACACACATTGATGAGACAGTTAATTAATGTACTTATTGCAGCAGTCTGCATATTTGGTACCCCCTGGTCTAAGAGTTAAACCAACTCATTCAGTTAAAATTCATTAAATTACATGTGCCACCTTATATATTTATATTTAAGGCTTTACTGATGTGCCACAATAATGTCACCTAATGTTATTGAGTTAAAATATCAATATTGTGACTTTCCAAGTTAACATTGATTGATATGACTGCGATTAAATCAGCATATACTTCTGCCAGGGGATGCCACCCCTGAAATTCTCCTGCCACCCTTTTGCCACCCCATGAATATTTGTCTAGATCCGCCCCTGCGTGGACTACAAGTATTTCAGTGCTTGGGATTACCCAATAGCAATAGCCTTAGAGGGCTGCGCCATTTACTCATAGAAGCTGGGGTTACAGTAGGTGACCTCAGTTTCACAATGTCGAAGCCGTTTCTCAATCGCGAGTACAAATGCTGCAGAGCAACAATTTCAAGTATACTACGTCATAGAGTGGCGCCGAATGCTGGGCATTGAGGCCCATTCCCAAACCGCCCCCTACACCCTACCCCTACCCTTACACCCTACCCCTCCGTTTGCGCGTTCACGCGGAGGGTCCGCCATATTGAGGGCTGTTCCAAACCAACGAGTGTGGAGCGGTGTGGAGGGGGAGTGGGCTATCAAGCCCTCAAACAGCGAAGCCTCATCCCAATACCCCTCCTAGACTCCTCCTTTCCCTCACTCGCGTCACTTCCTTGCAAAGATGCGAGCGAGAGACACGAGGAGGTGACGCGAGGACAGAGGAGTCCTCAGGTATTAATTGGGATGTCCTCGTTCACTCAAACGTCACTCTTAGACGACGTCTGTTAATGATGACATGCGAACAGCTGTATCCCCTCTCATCGGGCTTAACTGAATAACCCCTTAGAACCGGCCCATTTCTGGTTAAATATGTATTTAAATGAATGAATCTTTCTCTTGTTAGTCAAGGAATTCAATGTATGATGGTTGGTCCTGCTTTTGTGTTCCGTTTTGGTGTGAAATGTAGCCTACATTTAAATACAAATATAATTATAGTAATGTGAAAGCCTTTTAGAAATGAATTGCACATAATAATTTCCACGGAGCTGTGAGCACTTATACATTTATGTGACGCTTTTCCACTCATCTTCCAGTTGTCGGTTTTCCTCTGTTGAAATCGACCAGCTGTGAAGGTGGGGGCGTGGCTTTTATACGCGAGTGGTGAAAACAATTCTGCGTAGTCTGCTCGTGTGTATCCTCCCTTTCGTCTCCTCCCGCACCCCTCCTCCCTCACCCCTCCTCGACTCCTCCATGTGCATTTCAGCTATTGGGACGTCCTTCAAAATTGCGTGTCTTCAAGTCCCGAAGGAGGAGGGGTATTGGGATGAGGCTTGAGTCTGCAGCGGTGCTGACTTGAGACCGGTCTCTACCTGACCGAAGTCACGTTGTGTTTGTCCGTCAGGAAACACGCTGTTTACAAGTAGTTCCAGCAAACATCCACTGATAAACTGCGATGTTAACAACCTCATGATAACCTCATATGTTTTAACTTAGGATCATACCTGTGTTTAGTCAAGAAAAAGGTAAATGTGTGCATTTTATTATAAAGTTGTGTATATTTACAGACTGTTGCAAAAAATAAGAAGCTTATAAACATCAGGTTTAAAAACAAGGTTAGGGTTAAGGTTTAAACACAATTAAAGATGTTTGGAGTTTTATTTGAGTTATTAATTTAATTTTTTTGTCAAAGAGATGCTGATTTGAAACCGTTGTTACATACAGTTACGGCATTTCCTGTTTCTGCCGGAGAGAGGGGAGTTTGTCCCAAAGCTTGCCGCTGTATTTACTCCCTCCATCTGACAGGAGGGACCCTCATGTGTCACTCCACGGAGTTCACTCCGTCACGGAGGGGGAGTATGTAGGGTAAGGCAAGGCAAGGCAATTTTATGTACTGTCTATACTGTTCCACCTCTCAGCACGTGACAATTCAAAGTGTTTTTCAAAAATAAAAACAAAAGACATTTAAGAATAAATGCAGCATAAACACATTATTAAATGGCATTTAAAAACAGGCATAAAAAAACAAAGATAATAAAATACATAAATAAACACAGCAGGTACAGAATACATGACTAAAAGGCATACTGCAGTGTGAGTATGAGCAGCTCAATTAACAGCAGCGGCAAATAGATATGTTTTTAGTCTGGATTTGAAAATAGGAAGTGTTTCGGCGGACGTGCACGATTTTTGTTCCAGATTGTTTTGGCATAATAGCTAAACACTGCTTTTCCATGTTTAGTTCTTATTCTTGGAACAGATATCAGACCCGACCCAGAAGACCTGAGACTCCTGGATGGTTCATAGTTATGCAGGAGATTATTTATATACCTCGGTCCTCAGCCATTTAGTGATTTAAAAACTAGCAGTAGTATTTTAAAATCAATTCTTTGGCGGACTGGAAGCCAGTGTAATGATCTCAGAACCGGAGTGATGTGATCCACTTTTCTAGTGTCAGTGAGGACTCGAGCAGCAGCGTTCTGAATCAGCTGCAGCTTTCTGATAGATTTTTTAGTGAGCTCTGTGAATACACTATTGCAGTAGTCGAGTCTACTGAAAATAGAAGCATGGACAAGTTTTTCTAAGTTCTGTTGCAACATTAGTTTTTTAATCCTTGATATATTCTTCAGGTGGTAGTATGCAGACCTAATAACTGTTGTAATGTGACTGTTAAAATTCAGGTCTGAGTCCATCACTACACCTAGATTTCTAGCTTGATGAGTTACTTTGTCAAAGTTCTGAGTCATCCAGTCAGTGATGTGCTCAATGCACTTGCTCAGTGTTCTAATCCGAGAGTAGTCTCCCGGGGGTAGGGTGTAGGGCGTGGTTTGGGATTGGGCCGAAGACAGACAGGAAGTAAACAATAACAGGAACAGCAGAGGTTCATCTGGGGGTGTTTCTCAATGTCGAGGAAGGCTCCTTCAGAGCCACTATTTCAAGGATGCTACGCCATCGAGTCCCGCAGAAGGACTGTTCCAATGTCCAGGATCCTTGGAATTCTACCGAGGCCGGCGTCCTGCGTTGCAGGAAATTTCCAGGCTGCACATCTCTCTGTAAATATTGCGTCGTGATTCAAGCAGTTACTAAAATAATATTCAGGGGAAGCATGCAGAGCTGCCATTGGTTGAGATCAGTCCGGCCGTGCATCACGACTCTTTTAAACATCACTGTTGCCGGAAATACATCCGCGGAGGAGCCATCAGTGTATCTTCGGTTATAGCTCCTCCAGAAAGCCTCCTCGATGCTCGGTCCTCGGTGCTCGATGTGCATTTAGAGAAATTAGATGTCCTTCAACATAGCGCGCTGAAATCCATTTCCAGGTCACTACCAGAGGACCGAGGAGGCGAAATTAGAGAAATTAGAAACCTTCACGGTATGGGCTCTGGCAGTGTTTAAAGACTGGTTAATGGAAAAGAAAATGTGAACTGACTTGGACAGCTACAGAAAACCTCCATAAGTGCTGCGGACATTTTAAGTTACGTTGTTGCGCCGCAGTTGATACGCAGAGGAACGGACCATTTTTTTCTTACCAGGAGAAATTGATTCATTTAAAATCATTATGGTGAGTCGAGTCGTTGGTTTATTTAGTATGTAACAGTGTGATTAGCACTCTGTTAGAAAAAAAACCACATTTAAAAATGTACAATATGCACCTACCTTTCCAACATACTGTGGGTCAGAGCCCATGTATTCCTCCAGGACGAAGAACTGGTTCCACACCCATCCTCTCTTGTTTCGCTGGAGCTTCCACATTCCACGTCTCCCCAGCCTCGTCCCGTCTTCCAGAGACGGGACGTCCCCCAAAGCCCTCATTCTCTTACCTCCGGCCCCCCGCCTAGCTGACATCGCTCCAGCCTTAGTCCTGCTTTGGAGCTCAGCTTGCAGGGGGGTCTGGGAGCTGTAGTCCAACAGGAAACAGGTTCCCACCAGAAACAGGAAGACATATTCCCTTGTGATCATCAGGGAATATCGCTGTTAAAAAAGCAAATAAAAGTTTGAAAAGCTGGCTACTTCCTGCATAGAAATTGACATGCATCCAAAAGTGGATTCGTTCTGAAGGTTGGCATTGGACAAGGTGTTTAAATTCCGATATGACCCGAGTTGTTGAGAGGAATCTGTTGTTACATCGTCTTTGCTGAAGCGATAAAGTCCTTCGGTTGGAGTAAGGAGTTGATGTATTTGTGTTTGAAGCAAAGCGTCTTTGATTGTTCTGGAGAGACCCAGATGACCACTTTGTCTTCTCAGTCCTTAGCTTAGACACCTAGAGGAAAAGTTGAAGAGAAGACAATGTTGAGTTTGAAAGTTCATAATTGACCTTGGGATAAAATATCATATCACAAATATTCATAATTCTGTCCCATGATGACTGCTGGGCTAGTTTCAAAACAAGTGAGCATTTTTTCATCACAAAAAACATCAATATGACTTATTATCTGTGATCCAATAACAGAGTGGAGCTTTGTTTGCTCCTTTAAAAAAAAGAAAAAAAGAAATGTGTTCGACAACGAAATAGCTCTAAATGTAAAGAAAGTTTAATTATACAGCACATCTAAACACATGGCAATGGGGATCTTCCATTTAAAGTGATGTTGAAAACTCAGTTAATGGGGCTCATTTTTATTTTGCTTCAGTTTATAATCGTAAAGTTCAGATGAATTTTTTAATACATGATGAGCTTCCACAAACAACAAACAACATAATTATTACATTCAAATTAAGTACATTATTCAAGTTTACATTAACTTTGGATAATAACACGGGAGAAATGAGCGGAAGCGCTCTCTTTTCCTCTCTCTCTCTCTCTCCTGACAGCCTGTCAGTGTCGTCTCATGCAGCTCACCGATCCAGTAATGAGTGACCCGACAGTGAGGAATAAACATATTTATAACTAGTTTAGGTTGTTCCGGGTACCCGTAGGCCTTTATAGAGAGCACTGCTGTTTTGCTCCAGCACAGTGTGCTACTACGGCTACTATTAACGTAGCTATTATGTAAGGTGCTGGTATATATATAGATATTTATATCTATATATATATTAGGGCTGTCAAACGATTACAATTTTTAATCAGATTAATCACAGCTTAAAAATGTATTAATCATGATTAATCACCATTCGAACTATGTCCAAAATATGCCATTTCTTTATGTATATTGTTGTGTGAATGGTAAGATAAATGAAAGAAGGCGGATGTATCCATTTAACATACAGTATGTATGTTTATTATAACATTTTTCTGTGTGTCAAAATGAAAGACAGCCCACACACCAATCAATCATCAAACCGTGGGGTCTTAATTCATTACGTGTTGTTTTTCTATCAACGGGGGAGTACTTCAGGAAAGTCGACGGGGGGGACGGGGGGGCGCTAGTGGAGTACTTCGTGACCACAGAGTGTGAACGTTGTGATCAGCTGTTTTAGCGTAGTTCTCCAATGAAGGGGGGGAGTCTCCCTCCGCAGCCGGTTGGCGTAGTTTTGGCACAATTCCGTTGTACAGACCGACGTTAACAGCAGCCCTGTCTGTGCACACGGAGACCAACTCTGTCGTCCGGTGATCTAACCGCCTTCTGGAAAAGCTTCACAAGTAGGCCTACGTCGGTACGCAAATGCGCTTTGTGACACAAGTGACGGTACGCATTTCAGATTACGCACATAACCTGCGTACCAGTTATGTGCACCCCTGTACTACAGCAAAAGTATTCTCCGTCGGGACTTCCTGCAACAACACCACGCCGTTATCTTGATTCTGATTGGCCAGAAGACATTATCAAAGATGTTCTATTGAGAAGACGATCACTACGTGACAAAAGTTTTCGAAACCGTTTCTGGTCTTCGGTATTTCCAGACAAGTGGCTACTGAAATCAATCTTACTAACTGCCGTCTGTGCAATTCTCGGCGCGATATGGCGGACTTTATTTTGCTTACTTTAACATAATTTTTCATGATGGGGCTAAGCCATGTCTTGGTATGGGTGTAGCCTACCCCAGCCATACCCTGGCGCTGCCACTGGTGGGATGTATGGGGCGGGCCATTCTGCACATGCGTTAAATGCGTTAAATATTTTAACGCAATTAATTCAAAAAATGAATTACCGCCGTTAACGCGATAATTTTGACAGCATTATTAATGCTGAGTTAATATATATATATATATGTTAATATATATATATATATATATATTAACTGCTTTTTCCCCCAAAAAGTTGTAAATGAAACAAGTGAAGTACATTTGATAAAGCCGTGGAGGGCGGGAGTTTATAAAACCAGTGAGAGTAACCGCCCTTACGGGACACTCTAATAAGTAAAGCGAAGGATGGACATGGACACCTGGCCTCACAGCGCACAGCAGAAATCTGAGAGCAGACATTTGACGAGCGCACAGAAACAGCCTGAGTGCGAGGCAGGGGCGGACTGGCCATCTGTAGAATCTGGAGAACCACAGAACGGCCGGTCGTCAAGGGCCGTTGACGGCCGGCCCGGCCCTTTAAAAAAAAATTGTTTAACGTCATAATTTAAGTTGCGCTGACGGCCGACAGAGGGCGACAGCGGCCGCTCATGCAGTTGTGTGATTCTTATCTGTCAAATAATCACACACGAAGAAGAAAAAAGACCGGCCACACGAAGAGAAGGGATTAGATGCCACGGCAGACAGGGAGAATGAAAAAACATGGATAAAAATCAAAGAAAACGAAAAGAAAAAGGTGGGGCCGAGAAGGCAAGAGAAAAAAAGGTGAAGTCACTTGCAGGTGAAGCATATAAATGTCGCAAATTGACAGACCCTTTTGGCAGCAGCGCTGCTACAAGCACTATCAGCAGCAGCTTAGAACAAGTGCAAGATTATGAAGAGAATGATGAGTGTGCAAGTTCAGATATACAGCCAGCCTCCTGCGTTCATGATGAGGGACAGAGTTGAGCTGGTGGAAGGACCAACTCAACTGGCACACGTGCAGGGCAAGAGCAAGAGGTGGGTGAGAATTAACCCTTGAACTCAGTGGCGTTTTCTCCAGGAGGCCAAGGGAAGCCAGGCTTCCCCTGTTTTTTTGGATTGTAGTTATAATTTTAATAAATAAATAAAAACACTTCGTTTAGTTTCGGTAATTATTCTGCCGGCCCATCTCTCCCCCATTCTCATTGAGTATTTTACAAAGAGTGAAACAGCGCCCCTCTAGATGTTATGATGAAACAGTAGATTGCACTCTCTGTTGCGAGAGGAGGCTAGCCGAAATTGGCTTCCCTTGGTGAAAAAAATCGAGGGATTGACCAATCAGATGAGGCTCACGTCATGCCTCACAATCCAATCAAATCGCATCAACTTCAGTTCGTAACTGTCATCACCGCCCTTAAAAAGTAGCAAGCAACTGAAGCAAGTGCAATTATGGAGGGTGGAGATTTGGAATATTTCATCAAAAATAATTGTAATAAACTTCCGCTACAGCAGCAACTAAAAATGAAATCTGATGACAGGCCAATGCCCAAACCGGAGCTGTGTACAGAGAGGAAAAAAGGAGGGAATCGGACGTAAAACTTTAAATAATAAACAGCGGATTTCTAACATTTGACATTTCATGTGACCGGACTGGGTCAGTTTCCAGGGCTGAATTTTAGTGCCAGTCCGCCCCTGGTGCGAGGAGAAGGTTTTAAGCTGGAACACGGAAAATTTGTGCAAGCAGCAATATATCTGAGTGCAAGCGTACAGTTTGAGCAGAAGCAGAGCAAATCTAAGCGGAAGCAGGCACTATTTGAGTGTGGTGACAGTTTGAGGGAAATAAATACATAATCTGAACGTGAAATCAATAAATTATGCTCTCAAATTGAAAGACCACGCTCTTGAATAAAGATAGGGAATAACCCCCATAGAGACGGTGAACTGCCTCTTGTGTGTGTGTGTGTGTGTGTGTGTGTGTGTGTGTGTGTGTGTGTGTGTGTGTGTGTGTGTGTGTGTGTGTGTGTGTGTGTGTGTGTGTGTGTGTGTGTGTGTGTGTGTGTGTGTGTGTGTGTGTGTGTGTATTAGGGGTTTCACAACTACCAATTTTTACTAGTCGACACGTTTTTCAAAATAGTAGTCGACTAGTCGTTACGTCATAATAAAGACACACAAAGAGAGGTTTACAACTGTATTTTCTATTGGAACTCATACAGTAACATTAAACACTGCATTTTAATTTGTGTTACATGGCTGAGTAAATAACAAACAGTAACTGGACTCACCAAAATCGACAGCAAAAAACTCTTGTTTACATACATGCCACGTAAATCCAGTGCGCAACAGCGCATTGCGCAACACTTTATTCGCTGTCCTCCACGATAACGTCCACCTTTCCATATTTTTGGTTTGAACACCAACGCATCGAGATGTGAGGGAAGGAGGCTTGACCTCTTTCGGGTGACAGTGTTGCCTGCCAGAGAAAAAACCCTCTTACTCGGGGTGCTTGTGGCTGGAATAGCCAGGTAGCTCCTCGAAAGCGGTGCACGTTTTCTGCCCACCACTCCAGTGGATTATCCATTGTGGGGATATGCGGTGTCCGCTGGCAGCAATCCCGTAGCTCATCATCCGCATCACTGTTGACCCGTGTTGTCTTGCTGTTCGTTTGCCTCTGTTCAGTGCTGACGCCGGTCCGTTGCTCACTGGTGCTAGCATTACTGCTAGTGCTAGCTGTCGGCAGCGGGTGTTTCATCTTCAAATGGTTGCGCACAGCAGATGCATTTGTATTGTACTTCAGTACAGCTGTACACAACTGACACTTCACTGTGGGGTTGGTTACATCTTCGTTGAATTACTGCCATACATAAGAATGTCGGACGTGTTTTGTAGCATTTTGCAGCACTCGTTTACCTCCATTTTTTTCACGGCTAGTTGACTAGGGCCTACAGCGCCGACTAGTGGTAAAGGTAGTCGACTAGTCGACTAGTCGATTAGTTTGTGAAACCCCTAGTGCAGGTCTATTCAACTGGCGGCCCAGAACCAACTCCCGAGTGGCCCAGCCTCCCGTAGCCAAATTCCTACACTAGTACAGACCATGAACGCAACACTCCGCGTTGCATAGAAACCACCAAACCACAAGGCAGCACGTTTTTTGAAAGTGCATCTAGTGGTGCTAGTAACGGTGGTCCTATGATAGCAACTCTAAAACATGTCCCTCTCAACTCTGAAGCTTAAACAGAGACAAAACGGTAATTGATCTTGTGGAGTAGATCCAAGTCAAGCTGTACCTTTTCGCTACCGACTTGATCACGGGTCGGATGCTACATTTTCCGACGCTCCCCAAACACATCACATCTCCGGCACAAATCACGGATGTGATGACAGATTTCATTGCGAGGTTGAAAGAGAACTTTGCCGGTCGATTGGATGGACTTGCTCTGCCCACAGACGTGATGATGGGCTTTGCCAGAGACCCCTTCACTGATGCAATAGAGGGGGACGTATCAACCAGAGCAAAGGAAGTGGTCCCCTGCATCGACAAGGGGAAATATACACTGGAACTTATTGACATGCAGCGCACTAACGGGCCAGCGAAGTTTTGGAGTCATGTCAAAAAACAGCAGTTCCCTAACGTTCAGAAAGTAGCGATCTGTGTGCTCAGTATGTTTGGATCAACATACACATGTGAATCAAGCTTTTCACACATGAACTCAATCAAAAGTAGCACTCGCTGCTCCCTGACTGACAGCACTCTTCACCAATGTCTTAGGATTGCATTGACATCCTATGAGCCAAAAATCACTGCTCTTGTTCAAAACAAAAAATGTCCCTTCTCCCATTGAGAAAGTCAGCGATTACAAATCACAAATGAGGTGATAGTAAGCACCTAGTTTACTATAGTAGACGTGTAGTGTAGTATTCATTCATATAGTTACCCGTATCCCTTGTTATGGGTTTGTGCACTGAAGTGTTTGACAGTTCTTTCTGTATTAATTTAAGTGCACTTTGTAATGTGTCTGGGACAAATGTGACCAAAACGTATGATTTTGTTGTTATTACTTGAAAGGTGAAAAAATATTGCTACAGTACTACCTCTTTGTGTTGCATTGGAGCTCTTTAGCAGTTTTCTTTGTATGTGAGGACATTTATTAAGACTGCTATTATTGTATTCAGTAAATGCACTTTGTGATGTGCCTGGTTCAAAAAAAATAACCTGAATATTTGACTTCTAAAGCAAACAAATGTAATGCTACAACTGTGCACTTTTTTTTCAGATTCTGTTAAATTAATGCTAATTTGTTGTGTTTTTATGCACTTTTTGACCTACCTTTGTTAGATGAACAATGAATAAAAATTGCATGTTTTTCATCGCAGTAATATGTGTTTGTTTAAAATGTGTCACTACCCGCTTTTTACAGGCCGCTGAATGTCTGGCCCAGCTGAATTTTGTAGTTATAAAATCTGGCCCAACTGAATGTGTAGTTGAATAGCCCTGCCCTAGTGTGTGTGTGTGTGTGTGTGTGTGTGTGTGTGTGTGTGTGTGTGTGTGTGTGTGTGTGTGTGTGTGTGTGTGTGTGTGTGTGTGTGTGTGTGTGTGTGTGTGTGTGTGTGTGTGTGTGTGTGTGTGTGTGTGTGTGTGTGTGTGTGTGCGCGTTTGGGGGGGGGGTGTGCGTGTGTGTCTGTGTGTGTGTTATCCACAGAGCCTTTAGCCTAGTCGGGCGAGTGACCTAACAGAGTGATAAAATCATTGTAAAGGACAATGCGAGTGGAGAAGTATTTCAAAGTGGATAACTTACTTGCGGATTTCGATGTCCTAGAACTTTCAGGCACATTTTTTGTATCATGATATAATTAAGTGTGTCTTGCATTTTCTTTCATTTTTTCATTTTGTCTTTTTTTTTATTTGAAAGAAGACCTTAACCTAAAGTATTCTTTAATGTGTTAATGAAGGTTAATTAGTTTGTCTGTTTTGCACATCCTCCTATTAATATCTTTGTACATCCAGCACTAAACTGTTTTATTGTAGAGATCACTTACAGTATCTTCTTGATTTTTTTATATTCTATATTTCTATCGTTGACCTTCTACTTTCCCCCTATGAAAGTATGTACTCTTAATATTTGTTTCATCAAATAACATTATTCAACAAAAATAACATTATTCAACACAAATAACTCAATAACGTGCTTTAACCACTAGGCGGTGCACACAAAGTACACACAGCATACTAATAATAACTTTGTATTATTCGTGTAGGACACTTATGTATGTATAACATCTGAAGATGTGTAGTTTTAGTCATGTTTTTACAATTTTGCAGGATATTGCTATATTATTTCTTATGTTTTACTTCTAGACATTAATATCTGATTTGTAAAACATCACAGACAAAAAGGCATATCCGTAATTTAATGGTAAGCTATTGAAATTGTGATTCCATAGATGTGTCTCCCATCACCCAAATCCCCTGACTATTCTCTCAACTCAGTATTTACATTCTTATATTCAAAGAAAATCAGTAATATCTTTAAAAACTACAAGTCCTTTTCTATCAGCTGTGCACCGTTATGGTGTAAATATAACCTATCTACCAATTGGATCAAATATAAAAGTCACCCGAATTATTATTGATACTGCAAGGAGACGTATTTTGTGAAAAGAAATGCAAGATGTTGTTTAATTGCCTATATATTTATGATCCACGTCAGATATTCAGTTTTGGCGGCAGTTCTTCAAGTTTGTCCAGTAGTCTTCTCATCAGGGCTCTATAAATAAAGAACTACGGCAGATGTGTAATATTGAATACAGCCGAACCGCGTATTACAATGCAGTTATGTGATGACTTTCAAAGAGAAAAGCAAGAAAACTCGGAATAAAGTATTATTTTATTTTCTTAAATTTTTTTTTCGGATATCATATCGCATTAACACCATATCCCAACATGCATTGCGGCTAAAACATCGAATCAACGAGCTTCAAGCTGATGATCTTGGGTAATCTGTTCAGTGGGTTTGTGGTGTGTATTGCTCGAAATGTCCCTTATAGGCCTACGTCTGTTTCCGGTGACTTTATTTACGGCTAAAAAGCCCAAGATTATAGAATTAAACGAATAAATAAAAACAAGGATAATTGTGTGTTATTGTTGAGTAAATAACAGTGTGTTATTTAGAAAAGAATAACAAATTAGAAGGAAAAAAAGATTTTTTCAAAAATTCAGATTTCCGTATTTTGAGGCTCTAAGCCTCACAGATGGCAAAAAAAGTCTGACATTATACGATTTAAAATAAAAACAAATAAATAAAAAGATAAAACACTGGCATGCAATTTACGTTAGAATAAATAGAATGGTTTTGAATAACATATGAGAGTAAAATCAACGTAACTTTACAGCCCCGCCCCCTTTTGGGGAAACCAACGCTGTAATTTGAACGGCGATGAAGCCTGAAGCCACAGAGATCTTCTTTTACTGTCCTTTCTCCTTAGAGGAAGTACAGAAACAAGTAACTCTGGATTTGTTTTAATGTTTGAGGTGCAATAAACGACACAGCAGCTTTTTGGCATGTTAAAACTATTATTTTCTGCCTCACTCATGAGAGTAACAGCTGGCGAAATGACAGCCTCGCCTTACATAAGAAAACGTAACGTGGGAAAAAATATGTTTCAAGAAGATATGTAGAAAATAAACGTATTTGAGATACGTTCATAACGAACGTAACGTGGGAGAAAATACGTTTCTTGCTAAACGTAATTGAGAACGCAGTTTAGTTCTGTGGGAACGTAATTTTTAGGAGACAGGGTTGGTATTTATACAACAATGTGCTCTCTAAACACATTACAAGTGTGTTGTTGATGATAAATCGGAATAATACCCATGTGTTACTATCGTATTGCCTTCATTTTGCACTTAAGTGAAAAGTAATTTAATTGCTTATTGACATACTATTAAATTCCTTTATAAGATCTATTTTGTTCTTATCTTTCATGGTTTTCCATTCCAACACATGTTTTAAAATGTGTTAATATGAAATACAGAGCCTTCACTCATTGTAAACACACAAGGACAAGAGTTCTGGCTGCTTTAAGATGTTACATGATAAATGCATGTTTAGAAAACCCCAAAAATATGCAATTCGGTTGACCTGACAATAGGTCTAGAATAGGTTGAACTGAAAGTACCTCCCCAGTCGGAGAAAGGTTACACTTTCAGTAATACTGTATACTTCAATTTGTGTTAAAAAAAAGAATGATCATTTCAATCCATATTTTGATGATGGTCATCATAGACTAAATTAAGTAATTCATCCATCCATTGTTCTATCCATCCATGATTCATGATCCATCCATCATAAAGAGGGCATATCAAATATATACTTGTGTGAATACGGCCCCGGAGTATGCCCTGTGACAGTAAGATCCCGCCCACTTACAAATGGGTGATTGGCGCGCCTCATGTAGAGCATCTTTCTCAGCTTGCACAGTGAAACTGGATTTGGAAATTAAAATCAGCACAGTGTGATTTGACTCGAGGCCAGAAGTAACAGAAACGCCTGACAAGTCTATCGTCTTCTCACTACTGCCCCCTGTGGCTGCGAGGGACAGCAGCAACTGCAATGAGAACAGCAACAACCATCGGCACCGGGGCAACAGTGAGCAATATAGCTGCATAGTATGTATTATATTAAAATTGCAGGCAATATCTTTGTAAATTAGCATTTTCCAAATCTATATGGAGGTAAACATTGTGTATTTAAAATAATGTGTTCAGGTATATATTAGTAACGTTTACCACATCTCTGACTGCTTGGGATGTTTTTAATATTCAAATGAAATTAAAAGACCCCGGAAATATTTAAAACCATACAAATGTGAGGCACCTAAAACAGTCAACCTGATGAAGATATAAGATTCTGATGGAAGGTTTGCTGACGAAGCATGAATGTAAGTAAGAAATGGCACTTGGAATAAGCTGCTTGGAATTTTTATGGTGAAACTGTTTCCAAACGGACAGGTGTCTGCCGTAATATTCCATGCACCACTTAACACTAAGAAGCTAATTAATGATCCTGCCAATCTCACATCCAGGAGACAGCCGGCAGGAGCAGAGGAACCTGAAATGATGATGGGAAAGTCCCAGGATCACAGGGAGGACATTAGCAGATTATAATGACGTTCTAAAGAGTTGATGGCATTCCCACAAGTAAAATCACACCTTTTAAGAAAAGTTTTTGGCACTTTGACGAGGAGCCACTGAACTTTGATTGACAGCTGCCAGGAAGCCCGGATTGCCAGGTTTGATCATTGCCTGAAATACCAAGAGCCGAGGAGTGACAGCAGCAAGATTAGTTGGACGAGATTTATTGGTGAAGTTGTCCATAAAAAACTATTATATTCGTAAAATGTACAGCTAATATATATCAATAAATTTGATATAAAAAAATATATTTTTGAGTGGGCTGTATCTGTTTAAATCTGCTAGCCACTGTCTGCTGTAAGCACCTACAATAGGTAGGAAACATGAAGGTCCAGTGTTAACAAGTAGAAAACAAGTTAACCTATAGGCCGTTTTATGATACATTTTTGGTATAATTGGCCATTTTTATTTCCAATATTCAATGAATAACAAATCTTAGGTCACAGGCCCCTCCAACAGTGCAAAACAATAAAACAGGAAAAACAGAACAAATAGTGCAAGTAAAAAAGAAAAATAGTAAAAAAGGGAAATAGTGCAATAAGAGTCTATATGCAAGTGATTGAATATGATATATTAGATAAATCATTTCTAAATTTCAGCCAGATAAATGTTGTGGATGTTGTTTCAAAAGTTCAGGGGCCTCATTTATAAAGCCTTGCGTAGGATTCACTTGGGAAGTTTGCTTATGTAGGACAAAGCAAATCAATACGCACAGACACTTTCCGATTTATAAAACACTGCGTACCGGCGTAGAAAGTGTGTGCGGCACGTCCTACGCCGGTTTCCCTTTATAAATCACAATCAACTCGAAATCCGGCGCAGCTTTTGCGGGCTTCACGTAACGCCCATATTTACCTAGTCAAAGAAACGCCAAGTATAAATATTCATTTTGACTGACTGCATGAAGAAGATTGCAGGAAATGAGGACAGGAAAGCTAAAAAAGACATCTGACATCTGACACCGTGTTGGTTTTTGGTTATTTTGGGGAGGTCGAGACAAATCACATTGTTTGGTGGATGCAGTTTGAACCAGGGTAGCATCATGGAGGTCGTATCGTCACCAAAATAAAGATACAGCCCACTCAAAAATATATTGTTTCATATCAAATTAATTGATATATATATTAGCTGTGCACTTTACGAATATAATATTTTTATGGAAAACTATCATTAAATCTTGTCCAATTAATCTTGCTGCTGTCACTCCTCGGCCCTTGGTAGTTCAGGCAATGATCAAACCTGTCAACTCCGGGCTTCCTGGCAGCTATCAATCAAAGTCCAGTGACTCCGCCCCAAAGTGTCAGCAACTTTTCACGCGCGGGCAGACAGACTCCGCGAGCGAGTGAGGCTGACACTCCCGCGAGCGAGCAAGAGGGCTGTCTCGCCTTAATCTGAGCGCCAGGGTCATTTTATGCACGTGTAAAAGCACATTTTTCGCTCGGGAGTAGTTTGTTTTGCACGCTAAAATATTGACCCAATTCTGGCTCCATAACAGAGATTTGCAGCATGCATACAAACCTATAGAACGTGTGTGTGTGTGTGTGTGTGTGTGTGTGTGTGTGTGTGTGTGTGTGTGTGTGTGTGTGTGTGTGTGTGTGTGTGTGTGTGTGTGTGTGTGTGTGTGTGTGTGTGTGTGTGTGTGTGTGTGTGTGTGTGTGTGTGTGTGTGTGTGTGGTGTCGTAGTAGCGAGAGTATTTAGGCCCAGTTTTTTTGCTGTGATATTTAAAGATCCAGACAGCGTCACACTGATTCAGGATCAGCAGCCGCACACGAAACCACGGCAGCAATTTAGAACTTTTTAGCTTAGACACAGCACAACAAATTGAAAAGTGTGTGTGTGTATGCGTGTGTGTTTGAGAGAGCTCCCTACAGACTGTGTATTCGTGAGAAGACAGTCTGTATATATTTTTTATCTCATTCCATTCTATATTTATATTCTGTCCATGCTTCAGAACACCATCACACATACATTCCGACAACTGCTCAATGTTTCACAACATATATGTTTTATAAATGATTAAACATATAGTCACTATAGCATGAAGTACCTTGTGCATGAGTAGTCATCATTTATCAGTAGTATGTTTTTACATGATTGAAGCATTTAGACTCCAAGTCCACATCGGTTTGTCTCTCTCCGATGTTGACTCTTCTATAGATTTTCATTTCAAAGTTGTATTCTCTGATTCTGCTCGGTGTTCATCGACATAGAAACACAATAGTCTCATGGATAATTCAGCAGTCCTAGGTTTGTATTATTAGACACTAAGGCTCACACTGAGGCAGGTCTTCCAGTGTGTGTGTGAGAACAGGTGACACGTTTCTACACCGACCACTATTGCGGTAAGCATGTTGTAACTTCCGGTTGTTGTTGTCATCTCCGGGTATCCCGTGTGCCTGTTCTGTTGCTGATAGCTTATTATCTTAACTTAATCGATCGTTTTAAACTCTTGATCACGGCAACTGCCTGACGTTGTAATCACACGTTACTACAGCTTAAGCACTCACAAACTCTCCTTCTCTTAGCGACTGTAACTCCACAGTTGCCTACACTCTTTTCGGGTTTGCTAACGGTAGCTACTTTAGCTTGATAGCTAGCCATGGCTCTTTCCCCACCCTCGGGTGCTATTTCCTGCTCTAACTGTCTCATGTTTGGTTACTCCCCTACCTCCTTTACTGGTACCGATACATGTGTTAAATGTAGTATAGTTGTTAGGTTGGAGGCGGGAATCATAGCCATAGAAGCCCGGCTCCGCATCTTAGAAAATAACTCAGCTACAGTAAAGCCCATGTTAGCCGGTGCGGACCGGCAAAAGGTAGCTCCTCTTAGCCGTCCCCCGGCAACTCCCGAGCAGCAGGGAGAATGGGTGACTGTTCAGAAGGGGCAAAACGCGAAACCCGCAGGTCCCCACCAACCCGTTCACGTATCTAACAGATATTCCCCACTCAGCGAGACACCCGCTGAGAAGCCAACTCTGGTTATTGGTAGCTCTATTATGAGACACGTGAATTTAGAGACCGAAGCGTCCACAGTCACATGCATTCCGGGGGCCAGAGCGGGCGACGTTGAGGCGCATCTTAGACTGCTGGCTAAAAATAAAAGTAAATACAGTAGGATTGTTATTCACGTCGGTGGTAATGATGTTCGTTTACGCCAATCAGAATGCACCAAACTTAATGTGGCGTCGGTGTGTAGTTATGCTAAAACAATGTCGGACACCGTAATCTTCTCTGGTCCCCTCCCCAATCTGATCAATGATGACATGTATAGCCGCATGTCATCATTTCAGCGCTGGTTGTCTTGGTGGTGCCCAGCAAACAATGTGGGCTTCGTGAATAATTGGACAGCCTTCTGGGGAAAACCTGGTCTGATTGAGAGAGACGGCATTCATCCTACTTTGGAAGGTGCAAATCTAATTTCTGCAAACATTTCAGGGCTCTGTGGACTTAATCCATGACAAACTGGAGTTGAGACCAGGAGGCAGAGTCGCAGTCTTACACGCTTCTCTGCGCTCTCTCCTAGGCAGTCATCCATAGGAATCCCGAACCCAATAAAATACCCAATATTAACGGTGTGTGTGTCTGCCCAAGGACAATTTAAGGTAAAACCTAATAGAGGTGTCATACATAATAACCTAATAAAAGTAAATGTAACAACTACTACAGTGCAACAAAACAGGAAGATTAAATGTGGTCTCTTAAACATAAGATCTCTAGCATCTAAAGCAATACTGGTAAATGATTTAATATCAGATTATAATATTGATATATGCTGTCTCACTGAAACTTGGTTGAGACATGAAGAATATGTCAGCATAAATGAGGCCACTCCACCCAGCCATATCAATACTCATATTGCCCGAGGCACGGGCCGAGGAGGTGGAGTTGCAGCAATCTTTGACTCAAGTTTACTTATCAATACTAAACAAAAATTAAATTATACCTCCTTTGAAAGCCTCATTTTCAGTCTTACGCATCCGACCTGGAAAACTTTGCAGCCAATCTTATTTGTTACAGTGTATCGTGCACCAGGTCCTTATTCAGAATTCTTATCAGAATTCTCTGAGTTTTTTTCAGCTTTGGTACTTAAAACAGATAAAGTAATTATCGTAGGTGACTTTAATATTCATGTTGACGATGATAAAAATAGCCTTACTGTTGCATTTAACTCTATATTAGATTCTGTTGGTTTCTGTCAGAGTGTAAATAAACCAACCCACTGTTATAATCACACTCTTGACCTTGTTCTGACTTATGGTATTGAAATTGAGCAACTATTAGTCGAACCGCATAATCCTGCTTTATCCGACCATTTCTTAGTAACTTTTGAAGTACTGTTACTAGACTACAAAGCATTAGCCAAAAGCTCCTGCAGCAGAAACCTATCTGTTAGTGCTATAGCCAAATTTAAGGAAGAGATTCCACCAATACTTAACTCGATAGCATGTCTGCATGTAGGGGAGGAAACTTATACAAAATGTACACCACCCCAAATTGATCATGTTGTTGATAGTGCTACAGATGCGCTGCGAATAAAATTAGACTCTGTTGCTCCTTTGAAAAAGAAGAAAATAAAACAACATAGATTAGCTCCATGGCATAATGCCGAAACCCGCAAAATAAAGCAAAAGTCGAGACAACTTGAAAGGATATTGCGTTTCACTAAACTTGAATAATCTTGTTTAATTTGGCATATTACACTCAATGAATATAAGAAAGCACTGCGTAAAGCGAGAGCAGCATACTACTCTTCATTAATAGATGAGAATAAGAATAATGCAAGATTTCTTTTCAGCACTGTAGCCAGGCTGACAGAGAGCCACAGCTCGACTGAGCCTTCTATTCCCATAGCACTCAGTAGTAATGATTTTATGTGCTTTTTTAACGATAAAATTGTTACTCTTAGAAACAAAATCAATGACCTCTTGCCTTTAACCAGTATAGTGTTATCAACAGCTCCCGGAAACGTAAGTTCTAATAATATTACACTAGATAGTAAACTAGAATGCTTTTCAGCCATAAACCTTGAACAATTAAATTCAATGATTCTCTCTTCTAAACCATCAACGTGTATCTTAGACCCGATTCCAACTAAGCTGTTAAAATAAGTTTTTCCATTAATTAGCACTTCTTTATTAAATATTATGAATATGTCTTTATTATCAGGCTATGTTCCACAATCATTCAAAGTAGCAGTGATAAAACCGCTTCTTAAAAAGCACAACCTCGATCCAGAGGTTTTAGCCAACTATAGACCTATTTCTAATCTTCCGTTCCTCTCAAAGATTCTTGAGAAAGCAGTCGCAAAACAGCTGTGTGATTACTTAAAAAACTATGATTTATTTGAAGATTTTCAGTCTGGCTTTAGAACACAACATAGCACAGAGACAGCTCTGGTTAAAGTCACAAATGACCTTCTAATAGCCTCTGACAAGGGACTTGTCTCTATTCTTGTCTTGCTCGATCTTAGTGCTGCATTTGATACTATCGACCATGATATCCTATTGCAAAGACTAGAGCACTTAGTTGGCATACAGGGAACTGCTTTAGGCTGGTTTAGGTCCTATCTATCTGAACGCTCTCAGTTTGTATGTGTCAACGATGAATCTTCCATGCAAACCAAAGTTAGCCATGGAGTGCCACAGGGCTCAGTGCTTGGACCTATTTTGTTCACCCTATATATGCTTCCGTTAGGCAATATTATAAGGAATCATTCTGTAAACTTTCATTGTTATGCGGATGATACTCAACTATATTTATCAATCAAGCCTGATGAAATTAATCATCTAAATAAAATTCAAGACTGCCTCAAGGACTTAAAAACGTGGATGACCTTAAATGTTTTGATGTTAAACACGACCAAAACTGAAGTTATTGTACTTGGCCCGAAGAATCTACGAAACAAATTATCTAAAGATATATTAACTATGGATGGCATTAATTTGGCCTCCAGTGAGACTGTAAGGAATCTTGGTGTTATATTTGATCAGGATTTATCCTTTAACGCCCACATAAAATCAATTTCAAGGACCGCCTACTTCCATCTACGTAACATTGCAAAAATCAGGCATATCTTGCCTCAAAACGATGCAGAGAAACTAGTCCATGCATTTGTTACTTCAAGGCTGGATTATTGTAACTCCTTATTATCAGGGTGTACCAAGAAGTCAGTCAAGTCGCTTCAGCTGATTCAAAATGCTGCAGCTCGTGTACTAACCAGAGTTAGGAAAAGGGACCACATTACTCCTGTTCTGGCTGCCTTACACTGGCTCCCTATAGAACACAGGATAGAATTTAAAATTCTTCTTCTTGCCTACAAAGCCCTTAATGGGCAGGCGCCATCTTACCTTAAAGAACTCATTATACCCTATTGTCCTACTAGGGCATTGCGTTCCAAGAATGCAGGGTTGTTGGTTGTTCCTAGAGTCTCTAAAAGTACAATGGGAGCCAGAGCCTTTTCTTATCAAGCTCCACTTTTGTGGAATCAGCTTCCAGTTTGTGTTCGGACGGCAGACACCCTATCCGTTTTTAAGAGTGCGCTTAAGACCTTCCTTTTTGATAAAGCTTATAGTTAGGGCTGATTAGATTCAGCCCCTAGTTTTGCTGATATAGGCTTAGTTTGTCGGGGGACATCTTACTTCTTCCTTCTCTCTGTCTATACCTGTGTACTCTCATGTTCCGATTAACCCAGCTTCCCCAAATGTCTTTCTTTTTGGTGTCTATATACGCCGGGATCCGGAGTCATGGATGATCCTGCGGTCCTGTGTCATGGATTGCGAGTCCTGGATCTTGAGTCGTGGCTGTGGTCCTGGATCATAAGTCCTGGATGGATATACTCATGGATTCATCTTCCTATTATACACACATGCATTTCCAAACATTTGGACGACCTATGTTGCAAATGTATTATCTTTTCAATTTACACACGGCATCTATTGCACGTCTGTCCGTCCTGGGAAAGGGATCCCTCCTCTGTTGCTCTCCCTGAGGTTTCTCCCATTTTTCCCTTTAAACTGGGTTTTCTCTGGAAGTCTTTCCTTGTACGATGTGAGGGTCTAAGGACAGAGGGTGTCGTATTGTCATACTGATATTCTGTACAAACTGTGAAGTCCACTGAGACAAATGTAACATTTGTGATATTGGGCTATATAAATAAACATTGATTGATTGATTGATATTATAGCCATCATATTAAATTATTCAAACTGTGTTTCTGAGAAATCCTGTTTTTCAGTTTGGTATGGCCAACATCTCTGTATACTACAGTACCCATGTACCTCAGAAAACAGTAAACAGAGAATTACTGCAGGGATTTTAAAGATAACTGGAAAAAAACTAATTACTTATAGCCAGCTCCCCGAGTCCTGTCGGCATACTGGCCGTCTCCAGCACCTCGTCTCCGGTTTGCTGTCCATCCGACGCCAGCTCCCCGAGTCCTGTCGGCGTACCGACCGACTCCAGCACCTCGTCTCCGGTTGGCTGTCCGTCCGACGCCAGCTCCCCGTGTCCTGATGGCTGTCCGTCCGACGCCAGCTCCCCGTGTTCTGTTGGCGAACCAACCCACTCAAGTGTCGTTGGAGGTCCTGCCTTTCTGCCGGGGGTCCTGCCAACTCCATGTCTTGTCCCGTTGGAGGTCCCGCAGACTACTCTTCTGCCGGGGGTCCTGCCAACTCCATGTCTGGTCCCATTGGAGGTCCCGCAGACTACTCTTCTGCCGGGGGTCCTGCCAACCCCATGTCCTGAGCCGTTGGAGGTCCTGCAGACTGCTCTTCTGCGGGGGGTCCTGCCAACTCCATGTCCTGTCGCGTTGGGGATCCCGCAGACTACTCTCCTGCCGGGGGTCCTGCCAACCCCATGTCCTGAGCCGTTGGAGGTCCCGCAGACTGCTCTTCTTCCGGGGGTCCTGCCAACTCCATGTCTTGCCACGTTGGAGGTCCCGCCGACTACTCTTCCGCTGGGGGTCCTGCCAGCTCCATGTCCTGTCGCGTTGGGGATTCCGCCGACTGCTCTTCTGCCGGGGGTCCTGCCGGTCCTGTGTCCTCTTCCATGGGGGATCTTGCCGACACCGGCTCCTGACCGGCCTCCGGAGCTGTCTGGTCTTCACCCCTCCTCGGACTCTGCCTTGCCCCCGGGCCGTCCGCCCGAATTCCCCTTTTTTGAACTCTGCCTTGCCCCCGGGCCGTCCGCCTGAGACCCGTCCTCCAGACCCCCTCCACCCACCCTGCTGGACTTTTGTTTTTTTGGGATGTCTGGAATCCGTCCCTTGAGGGGGGGGTTATGTCACGATTCTCATGTTATGTCACGTTTATAGTTTTGTAGGTTTGGGTGTTTTTGCTGTTTTCCATGTCATGTTTTCCTTTGGGTCTGGTCCTTTTCCACTGTGTTTTTCCTCTTGTAATTAGTTTCCCTGGTGTGTCTAATTGTCTGATTATGTTCACCTGGGCCCCTGTGTTTTCTCCTCCCTCCTCACCTGTGTCTTGTTGTGTGATTGAGTCTTGTGTGTATTTAAGTTCTGGGTTGTCTGTCTGTCTGTCTTGGTCGGTTCGTCTTGTTCCCTGACTAGTTATGCGGTGAGTGTTCTGTTTTGTCATTGTCTATATATATATATATCATAGCCTTGAAATAAAGGAAGTTTCAGTTTGTATCTGCATATGGGTCCTGCTTGTTTCACAAACCGTGACACTAAAAGCTTTAGGAATCCAAACTACAACATAATAACTACCCTGTATACAGATTGATAAAAAACAAGTGAAATTTGACCTTTTTAGAGAGATTTAGCAAAAAAACACACTTCTGGGTTCATTTGGGTATTTGACCTATCTCTGGCCCCCCTTGCTCGATTTTGCTGATTGACATCTCTTTCTAACCGTCAGCGCCAATTGAATCGAGGGGAACTCCCACATACTCCTTATTTGGTAATGTGTGTGTGTGAGACTGACGCATAGCCAAAACCGGAAGCTACGATAACTCTGGTGGCTACCATTAGCAGCTAACTTTTACTCTCCGATTTTTACATTAAAATTGAATTATAGATTATACATTTAAAAAAGATATTCCACAGAAACATTATCAACCTATGGATTAACCGATTCAGCCGCGTTTTTTCTCGTTTTAATGCCATTGAACAACTCTTTTGATCAGATTGACTGCTACGGTGAGACGATCTCCCGTAAAAGCTACGAAAAGGTACGTGTTGTGATGTCCGTGTTTGCTTCCCCTGTCGCGAGTTCGGATCACTCAGTGATGATATATATACCTAAATAATCTGTGGAACCTCAGCTTTAATTGGATATATTGTATGTGCAGCTTTGATAAGTAATAAGGGCATCTTTTATCTTGAGTTCTGTGCCAAAGTGCGTTAGCATTTTTCGCTCAGGGGTAATTTATGCTTCTTATGAAACTTGTGTTTTAGTAAAAATGGTTTGTATCGTCAGTTAGCTGAGATTCTTCCTATGAATCTGGTATAATACATTAATAGGTTCTTAAATATTAAGATGCCCTGAGACACATTGTCGCGAAAAAGAAAAAGAAAAGCCCCCGCCGAGATCGGCTTTCGGGCTTAACTTTAAGCAATCAATCACTCAATCAATCAATCACTCAAAAATAGGTATTAATCCCAGGGGGTAACAGGTAGGAGGCAGGACGTCACAGAGACCATCTAAATCAGGGGTCGGCAACAGGAGGACCACGGTCCGGATCCAGACCCAGACGCCGACTTATACGGACCCGGACCTATAATCAATACATTAACAGGGGATTTCAATTTTGACGGGGCGATTCTATTTTAACCGCCTCCGACAGGGGGCGAAAGAGACAAGTGAGCGATACAGGGAGAGAAACACAGAAGAAGAGATGAGAGAGCGGCAGAGAGAAGCGGAGAGGAAAGTGAGGGAAGAGAATAATTAGCGATACAGAGAGAGAAGACGGAGAGGAGAGTGAACAGGCGTGTTACACATGGCGCTCTCCAAGAAGAGGAAAGTGGACAGTGAGAACAGAGCTTTCAACCCTGAGTGGACGGACTCATTCATGTTTATCCTGCCCACTGGGAGCACAGAACCAGTGTGTCTTATTTGTTCAGAGACCGTGGCGCTCATTAAAAGTGCCAAAACGCGAGTTCTCTTTAGTGTTTGCCAATGCCTGAGGTGTAACTGGGGTCTGGCCCTGGACAAAGGAATAGAGCGTTGCTGAAGTGAAAGTTCAGACCTCAGCAGCCCTGGCTGGTCGTGACCCCGGCCGCGGCCAGCCATGCAGCGCTCGGTCTGCACCCCGCCCTCAACGACATCGCCCTGAAGAGGAACCTGTCCATCAACTTCGAGGTGTTGAAGGAGAGCAGCCCCCCTCACATGAAGAGCTTTCTGGCCCGTGTCAGCGTTGGGGAGTTTTCCGCAGAAGGAGAGGGAAACAGCAAGAAGCTCTCAAAGAAACGCGCCGCTCTTTCTATTCTGCAGGACCTGAAGAAGCTGCTCTTCATCCCCATCGTTGAGAAACCCAAGAAACGTACCAAGACCATCCTCAAGACGGGTCCAGATTACGGGCATGAACCCCATCAGCCGCCTGGCTCAGATCCAGCAGGCCAAGAAGGAGAAGGAGCCGGAGTATCTGCTGCTGTCCGAGAGAGGGATGTTGCGCCACCGGGAGTTCATCATGCAGGTGAAGGTGCACGGCGAGGTTGCCACAGGAACAGGACCCAACAAGAAGGTGGCCAAGAGGAACGCAGCGGAGGCCATGCTCCTGCAGCCTCCACTGGACCTCAGAGCCCCAAAGAGCTCGGATACAAAGCCTCCACTGGACCTCAGAGCCCCACATAGATGGACAACAAAGACTGGAACGAACAAAAGGCGTCATTTACCGAAGCGACGAGTAACACCAGGAAGGTTTGCTCCACCTCAGCCCGGACGTCTACCAGGAGATGGAGGCCAGCAGGAAGCAAGGAGGAGGCGTTTCTCCGGGGATCAATAATAGTGGAAACTCCGGTAACTCCTACATGACATCCAAAGACATGCCTCCGTACTTCAGCACCTCGTCCCCCAGCCCCACGGCCACCATGGCTCGAGAGATGCTTCTGAAAGGACAAATGCCCGCTAACGCTGGGCTGCACCTGAAGGGGAAGAACTGCGGCGTCAATGTGCAGCCGGCCCAGCAGCTTGACTACCAGGCCCGCATCCAGGGCTTCCAGGTGCAGTACAGCGACGCTCAGACCCTCTCCCCTGTGAAGATGACTTTCCACGGCACCGGGAGCACCCTCCAAGCCAGCCATGACCAGGCGGCTCTAAGTGCATTGAAACAGCTGTTGGAGCAAGGGTTGGACCAAGTGGACGGAGCCATCAAGAGCAGTGAGGTGTGTGTGCGGGACATCACGGACATTAAACAGACTAACTCAGGCACCACCACTCAGGTCTGCACGGATTCACAGGCTGTCGTCTAGGAGCTGAAACCCCCCCAAACCCACCCTCAACACCCCATAACCCACAATCCCCCTCTTCCCCCACGATCGCCACTGTATCCTGCAAAAACCTTTCAACATTTAGTGGGGTGGATGTGCACCGAGAAAAGACGACGACTAAAACACATTATTAATGAGTCTATGTGAAGACAACGCTATGTTAACACGTTTATCGATGATATTTTTTTTTTCAAGTATGGACTTTACACAGACATACAATAACGAACATTACACATACATAAAATAAAACAACGAACATTACACATACATACATGGTCAGTCTAGGTGGCAGATACGGTATAAAATCAAATGAATAGGCATGTAAATAAACACAGGTCAGTATACAGATGATGCAGAACAAAAATCTGAAAGAATATGACATGGGCGACTACACTGTAGAATCGTATTCCCGTTGCCCCCTTCCCCGCCCCGGTCTTTGGTGTTATTAATCATTACTAACATTATTTTTCAGAAACTCCATGAAGCTCCCCCAGATATTTTTGAAAACTGCCAGCTTTCCTTTAGTAATGTATGTTAGTTTTTCTAAAGCGACACATGCTGACAGATCCTTAATAAATGTATTCATACTAGGTTTGTTCACATTTTTCCATCCTATAGCTATTGCGCTCTTAGCTTGTAAAATACACAATTCTATAAGTGCTGGCTCACTCTTCTTAGAAATAAAGTCCTTTGGATAAATACCCAGAATGCACAACTTTGGCTGACAAGGGATTTTCAGTTTTGTTATCTGGTTAATCATGTTAAGAACCTCCTTCCAAAAACTATTGACCACATTACATTCCCACAAACAGTTAAAGAGTGATCCTTTAGTATCGTTACATTTAAAGCAGGTGTCTGGGGTATTGGGATTAAAGTGATGTAGTTTTGATGGCGTTATATATGTTCTTAAAATCCAATTGTATTGTATCAACTTAAGCCGTGTGTTGATTGTTTGTGTTTGAGCCTTCAGGCACACTTCAGACCATTCTTTTTCAGAGATTTCCTCTTGTAAATCAAGCCTCCAGCTTTTAAATTTATCTTCTGAAGATTCAGGTGACTTGTCTACAAAGATTTTATTGAGCAGCGATAGCTGGCCTCTACCAACCTCGTGTTTAACTGTAATGTCTTCCAGCATTGAGAGAGGTGGCTGAGTAAGTGAGCGGTTTTGACATACAGAGATAACATTTCTTATTTGTAAAAACTTAAAGAAGTGCTTAAAAGGAAT
Organism: Notothenia rossii; assembly: GCF_949606895.1. NCBI lineage: Eukaryota > Metazoa > Chordata > Actinopteri > Perciformes > Nototheniidae > Notothenia > Notothenia rossii. Next base: position 47,806,465 of record NC_136907.1, on the reverse strand, counting down.
ATCATACTTTTCTTGTATTTAAGTAAATGACATTAATTTTCCATCATTGTACAAATCGGTAATCCTGCTTAATCCCTTGTTCGCCCAAGTCTTAAAACCAGCATCTTCTCTACCAGGTATAAATTGACTATTGCCACATATGGGGGTGAAACATGACAGTGGGGGGGTGTCCCCGATATATCTTTGGACCTCATGCCAGATGTGTATGGTATTTATTAGAAAGGTTTTTTTTTTCTTTTTCCCTAGCTTCTTTGGCTCAGAAGAATAAAGATAGCTGCTGAGCAGGCTTCAATCTTGACCCACGCTGGAGCTTCCTCTGGGGAGAAGTAGCATATGGCTGCTCTCAGTTGTGCTGCCCAATAGTACCAGCATAGGTTGGGCAGTTGGAGACCCCCTCTGTCATAAGGCAAGTAAAGTAGGGTAAAACGGAGCCTAGAGCGTCTATTATTCCAGATAAAGTTGGTAAATATTTTCTTACATTTTTGAAAAAATGGGGTGGGGGTAAGGGGATTGATTGAAACAAATAGAGCAATTTGGGTAATGTATTCATTTTTAAGATGTTAACACGACCGATTAAGGAGATTCGCATTAAAGGTCATCTGTTAAGCGATTCTACTACAGAGTCTACAACAGGGTTATAGTTGGCTGGAACCAGATCATTTATTTCATGTGTGATCTTTATTCCTAAATAGGTGAATCCTTCCCTATGAGCTGAAAAGGGAGTTTGTATTCTAGGTTGCTGCCTCTCTTGTTCATTTAGATAAAGTATTGAGGATTTATGCATTTTATTTATTTTGTAGCCTGAGAATTCCCCAAAGGTCGTAATTAGTTCTAACAGAGATGGTACAGAATCCTCAAGATTTGATAAAAAAAGAACAACATCGTCCGCATAAAGTGATATTTGATGATCCAAGTCACCTACTGAGATCCCAGATATAGATGGAGAGTCTCTAATAGCCATGGCAAATGGCTCCATTGCTAACACAAACAGCAATGGGGAGAGGGGGCAGCCCTGACGTGTAGATCTGTACAATGAGAAGGATGTAGAAGTAATATTATTTGTCACCACTTCAGCTGTTGGGTTCTTATATATCGTCCTGATCCATTAGAGAAAGCCTTCGCCTATTCCAAACCTCTCCAACACTTCAAACAAATACTTCCACTCAATTCGGTCGAAGGCCTTCTCTGTGTCTAAGGAAAGCAGTGCCATGTTAGGTGACCCTCTTTTTTCATGAAGAATATTTAGTACCCTTCTAACATTATGAAAAGCTTGCCTTCCCTGAATAAAACCATTTTGATCATCTTTAATCATGGCAGGCAGTAGTCTGTTTATGCGTCTCGACAACGTCTTGCATAACATTTTGCTATCTGTATTAAGCAGTGAGATTGGTCTGTACGATGCACAGTCAGTGGGGTCCTTTCCTGGTTTTAGCATCAGAATGATTAGTGCCCCTCTAAGAGATGGTGGTAGGTCCTCCTTTTCGTATGACACCAACAGCACATCCAAAAGTGGTTGTAGTAGCTTATCTTTAAATCGTTTATAGATTTCTATAGGAAGACCATCTGGACCAGCCGCCTTTCCCCCCGTCATGCTGGTTATGGCTTCTGAAAGCTCGTCAGTTCCTATGATATGGTCTAGTTTTCCTTTTGAATCAATTGAAATAGTGGGGAAAACTAATGAACTTAGAAAGTGTTCCTGTTGGCCTGAATCTTCATGTTCGGATGTATAACGTTTTTCATAAAACATTTTAAAAGCACTATTTATTTCTGCAGGGTCATTTGTTAATTTACCATTTGTTTTAATGCTGTTGATAGCCCTTTCAGATTGCAATTTTTTAATACGCCAAGCCAATATTTTGCCCGCCTTTTCTCCCTGATCGTAGTAGCTTTGTTTTAATCTTAGTAAGCTAGCAGCTGTCTGGTTACTCGATAATTCACTATATTGAGTCCTTAGGACCAAAAGTTTTGCTTGCAGTTCTGGGGAATCTTGGGTAACAATCCTATCCTCCAAATCTTTAATAAAACCCTCCAGTGAATTTAATTTGGATTTAAAGGCTTTGTTCTGCGAGCTAGAATAGCTAATAATCATGCCCCTAATGTATGCCTTAAACGCTTCCCAGCGTACAGTTGGAGAGGTTTTGTTAGTATTCATGCTAAAATAGAGGTCAATATGTATTCCTACAAATTTAACAAGTGTTCTATCCTGTAGCCATCTGGATTGAAAACGCCACCTAGGTGGATTCATAACAAGATCAGAGTTATTAAACAATAATGAAATTGGTGAATGGTCAGAGAGGACCCTACTGTCATACCAACATTTTGTAATCCTTGACATAAGACCCATAGAAACCAGGAAATAGCCTATACGTGAGTGTGTTTGGTGAGTGGCGGAAAAACAAGAATATTCTCTGGAAGCTGGTTTAAATGACCTCCAAACTTCACACAAATTAAAATCCTGTATCAGTTGTTTAAGGGTTTTCCTTGTTTGGGTGTGAGACAAGTCTGTCCCCCTTGATCTGTCTATACTGGGCTCTAGTGCACAATTGAAGTCTCCGCCTATGATATAATGGCCTGGGAGGGATGATAAAGTTAGAAAAAAGTTTTTGAAGAATAAGGGAACATCCTCATTAGGGCCGTATATATTGACAATATTCAAGGTTTCTGTAAGAAGGGTGCCGTGAATGATGGAATATCTGCCTCTTGAGTCAGAGATAGTCCTAATTATGTTAAAAGGAATGGATTTATGTATAAGAGTTAACACCCCTCTAGCATGGGAAGAATAGGAGGCTGCGATGACCTGACCATTCCATCTTTTCTGGATCTTATGAATATCACATTGTGGCAAATGTGATTCCTGTAAAAGCAGTATTTTGGAATTCAACCTCTTAGCTCTATTTAACACTTGCTTGAGTTTCGATAAATTATTGAGCCCACGTACATTCCATGAAGTTATCTCAAATTCTGTATTGAAAGTAATATTCTGTTATCTAAAGAAAAATACAACAGTATTTAGAAGAAACAGAAAATAACAAAATTCCATAAACACCTGACTGAAATAAAATCAGACTGCTTAACACGACCCCATTTGCTGACCGCAATATGAACAGAAAATAAACACACCATGACATAAAACAAATAAAACAAAACACCCCATGTGAAATTCCCCAAACGAACCTCACCCCTCCCTTTGCTCAAATGATGAGCATCCCTTTCCCTCCTAAAGACTCTAATCATGGAGCTATCTGGTCCACAAAACTGAGGAACAGAATAAATGTCCACAAACAAGTCCCTAAAGTGTCGCTCCGCCCTAATTTCTATACAAATTATAGAAATGTTAACGGGAATGAATAAAACAAAACACTTCTATAAAATATTTCACTTTAACTTGTCGATGTTTTCATTCACTAGGCAGCAAGTTTAAAGCTCTTAAAATAAAATGTATTCATAAGTAAACACCGAGTTTAGCTGCCATTGTTAGGATCTAAAATGTGGATTATTAATTTGTTTCATATCTAATGAAAATTATATAAAATGTGAATTTGGGAGTGTAAAGGCATAATTTAGATTTAACCGTTCAAGGACAGCACTTATTCTTAACAGTATCAATAACAGAAAACACTTCTTCAACAGCGTAATATAATACCTGTAAACAGATATACCAGTGTATAGCTAGCCTACATAAATATTATTACTGCAAAGACAAAACTTTACTTTGACATTGTATATAGTAGATTTAATCTTTTTACAGTAACAAGTAATATACTGCAGGCCATTCTTTATGGTAATCTCACCAGGTGCTTTCACAGAACTGTTCATTCTCTGGGCCTCTCCTTGATCTTTTCCAGGAACTGTCACAATCTTATGAAGGACCCAAATGCAGCACTCGAGAAACCACGGAGTATTGGTAATGTACTTTATTGGTAATAATACCAGAGCAGAGGGATATCGGATGATGTACAGGCAAACGAACCAGAGGACAGCGGGCAGAAGGTGAGTCAGGGCCGGTCAGGGAGCAGGCGAGGCGGTCAGCGTAGGTACAGGCAGGGTCAGACAGCAGGCAAGGCAGGATAGTCCAAGGACAGGCAGTATCAGGGATCAGGCAGAGCAGGCAGGTCAGGGACAGGCAGGGTCAGAACCGGGTAGGCAATCTGATGACAAACACGTGAAAGACTAGCATAAGGCAAAGTACGATCTGGCAACGGGTGTGTGTCTGGTGAAGGTTTAAATACTGGCAGTGAAGCTAATGGGTGCAGAAGAGAAAGAGAGTGAGCAAAAACGTGGGTGTGGTTAACAGGTGAGACAGGTGAATGGAAAACTACCAGGGTTGGGAGGGTTACTTTGTAAATGTAATCAGTTACTGATTACTGAATACATGGCTCTGAAAGTAATCCGAATACAGTTACAGTTACGCGTCTTAAAACGTAATCAGATTACTTTTAGATTACTTTTTGGATTACTTTCTTTTTCCATCACAGATATGTTTTGGTGAACAGGAGACACAAAAAGCAAAAGGAAACTGAACGTGTTTTTAATGTTTTAATGGCTTATCAAGAGCACAACTGAAACATAACATCTGAAACGATGCAACAACATAATAAACATTTTGGGGATGCTGCTTGGGATGTGAGAAGTGAGGGACACGGCTTAGAACGGGCATGTCACCTTCTGTCCTGCCAGTGTTGGCAGGACATGAATTAAAATGTCGAACTTGGACTTCATTTTAAGGACATGTCGGCCAGGGGTTTAGAGCTATATTTGTTTAAGCACCGGATCGGCAAAACAGGAGACTCTGTTCACCGGTCTGCCTTGATCTATGAATTCATGTCCGTGACACTCACAGTATCTGCTGCCCACAGCTGGTTTATAGAAGGAAAACCTCCTTCACTTCATGAAATCTCTGCAGCACCAGGAGGCAGCGGGAGGGTTAACTCAGTCTCTGAGAAGACGAGCACGCAGTGCCTTTCACGCACCGCCTTCGCTGTGTTTACCTTCAGAATCATAAGGCTAAAGGGCGACCGCAGGCTGATGTGTTTTAACCACACACACCTCTACACACGCACGACTTAAACGCAGACTTTTGTTCCTCCATGTTTCGTTGTTATTGTTTCACTGAGTGGACCCGCCCCTTTTTTTTCAAACGCTCCCTTTTTTGGTCCATCTTCGGCGGTAAAAGTTTTTGTGCCCTGTGATGATTCGGCTGTACCTTTAATAATGAATATTAAATGTTGTGAGGAAATCTTTCCACCAATAATTCCAGTAAGTAATCCAAAATGTATTCACTTCAGGTTTACGAAAGTAACTGCAATCAGATTACTCGTTTTTCAAATGTAACGCGAGCTGAATACAGTTACTTGATTTTTGTATTCTGATTACGTAACGCCGTTACATGTATTCTGTTACAACCCAACCCTGAAAACTACTGGTGAAAGATGGAGCAGACTGTGACAGGAACGTGTGTACATCCGTAGGAGAAGTGAAGAGGTGAGAGTTGCCGTCATGTGTCACTCGGAAAGAGGATGGATATTGTATTCCATACTGTAGACCCATGTCTCTGCACCTCGTTTTAACTCCATCGTAGGCCCTGCACTTTTTATCCTTCTCCTTGGCGACGTCATGGAAAGACATGATATGATGTTTGTCAAAGTGGAATTTACCCTTTTCATATGCAGCCGACATCACTTTGGTTTTGTCCTTGTAGTTTAAGAACTTAATCAGAAGTGCTCGAGGCGGTGCGTTTGGCTTCGGTCTGCCAGATGGAACTCTGTGCGCCCTTTCAATAGCGAGCGGTGCTGCAAACGAACCAGCACCCAGAATTTCAGGGATCCATTTTTCCAGAAAGGTGCATGCATCCTTCCCTTCAGCGTTTTCGGGCAAGCCTATTAGTCGCACATTAGATCTGCGGCTACGATTTTTCAGATCTTCCATTTTCGCCTCCAAACTTTCCACCTGTTGTCTCAGATGTTTCGTTGTTTTATTCAGCGCCGAGGCATCGTCTTTCACCGCTCCAAGCCGCTCCTCAGCCTCCATTAATCGGCCAGAGTATTGTTTTAGTTCGCCTTCGATAGATTGTATTGAGTGTATCACCGTATTAAATTCGGATGCAAAGTCTTCCTTCAGGTCTTTCTTTAAATTGTTGATTGCACTCAGAATTTCACCTGAGGATTTATCCTGCGACAGCTCTTCTCCCGCCTCGTGTTCCATGGCCAGGCCAGGTTGAGAAAGCGGTGGCCAATCTTCTTCGGATAAAGTTTCCAAAACGTTGTCCTTTTTAGTTGTTTTCTTTCGTGGAGGCATTAGGAACACCGTTATGATTGTGTAAATTGCGTTTTCCTTTTACCTCCCACGTTCAAAATAGTTAATTTACAATATTAGGGCAGAACGACGACTGAACTACGTCTAATCAACACCGCGCCATAACCGGAAGTCTTTATCGATGATTTCTAAATTCAAAAGATGAAACTCATGAGAGAGATGCATGGTACTGTATGAAATTCAAAGGGAGACCCTGCAGAGACCCTTTGGATTACTGTATTGTGGTGTGGTTAAACACAAATATGTACGTCATGCCTTTGAAACACAGAGGAACATATGAGGGTAGAAACCAACTCGCGTACAGTAGCTTATTTTCCAGGGGTATTATGTTTCCTTTTTTTGAATTATTTGTATTAATCTAACAATGCTTGAGTACTGTATTTAAAATGAACCAATGCCAGTGCTGTGAAAGTTGTAGTTGTTGTCTTCATATATAGTCACCCAGCTTACCTTTGTAAGCTGACATTAAGATAAAAAAAAAAACAGTTCATCTATCTATATGGATGTGTATGACCTGCAAGAGTATCATATCCCCAAAATAACACAGAAATGTTTTTTATGTGGACAAAAAGGACAAAACTGGTGTTAGCAGTAATCAGTAGAAGTGTTGGACGACCTTTTGCTTCCTGAAGGGTCTACAGTCCTGTTAACAGCCCCCAAAACCCTGCATATTATCACTGGAGAGGAGGCTAAACACATCCTCCATCCAGTGATTTTGTGTCAGAAACCCCCTCCCACTGTTTTGTCGATCGCATCTACACCCATTGTGTGTGCTGTATTGACCCGCCGAGGCATCAACTGGGTACTTATAAAGCCTGCATTAGTCTGGAGTGTGTCTTCTGAGCGGACTGAAGACCGCTCTGTCACTTTGTTCACTGACTTTGAGGACGTGTCTTCTTCTTCGCTGTGAGTACAACGTGTATTAAGGCTGTCTGTTATGGAAATGCAGTAATAACTCAGAATCAGAATACCTTTATTAGTCCCACAGAGGGGAAATTTGCACCTCAGTCCATGTGGAAAAAAAAAGGTGCCAAAACGCCACAAAAAATAAGCAGTCTCAGAGCCCAATATGATCAGTCGACCAGGATAATTTAATTAAAAAAAAAAACTAAATATCGTTCCAGGGCAGGCTAACCGAGGCTAACCAATGAGCACCTGCATGTGTGTATGAGAATGGCCCTGACACCATTTCAGCCCAGATTTAAACTCCTGCCAGGACAAGCTCGAGCTAAATTCTCACACTGAATTAAAACAAAGTGAGTGAGGGACTGCAATATAAGAGGGAAAGAAATTGAAACTTTAAAACTGTTCAATTGTTATGATGTGTAAAGACTGATATTGTTCTATAATCGTCTGAAACTATTAAGTCATGATGTGAAACGGTTAATAAAGAAAAAGGGAAACTCAAGCTGCTGCTACACTTTATTTTATTTATCTAAAATTAAGCACTTTTAAGATGCACATATTTTCAAAAGCTATTTTATTTATTTTCTCTATTTTATTTTTAAATGCAGCCCGAGAGGAACATTACACATACCCACAGTATTTACTGTATATCTGTATAGTTCAATATTAATTTACACACAACAGTCACAACTGTGACTGTTCTTAAACATCTTCACACTTACACACTGTTATCTAAGGGACTTGCTGGTGAAACTTACAGAAGTCATTAAGTTCAAACTTGGAAATCCAATTTTGATACATTACACTGATAATGTAATTTCATCAATATTTAATAAAGACAATAAAGCAACTGAATAGAAGGAGAGGGAGCGGAGCATGCAGAGGGAAGGACGACACACACACACACACACACACAGAGAGAGAGAGACAGCAGGGAGAGACAGGTGCAAATCCCACAACCCAGAAGTCATCAATCTTCCACTGAGGTGGAACAGGAATAGCGGCCCAGTCTGAGCCACACAGACACTATGCCAATGTTTTACCCTCCTTTATTTAACGATAGCAAGAGCAATTCAACAGGATTGTTTTCCTGTGGCAGCACAAACTCAAAATTATAATCCTGGGGCCTCAAATCCAAAACACCTCCTTATATTGCATTGTTTGAACACTCTGATCAATGAAATAGGAAACAACACATATTCTAATCATAATCAGCATCAGGACTAACAGCTCATGAACACAACACAGTCAGATCATCAACTTTTCAACTTGAGAAATTTGACAATCCATGGTAAAATGTTAACGCACCATTGGCTCTGAGGGAGGTCTACGCTCTCAAAATGCTATACTAGTTTAATTATAAATGTATATAACACGTGTGCACTTTTTGTGAGATTTAAAATCAGGACCTGTTGAATACTCTATTCTGATTAGTCAATTTGGACGTTAAGTGGTTTGCTATTTTTCACTAGTAGACCACTGTTAAGGAGGACACTCTGATCAAGTAAATACAGTATATACAGTCAACCCCTCAGTCCTTAACCATTTGCAAATCCATCTTTTACCCACCTTTTGGCCTCATGGAATATCAAACCTAAACATTTGTCTCTGTTAACACATATAATTTTGTAAAAGTAAAAGGAGTAAAAGGCAATCAGAGTATAAGACATTATATATGTATATGATTATAAATGATTATATGGTCATTTGACACAACATGGAAATCTGCCGATACCACATGAACGGTCATGGACACTTATAACATATTTTCTTTTTTATTGTTTTTGCTATACTGTTATCCAAAATGAACTGTCAAAGTAAATGATTTTGCATGGAAAAAAAATGAAATGTATGTTGTGCTTTTTTGTGTTTGTGTGCGCTTCACTTAACCTTCATTGGCGTGTATAATAGTGATTACACATGTGCCTAAAGGTGTGCTTTCAGAAGGGATTAGGTAAGATTTTACCCTGGAATCCATTATGAATGACCACATCTGTGTTCCTCTGTTGCTGAGGGCAAACACTGCTGTATTAGCAGCAACATCACTGCTGTGCACATCTGGCTGCTCCACTGGGGCATGAAGTGACCAGGTTCTTTACAATACAATAGAGTATTCTAGATACTAAGATACACAATGCACTGCATTTTTTATCAGAGTGTACGTTATCGAGCACTTACATCTTTTGTGCCTCAGTTTATTTTCGTATCTAATTTTCTCTCTAGTGGCCATTAGCACTTTACAGTACACAGTGCATATCATTCATGATTTAGTATGGATCATGTATGTATGTATGTATGTATGTATGTATGTATGTATGTATGTATGTATGTATGTATGTATGTATGTATGTATGTATGTATGCATGCAGATATTTTGAGGACAGATTTGAGGCACAGATAAGATGTTTCTGGTCCAGGAACGACACGACACTGAAGTTACAGTATACAATCTTAAAGAGTGAAAACCAAGGCACTCCTCATGCGTCTAAAAATTACTCAGAAAGCGAAATACATTTAATGTAGGGGAGACCAGGGATAGTTGCAACACTTTTGGGGCTTTTCCCCAATAAGTAAAAAAACATTTACAATTGGATAGCCATTTTGCTATATTATGCATTATCAACATGTCAGCTACTGAAACAATGTCTTTAAGATGTTTTTATGGAATAAGTACAGGTTGGAAAATGTATTTTTTTTTTCAAACTCAACTGTTACAACTGTCCTTGTGTACAGGGACAGTTGTAACCCATGCAGGCACAGTTGTAACATCTTAATAACGGTTACCCTTTTTCACACTATATGACAAAAAAATAGGGAAAGCTGTCAAATTCTAAGGCAACAAGATTTTAATGGGATTTCACACATCCTCCAACAAACAATGAACAATGAACAGAACTTGAACAGAACTTAAAACAGAACACCAGAATTAATCAGATTCACAGTTGTGGCAGGTGTAAAAGGCACTTCCATCTGTGCAGTCCTTGTGTGCCCAGGCTTTACAGGAGCAACACTGCAGCCAGATCTCCTTGGACCTGGAGTAGCTCTCCAGGCACACAATGCAGTATTGGGCCTCATCTTCATCAGATGTGGCCTGCATCTTCTGCTTCTTGTTGGGTTTGGTTTTTTGGCCGAAATTGATTTTTGTCTTCGCTTTAGACTTCTTTGCGTTAGATCTTTTTTTCTCAGCCTCGAGTTGATCTTTCATCGGAGTGTCTGTGAGGACAGCGGTTTCTCTTCTTTTTCTCCCCTTTGTGGTCTGCTTCCTTGGTCCAGCTTTTGGATGTGGACGGATGGACAAGGGTGAGAAAGGCGTTGCAGAGGATGATGTCCCAGGCTCCACACATGGCCTGACAGGGGAGGAGGCTGTGAGTGGAGGAGAGGAGGCTGCGAGTGTAAGAGAGGAGGCTGCGAGTGTAAGAGAGGAGGCTGTGAGTGTAAGAGAGGAGGCTGCGAGTGGAGGAGAGGATGCCAAAGTTGGTGTTGGAGCTGCACTGGTAGAAGGTTCTGGTGGTGGGCGGTCTGTGACTTGGGATGGAGCAAAGTCGATATCATTGAAAATGTCTCTATTAAAAGGCCAAATTCCAGTGCACGCGAACCCTGCCTGGATATTTGATGGCGTTGCAGCCAGAGGAAGGGCACTTTTCACAATGCCGGCAGATCGTAAATGGTCATTGTGGTTCCTGGATGAGTCTTCATCCAATTGTCACAGCGGCTGTTGATGTGCCTCTTCAGTGGCCCATATACAGTGCGATCTAAGGGCTGTAGTTTGTGAGAACAGTGGGGAGGAAAAGAGAGGAGGATGATCCCATGGCTCCTGCAAAAATGAATCCCCTCCACAGAAAGGTGGGAGTAGTGATTGTCCAGAATCAGCAGCACCTTTGACTCCTGTGAGCTCTTGGTATGGCTCTGGAAGTGCTAGAGGAAGACCAAAAAGTCTTCCTCTTGCATCCACCCAGACCCATTTGCTGTGCCAATACAGCCAGGAGGGCCATTGCTGGTGAAGAAGAGATGAAACTTCTTCCGGGGGAATATCATCATTGGGGGGATGGAATTCCCCAATGCATTTACAGCACATGCAAGTGTGACGAGAGTGCCCCGCTCTGCAGATGTCACACTGCCGACTTGTTTCGTCCCTTTTCTGGCAACAATCTTCCCAGGGTTTTGGACAGTTGTGACTCCGGTTTCGTCCATATTCCAAATTTCCTGTGTGACAAACTCATGCTTCGTCAGGACTGCAGACAGGTTGTCAAAAAACTTTTTCACATTTGTTCGGTTGAAGCTTGTAGCCCGTGAGAGACTGGTAGCCTGGGGTCTGCGTATGGAGAGGGTAGGGTGCCGCTTCAAAAACGTTGTGAGCCAGTCAGCTCCGGCCATCTCTTTCTCTGCCCAGGTTTGAGGGAAGTTGCAGTTGTAGTTCTTTGCCAATTCATAGGCAAACTTCCGCACCTAAAATGAATATCCATTGGAAAATATTTCACTTGTCTGTTCACTATAGGCCTCAATATATTTGATCACTTACTGTTCTTTTGTTCAGTAGCCTATAGATAGCCTATTCTACCTTAATTATGACCTACCTCCTTTGAGCTGAGACCATAATATAGATCAGCTGCCTCCATCAGGTAGTCTCTCAATAGCATCTCCTGCTCTGTTGAGAACACCTTCTTTGGAGTCCAGTAGCCTACTCTTGGGGGTGTGTGTGATCCCTGACTCTCCAACCTCAGCCTCTTCTTATGGAACCGGTACAGGGTGACATGGCATATATCCAGGGACTTTGCCACTTCCCTGAATGATTTTCCCTCCTGAACTTCACCTGAGGCCAACTGCAGCAGAGCAAGTGGCACTCCCCTGTCGGTCTTCCTCTGTCTGATACTTGGCATACTGTAAACACACACACACACACACTTTATGCCTACTGTACAGTATTTAATTATGTTTATTTTTACAGAGACAATGCACACCAATCAATGCTTGAATGAACAACTGATCATTCAAGCAAATGAGCCATCATTGTAAATGTGCCATGTTACAACCGTCCCGTTACAACCGTCCCAGAACCACCAGTCTTGCTTCACCCCCTGTGAACCTGCCTGATTGCTGGCTTGACCCATATTTAGCTAGCTATATTTGTAGCTTACAAAACAGTGATTCTAATAATACTAGTTTGGATTCCTAGACATTTTGAACTCAAGACAGTATCCAAAAAATACATCATATCATTTTAGTTAATATTTGACCTCAGAAACACACTTTTGCTGATAACTTACGTGAGATATTCAAACGTGGCTCCTTTTTATTTCGGCGATCTTACCATCTAACTGCGCATGTGCAGAGTGAGTGTCATCACTCTAGCTTGTTTATGATTGGAGATATTGAGGGTGTTACAACCAACCCGTGTTTCAACTGTACCGGTGTCGGTACCAGATGTGTTCGGGGTACCATATGTGTTCGGGGTCCGTCTCTTACTAGTGACGGCACGACGTCACGACGTAATGACGTCACGCATTGTGATTGGCTGTACGGTAATTTACCCACGCTGTCTAGACTAGTATAGAGGTTTTTTTTTATCATTACATTACATTGTATTTAGCTGACGCTTAAAGTCCTTATCTTGCGTAATTTACTGTAGCTGAAAGATCATAGAACTGTTTCAAAATGCATTAACTTGTTGGGTCTTATTCCAGTAACACGTGATATAGATCGAATATCGTTTCCTATTTGCTGTAAATCACTTGTTAATATCGGGAAAATGGGTCAAATTCAGAGGTATCCAGAAAAGTCTGGATTCAAACTTGCCGCTGCTTGGTGCTGTGTCGTGACGTCACGTGTGGTTCCGCGAATCCTGGTGAGTTCAGCCCGTCCCAGCATCACACAGTGTAGCATTGCTGGTATAGCCGCATGTCAACTTTGTGTATCAGTGTTTATCTCCGAGTTTGTCTTGTTTTTTCCGGATCATGGTGAAGAGGTGTGTCGTTGGCGGGTGTAGCAACACCAATCGGGATGGTTTTACCGTTCATTTGTTCCCGAAAGAGAAGGTTTTACGGGAGAAATGGGAGCGATTTGTGCGGAACACAAGAAAAAATTGGCAGTGCGCCAGTGAGACCAGCGTTATTTGTGGGGCACATTTTGTTGTCCCTGATGATTTTGAAGGCTACCAACAATGGAAGATGGGTTTCAAAAAACAGTTGGACATAAGAAAGGGTGCAATTCCATCAATTAGGACAGGTGATTCAACCCCAATGACTTCCTCGCGTTCCGAGGCTGAGCCCCAGGCATCGTCGATATTTCGCGGCCAACGGGAGACAACGCTGTCCGATAGTAAACAGGGTGAAACACAAGTGATGTCAGACTCCTTGGCGGAACCCCTACAAAAGAAACACAGGTCCGATAAAGCTGTGAAAAAACTAACACTGTCCAGGGTGAGTGAACCATCAATTTGAAATTTGTTTATCATTTATATATCCTAATCTAAGTTGTAAACTGGGAGAAACCCAGGTATCATTGAATGACATGGCACTATAGACAGACACTCTAGTTAGTGCCCAAATTCGCCACGCCCAAATCCGTCTTGTCTTGTAGAGTCTATTTATTTATAAAGACTGATAGACAACAATGCAATTAAATTTTGTATGAATCAGGGCACCTAGCTGCGCGCATTGGCTGTCGATCCGGACGGCAGCAGGGAGCCAGACAGCGGCAGCCGGGAACCACACGTGACGTCACGAAATGGCCTGCTTCCAGAAGCAAAGTTTTTTTATTGGACCTAATATTTTTCCTTTTTTTACATATTATTCAGTATGAAATAAAGAAACATACATTGACTATCTGTTGCATACACCCCCCAGAAATCAACTGCCAAAAAAAGTTTTTAAGTGCATTCGACCAACAAGATAAAAACTTGAAGAAATACAATAAAACTTGAAGAAAAACAAAGACGAATGAGGAGAAGAACAAGAGAAATTGAAGGTAAGAAGTATATAACGTAATATGGTAGGTAATATGTAATATGTTCAGTGCCGTTGGTACGTTAGTTCAAACAGTAACAACGGACTATTTTTCTTAGCGTATGCATGTCAATTTAAATCAATACATTTCACATGTACAATATTTTCTTAGCCCTAATACTTAATACTACTTATTTCGTTTTGATTGTTATATTTGATTATATTATATATTATCAATAAATTATATATTATATATCAATATGATATACTTTTCTATATAATAGATTATCAAAAAAAGTATTTATTAAGTAAGGGATAATGTGCAGCAATCACAATCAAGTCCACAATCGAATCCATAAAGACAAAGTAAATCTGTTTACAGTTGTTTCATATGGATGTTGAGAGGTATCCATATACCTCTTCATTTTGCTCTCAAAGTGCACCAGATTGATGCATTTAACTTCAATATTTAAAAAAAATCACTCCAAAGGGAGTGCTTGTTCTTCCTTCTGTCTGTCTGTATCTGTATTCTCATGTTCCGATTAACCCAGCCAAATTTTTCTTCTTTTGTGTCTTGATGTGATCTTGAGTCGAGGCTGATCCTCTTGCTGTGGTCCCGCATCCTGGATCCTCTATCCTGAGTTCTGGATTAAGTCGTGGACTTCGGGTCGTGGCTGAACCTGTCTCTGCGGTCCTGCCTGGGTCTCGTCGTGCTGTCTCCCTGAAGGCTCCCACAGGATTGTTGACATCTTCGTGGATTCATCCTATTATTATAGACGCATGCATTTCCTAACATTCGGTCTACCTATGCTGTAAAATGTATTATCTCTTCGATTTACACACGGCATCTATTGCACGTCTGTCCGTCCTGGGAGAGGGATCCCTCCTCTGTTGCTCTCCCCGAGGTTTCTCCCATTTTTCCCTTTAAACTGTGGGTTTTCTCTTGAAGTTTTTCCTTGTACGATGGGTCTAAGGACAAAGGGTGTCGTTTTCTTCTCATACTGATATTCTGAACAAACTGCTGTTGTATTAGCTGTAAAATGTCTTTACTGTAGGGTATTTTTATTATTTGTACAGCACTTTGGCTCGACCAAAAATCGTTTATAAATGTGCTATATAAATAAAACTTGATTTGATTGATTTGATTTGAAAGGGTGTGCGCCAAGGTTCCATATTAGGACCAATAATTTCACCATATACTGTATGTAAATAATCTCTAATAATCTTTCAAATGCTGCTTTCCATTTTTATGCAGATGATACTGTTATTTATTGTTCATCCTCTTCTATAGAGCAAGTCTTGATTTCCTCCAGTCTGCCTTTAATGTTATTCCATCCCATTTATCTCAACTCAAGTTAGTATTAAATGCAGACAACTCCAAACTCATGATATTCTCAAATCGCAAAAAGTTAACTTCTTTTCTCCCCAACATTTGTACTGTTCAAGGGACTGACATTGACACTGAAAGGGTCACTACATACACATATCTAGGTTTTATTATTGATCAGAACTTATCTTTCAAGTCACACACTGAAAATGTTGTTTTAAAATTAGGTTTCTCCTTTCAGACAAGGAAACATTTGATCTCTGCAATGTTTTTACCAGTATTGGATTCTGGTGATCTGCTTTACATGAATGCCTCTGACCAGTGCCTAAAGAGTTTGGATACTGTGTACCATTGTGCATTATGTTTTATTACATATATATATATATATATATATATATATATATATATATATATATATATTGTGAGTTTGGAATAAATATGCACTTCATGAAAATTATTAGTTGGTTACTGTTAGTAAAAAAACAGTAAGGTTAATACTGGATGTTTGTTACACTTGGATATGTTTTCTGTAACACTTGTAACATAATTATTCTCCAGTTTATGCATTTGAGTGACTTGCAGTTAATGCTCGACATTCAATTCAAAACCTTTATTTATCCAGGTAAAATCCCATTGAGATCGATGATCTATTTTTCAAGGGAGACCTGCAGCAGTAGGTTCCACATGAAGACATAAAAACATAAACAACAGAACAACAAGCAAAAAATACAGGGATTACAATTTACATATCTATCCACATGTACAGGTACCAACAGCATCTGACTGTGGAGCATCCAACCGAGCTTTAAAAACATGTAGCCTAGTGGTACCAGCTTGGTAATTTTACATTCTTTTTGCAGACTGTTCCAAGTTAGTGGAGCTGCACATCTAAAAGCTTTCTTCCCTAAGACAGTCCTAGCACTTGGCACATTTAATAAAACCACAGCATGAGATCTCAGGCAATAAGTACTTTCAATTTGCCGAGAGATCAGGGAGCAGATATAAGATGGTACTTTATCCAACATGGCTTTGTAAATGAAAATGTACCAGTGACTGAGCCTCAGTACAGTAAGTGATGGCAAAACCGCCTTGGTTTACAGTGTACAGTGATGCGTAAGTGCTTTACAGTTTGTCACAAATCTCAGTGCACTGTGATAGTAAAACCTTATTGTGGTGTAATTATATATCCAAAGCAGTCAGAAGTCAGAAAATCTTTAGTGATGTTTAACCACTCAGAAGACAGCCCATCAAAATGAACACATTGGGACCTTTCAGAGAGGTAGTTCATCTTCTACATATAATAACGGACAAAGTAAAGAATGAAGTGTAGGCTATGTTTAAATGTTCGGAATTTGACCGTGTATGATGGTCCTCTTGAGTTGCCGTACAGCCAATGGCGTACAGCCATTGCTCCGTTTTCATGTTTTTTTAACATGTTTTTCACAAACATTTTCACACGCTAGGAGCATAGGAATAATTCAATTCGGTTCATCATGATCTGTAGATGTGATTTGCCCCCGAGCACCCCTGGGTAAATTACCGTACAGCCAATCACAATGCGTACAATGCGTGACGTCATTGGTAAGAGAAGGCCCCCGAACACATATGGTACCCCGAACAAATCTGGTACCAACACCGGGTCTCCCCTACTATTATTTCTGTCCATTCCACATGGGGATTCACATTCATATGTTAGTTCTTGGAATGTAAGACGAATAGTTGCATCCAACTAGGGCTGGGCGATATATCGAGTTTACACGATACATCGTGGATTGCACTCCACGCGATGTCGTAAATGACCACATCGTGAACATCAAGTATTATGTTGTCAAATCAATTTCCCGCCGCGGCCAAAATGAGCTTTCCTTTCTCCCTCATAGACACAGTCACACACGCAGGCACACACGCAGGCCCCGTCTAACTTGCACACAAACATTACACACATGCACAGTGACAGAGAGCAGGGCTCGACATTATAAATGGCCCGCTGGCTCGGAAGCACTATTTAGACACCCCGGGCCAGCATAACGTACTTTCCACTTGCCCGCTCGGGCCACTAAAAATATTGCTTAAAAAAAATAAAATTGTCCAGTGGTATAGGTACTTTGACAAGCAATGTTGTTAAATTGTTTCGTTTATTAACGCTACAACATAGCGTTTCGTGAGGCGGTTGTCGTCGTTGGGTGAAAGGCAAACGGGAGCCTGCTCGCGCTGGCTCCCGTTTGCCCGTGAGCGCCGGGCAAAAAACTATCTTCAAATAAAAGAAAGTCACCGGAGGAGTTAAAGGAGAGTGACAGGTAGCATGAGAAGAAGAGGGAGAGAAAGTTTCAGCCAGCTTGATCGATGGAGTTGTTTTCTAGTGGTGCAGTGACGCGTCCTAAATCCCTTTTATAATCTATCGATTAGATTTATGATTCGAAAATTATAAAAGTAGGGTAGACATGTGGATATTATCCGGCTGAACAAAACGTGCATTTATCAAACAGGTTTGTTTTCCACAGACCTTATTTCCAGCTATTTTCCAAAACCCTTTGGAGAAATCCCATTGCTTTTTTGTCGAGGGAACCAGCAGCCTACTTCCTGGTTTTAGGACACGTCACTGCACCTCTCAATATGATGCCAATATAAACAAGGTCTTCTGTCGGCTCTGTACATCAATGCCGACCTATGCTGACAAGTAAGTGAAGAGTAGAAAATATAAAAGGTATTGGCTATAGGGAAATGTCCCAGCAGTTTAGGAGAATGAAGGTTCTAATCTAATCTAATACATAGCCATTACATGTCTAATTCCTGATAATGACAGGAAGACAGAAAGCGCATTATACTAATAATAATAATACTACTCATAATAATAGCAGACATTTTTGAACAATGACCACAATATCATTATTTTCATAAACCAAATATGAACAATTGAGGAAAATGAGGAAGAACTGATGATTCAAATGTTGTAGTACAAGTAGTAATGTAGTTTGTGCATAAATTACTATTGCAACAAATGTGTTAATTTTCTTCATTATTGGTCAATTTTTTTAATGCAGACATATGTTGCAGGGACTACTAGAATCCTCATACTGGCGTGACTGTAAACATCAAGGGGTTACATTTTTAGAGGACATTTCAGAATATCGCTATATATATCGTATATCGCGATATAGTCAGTAAATATCGCGATATCATTTAGAGACCATATTGCCCAGCCCTACATCCAACATTGGTAAATGTATTGTTATTCGAGCTTTGTGTCAGAATTTCTCATTTGTGTCTCTCTTCTTTTAACATGACACCCTTATGTTCAAAGCATGATCTCTACAAAAGCCTTGCCTGCAGAGGCCAGGGTTGCGTTCCAATTCTCGGGAAGGTTCCTAACGAGGGGGAAATGACTCAGAAGTACCTCAGTGGCAGCCATGATAAGAACTGTTTGGACTCACTAGATGATATACACAGTGATAGATGTGTAGGCCTAACAAGTTATGTATATATTGCAAAAAATTGTATTTATTCAAAAAGTTTTCATAAAATCAATTGTATTGGGATTCATGTCAATGAATACATGTGGACAGGAAGGTGATGAGTACAAGCAACCATTAAGATACACTATTACATTTATTTTGAATTCAATCCAACCTTGGTAAAGAAGGATATTATTTGTTAAAGCTTGCTGAAGTAAAGTTATAGTCAAAGTTATAGTCATTAAGACATAGATGTGACCGCAACCCTGATCTATTTCCCAACTAAGTATTGCAATGCAACTTCTATGCAGATGATATCATGACTTATGTCATAAAACAAAAGGAAACATTCTTATGCATCTAATAGTTACAGAAGAGCATCGGAAGTAATGATATGTCAGATAGCCATGACAATACCCATTGAACACCTGGCTAGAAACTTTCAATTTAAACGTGTTTATTTTAACAGCCTGCTTTTCCTGTGCATTTCCTGAGCCTGTGCACGCCATTTAAAACATTGGATTTGATTCATTACTCAAGACAGCTATCATGCTCCCACTGTGATTGTGTTTTAGCTTAAAGTTAAGGATTAAAGGGCATTTGTTACCTTGGAAATGGTAGTTTGATAAACAAATCCCAAATTAAGATCTTTTTAAGGGACGATGACGATGATAGTGGATTTGTCTGTAGAAGCAGATCTACCTCAATGGCCACTAAGCTAACTCAATTTTCTTATAATGAATGGAAACGCACCTTGATTTCTAGACCTAAAGCACTTGCTTTATCAGATTACGGTACAGGCTGTCACAGTATTGGGCTGAATGTATAGTATGCACATGTCCAAACATCACATATGGCTGTGATGTTTATTAAACTACAGCATTTCTGAAATGTGATATCCAGTCACCTCGGTGAACAACAACGTCTACACTTAGCTTTAATCATAGAAAGGTAATCTGGTGAGGTAAATCCTCCGATACCTAAATCCTTTACCTCAGACCAGCTGCTGTTAGAGATCAGGGCCACTTGATTTGTATAACTTCATTCAGAATTAAGGAGTTTCAAATTGTTAAGAAAAAAATAATCAGTTAGGCATCTTCAAGCTGTCCATCTACACTCCAGTTCTGATGTTTTATTAAGTAGACTTTCAGGCAAGACTAATTTCTTCATAAGAAACCTTGTTTGTCACAGCTGTTCCTGCAGTATCATCAAAGTGATTTTTCTACTGGACACACATTCAGACTCATTGTGGAAGCTACATTACACTCCATCATGGTAGCAGCCAATATATGTGACCCTGTATAGTTAGGGGTCATCTTTTGTTATGCCAATAGTTATCAAGGTGCGAATTATGTGTGAACAGCATTTGGCTGAGCATTACAAGTATAGTTGAATTATTAGACTATAAAAATTATGTAACCTTAATTAATTTCCGTTACATTTGGAAAACCCCAATATCAAACGCAGTGCAAATAAATACAAGAGAACATAAATATGAATAAGCAGTTTTTTACTCAAATGTACCATGTGGGAAAACAGAACAATGTAACCTAAAAGAAAACAAATCAGCATATCATAAAGAAAAATAGCCAAAACCAAAAAGTGTATTATTATTTATTACTCTTTTTATTTGTAATTCATTGTGACATTTAAATCATGCTAGTAATTCCCATTTGTATGGATTATATGATCACATAACATATAAACCTGAGTATGAATAAATATACTGTATATACAATGCAGGTTAAATCAAACCAATTTTAATCAGGTGCAATAAGTAAAGTCAATCTTTCAAACCGCTGTAACTCTATTTATCAGTTGCTGGTCCAACATTAAAGCTACACAATTAATAGAAATGTTAAGGAGGTTGCAATTTGGACTAGCGCAATATTCACATTTTTCTTAGACAAAATATGTAAAAATAATTGAGTCAAGTATTGGAGAGCTGTAGAGAACTCCCAGTCTACAAACAGTATTCTACAGACTCAATAAATAATAAAATAAATGCTGTTATGGCCCAGATCCTCTTTAAAAATCACAGTCATCGTTTTCATTTATCATTCAATGATAATATGAAAACAATTTCAAGAATTATCATTCCATCTAATGTCGTGATTCGTATCACAATTGCACTATCAGTTACAAAAATCCCAATTTGTTATTTTTTCAAAAATCACGCAGCCCTATCTAACATTATTGTAAAATATTGTTCTTCCGCCAACTCATTCTTTGTGTTCCTTATTGTATCATCCAATTTCTCTTATCTTTGAGTTATGTCATAATGACAAACTCCACTCCAGAACAGCGCTCTCAGAACAATGTGAATGCTACACTGAGTCTGATAATCACAATGTTTCTGCGAGGGGATTAAAATCCCTCATCTGGCACATGAGTGATTAACAAAGTAATGTTATGCAACCAACAGTGTAATAAAATGTACACACATAGTTATCAATTAATGATGATTGCAATGCAATCCGATAAGCTACACCCTTGAGTTCTCCAAATAATGTAAATGATTGTGGAATAAAAGAAAAAGGATTGTTACATTAATGGTGAGTAATGGTAATCATTAGGGTTGGAGGGTTACTTTTAAAATGTATTCTGTAACAACGACTAGTTCGTAATAAAACCATAGAAAAGAAGAAACCAAGACATTTAGGATCATAAATGATATTATTGATAGTAAAAGCTGCCTTTCATGAAGCATAATCAGGCAGTAGCCTATACACCAAAACTGAAACACATGAGCACATACTAAAGATGAAAAAAATAAAATCTGAGCTGACAGAAAATGCTCCGTTTTAGTTTAAAACACACATTTAAGCTCACACACACTATTTTACAAACATAGCCTATAGGTTCAGCTACTGAATTAAAAACAGAGCAAAAGAAGCAAAGAAAGTGAAAACCACAAAACAGATTCAGGCAGTAGGCGTATAGATTCACACTCAAAGTATTAGCCAACAGAACAGTACAGCTTACAGAGAAGAGATAACATCTGATCCTTTACAACAAACACTATAATGCTCTCTTTTTGTGTTGTTGTCATTGACCTCTTGGAAAAGCTTCCTCATTAAAGGAATGCTTCACTTGTGTTCAACAATCTGCCACACTCATTTCTAACTTCACCTGTCTACTAACCCTAACAGCTCAATGAATCCTGAACTTCCTGTAATCAAGCTCCGCACATATGGAATTAGTTTTGTAGCATAAAGATAAAGAATAAAGCTAAACTATGAGTTTAAAATAAAAAAAAACTGAGTCAAGCAAAAATAAAATACATTTCAAAAATAAAACTATAAGTTGCAAACAAATCATTTGTGTAATCATGTAAAATATAAGTATTTTTTCTTTGTTTTAACATAGGTTTTTGTTTGCAGTTCTTGTTTCTTCTTTCTCAATGATCAGACTTTTGCTCTCGCTGCAGCTTTCTCATTTGCGCTCCTCACTTTTTGTTTGAGATTCTGACACAAACCTCCCAGGTGGACGGGACTTTCAGGGGTACGTCCCCATTGGCTACTCAGTTCTCATTCATAACACTCCGTTCGATGTCTCACTATGGGATGCGCCTCAACGCATATGCACCAGAAGCATCAATCTCATTACGCCAATCCTGATTGGCTGGTGATCTTGACGCCAACGTCAGGGAATCCACCAACCCTATAAGTAGCTTGCGCCACGACGCAGGCGTCATTCAAACACCTCTTCTCGCTTCGGAGCACATCTCGAGAAAGATCAGTAGCTAGCTAGCTTAACGGTCCACAGACTGATTTACGAAGCTAACCTTCGGTCGACGGGCGCTCGCCAGCTACTTTTGCTTCGCACGGGAATTCACTTTATTAACACTCCAGTTAATATCAGAATCTACCCTGCCGTTTTTTTCCAACGGATAACGGTAAGGTTTTTGGATTTTTTCCCGCAAACGGTAACACGCCTGTTGCTCGTTTGTCCTTTCTACGCCGCACCAAGGCTAGCTAAGATGGACTCTTCCCGCCCTCACACCAGAGGAGACGGAGTGTCGGAGGCTCGGCTCTGCGGCTGCGGGCTAAAGATATCGAGTACTGACTCACACCAGGTCTGCTCGTCTTGCCTCGGGCTGCAACATGCCCAGGAGGCTATCGACACCCCCGGCGCGTGCGGGCATTGTTCCCGCTTTACCGCCAAAAGCCGCCACCGGCGGCTAGCGCGCCAAGCTAGCATGCCGGTCCGAGACCTCCCCATGCCTGTAAACTCGCCGGACGGCGAGCAGGGCATGGTGGCGACCGCCACGGGTGCCGGGTCCCGCGCTGTGTCAAGCTGGGACTCGGTGGCGGCGACAGCCGCGGGAAGGGGGCCCCGTGCTGTGTCATGCTGGGGCTCCCAACTGGACCTCACCATGGCCTCACCCGCGGAGGATGTCCTGGAGCTGGACTATGAGGAGGAGGAAGAAGAATACGCCCCGGAGTTTCTTCTTTCCGACTCAGACGAGGGCGAAGATGACATCTTCGTCTCGTCTGCCCAGGCTGCCAAGGGGGCCATGTCTGCCTCCCCGGGCGAAGACGAGCCACCGCTCCCCCGCCTCAGCATGGACCTGCAGGCCGTGTGCCAACGCGCTGCATCTAAGCTGGACATCCCCTGGCCTGAAGCGGCCAGAGAGCCCTCCAGGTCTAGATACGAGGGAAAGAACTTGCCCCAAGCCGCGAGGCTGACCAGGCAACTTCTCCCCGTATTTCCAGAGCTGCTGGACGAGGTGTCGGTCTCCTGGAGAGACCGCCCCTTCAGCAGCAAGGCCCCAATCCAGGGAGCCTCCTCTCTGGACTGTGAGGGCATGGAGAAGCTCGGGTTACTCCGCATGCCTCCTATGGAGCCGCTTGTGGCAGCCCACCTCCAACCGCGGGTGTCGGCGGCCCCGAGCCGGAACCCCACACTGCCGACAAAGGCGGACCGGTTCCAGTCCGCAATGACTGAACGGGCCTACAAAGCGGCTGCTTTGTCCGTCAGGGCGCTGAATGTCTCCTCCATGCTAACCGCGTACCAAGCGGAGCTGTGTGCGGACATGACGGTGAAGCCTGAACCGGCCGTGTGGGAGGAGATCATGGCGATCACAGACATTTGCCTCCGCGTACAGCGCTGTGCAGTCCAGGCCACAGGCAAATCGCTAGGGATGATGGTGGTGCAGGAGAGAGCCAGATGGCTGAACCTGACAAACCTCCCCGTCCGGGAAAAGGAGGACGTGTTGGACATGCCAATCGTCCCTGAGGGCATATTCAGCTCCGCTCTTGCCTCCATGCAACAACGGTGTGAGGCCAAGAAGAAGGAGGATGAAGCTCTCCAGCTTTGCCTCCCTCGGAAAGCCCAGCCGCCGCCCCCAACGGTCCTGCGACGGACCTTCTCCCAGGCTACCCCGCACTCGGCCCTGTTCAAGGTCCCGAGATGGCAGAAGCCACAGCCCGCCCCCGGTCTCCCACCGAGACGCGAGGCGCGGACGAATTGGCCAAGAAAGTCCCCGGTCCCGGCAGCAGCCACACAGGCGCCGCCGACCCAGACTTTCAGTCACCAGGCGAGGAAGAAGAAGAGGGCAGCCTGACAGCCTTCTCTCCCCCCCTCGGGGAAAGGGCTGGAGGTTTCCTGTTCTCTTTCAGCCCTGGATCGTGTTCCACACGTATCCAGCACCCATGTGTTTCCGGGGGACAACCACGCTCCCGCCTTCCCGCCGCCTCGGGTGATGACTGCACGTCATCCTCCAGTTCGCGCCATGAGGGAAGCAGACTTCACAACACTGACAACAGTTCCTGCCAGTCGTTCAAGTCACACAAACACACACAAGGGTCTAAAAATAAAATGTTTGCCACTGTTGCTTCCAGGCTTAAAGCCAAGGGCACAGTCGAAAATATTAAAAAGACAAATAATAATGTCAATAAACAGTCAGGCGACTGCCCCGCTTCTGAGAGTGGCTATGAACGCCTCTCTCGGAATGCGGACGGTGGCCGGGTCTGTGAACGCACCATCACCGCGCGCATGCGCAGTGTCAACCGAGGTTGTCACCCTAGAGCGCCACCGTGTTCAGACACTAGAGGGCGCCATAACACAACCAATGCGGTCACAGGGTGCAGACAACAGAGATATGGTGACATCCCCGCTCGCTCTGAGGAGCGAAAGGTGGAAAATACTCACATGCTCTGCTTGGGTTTTCAAGACGATATCACGGGGCTACAGACTCCAATTCGCTGTCACCCCCCCTCGCTTCTCGGGCATTGTGCAATCACATGCCCGGGGAGCGTCGGCTCACATTCTAGAGCAGGAGATCCTCTCGCTACTAGAAAAGAAAGCCATATCCATCGTACCCTCCAAACGGAGTCAGAGCGGCTTCTATTCCAAATATTTCCTCGTTCCCAAACGGGGAGGGAATGGAATTCGCCCCATCCTAGATTTAAGGGCTCTGAACGGGTATCTCAGAAAATACAAATTCCGGATGCTCACTCACACATCCCTACTGCGTCTCGTGCGTCAGGACGATTGGTTCACATCAATCGACCTGAAAGACGCGTATTTTCACATCCCAGTATATTATCCACACAGGAAATATCTGAGGTTCGCTTTTCAGGGTGTCTGTTACGAGTACAGAGTGCTTCCCTTCGGTCTGTCTCTCAGCCCACGGGTGTTTGTGCGATGTACGGAGGCAGCGATAGCCCCGTTAAGACAACAGGGGATTCGCCTGGCAACCTATTTAGACGACTGGCTCCTTCTGGCACAGTCGGAGCAGGAGGCTATTAGGCAGACGAATATCCTCATGAAACACCTGCTCGACCTGGGTTTTGTAATAAACACAGAAAAGAGCATGTTGTCCCCAGCCCAGTCGGTGCTCTTCCTGGGCTTACGCCTGAGCTCGGTGTCCTTCACAGCCCGCCTGTCAGTGGAGAGAGTGAGAGCCTTCAGGTCTTGCCTCGCTCGTTTCCAGCCACGCAAATATGTTCTCTTCAGATCGTGTCTGCGGTTACTGGGGCTCATGGCGTCAGCCATCCTAGTAGTACGTCTGGGCCGCTTACACATGAGGGAATTTCAGCGCTGGGTAGCTGCCCTCAGACTAAACCCCGCGCGTCATGGCGCGCGGAGAGTGATGGTCACTGTGCACTGCGTAACGGCGCTACGCCACTGGCTGCACCCGACTTTCCTGGTGCGAGGCGTGCCTATGGGTGCTGTCTTATCGCGGAAGGTGGTCACCACGGACGCATGTCTGACGGGCTGGGGGGGCATATACGAAGGTCGACCTGTGAGGGGTCTCTGGAGCAGAGACCTCCAACGGTCACACATAAATTATCTGGAGCTCTTAGCGGTGTTTCTCACCCTAAGACGCTTTCTGCCTTCTCTCAGGGGACATCATGTCCTCGTGAGGACAGACAACACGACCACGATATCGTATATAAACCGCCAAGGGGGTTTGCGTTCTCTACAGTTACACATGCTGGCACGCAAACTGATCTTATGGAGCTGCGGACGTCTCCTCTCTCTGAGAGCGACACACGTACCGGGAGTGATGAACCTCGGGGCAGATCTGCTGTCCAGAGGTGCACCACTGTACGCAGACTGGACTCTACATCCAACGATTGTGAGTCAGCTGTGGGTGCGTTACGGCCGGGCCGTGGTAGATCTGTTCGCATCAAAAGAAAATGCTCAATGTCAGCTGTTCTTTTCAATGCGCGATCTAAATGCACCGTTAGGCGTGGACGCGCTCGCGCACGTTTGGCCCCCGGCCCTTCTGTACGCGTTCCCACCCCTGGCTCTAATACCTCCAACTCTGGCCAGAGTGAGAGAACAACGCCACACACTGATCCTGATAGCTCCACACTGGCCTGCAATGTACTGGCTGGCGGAGATATATCAGCTGCTGTGCGGACAGCCGTGGCAGCTCCCGCTACACAGGGACATACTATCTCAGGCGGGGGGGATGATTTTTCACCCACACCCAGAGCACCTGGCGCTATGGGCCTGGCCCGTGAGTGGTATAACCTGAGTACAGTGGGGCTCCCTCAGGAAGTGATAAACACTATTCAGAGTGCAAGGGCTTCCTCCACCAGGTCTCTCTATGACTGTAAGTGGAGGGTGTTTGAGGAGTGGTGTCTTCAAAAGAAACACATCTCTTTTCAATGCCCTGTCGGTGTGATTCTATCATTTCTACAGGATCTGATTGATAAACACAGAGCTTTCTCCACGATCAAAGTGTACCTGGCTGCTATTGCCGCATGCCATGTGGGCTTTGGGGGAAAGACGGCTAGTCAACATCCCTTGGTCTGCCGTTTTATGAAAGGGGCTCGCCGGCTCCTCCCCGTTTCCAGGTCATTGGTGCCCCTGTGGGACTTGACAGTGGTTTTAGATGGGCTCGCTCGAGCTCCATTTGAACCCCTGGAAGACGCTGACATGAAGCACCTGTCACTGAAGACAGTGTTGTTACTGGCTCTGGCATCTGCCAAACGAGTCAGTGATATTCACGCGCTCTCTGTGCATCCTTCGTGTACTCAGTTTGCCCCGGGGCAAACGAGAGTATTGCTGAAGCCCAACCCGGCCTTTGTGCCTAAGGTGGTTGGCTCATGCACTCCCATTGACCTTGAGGCATTTCCGTCACCGCTAGGTTCCTCTGGGGAACAGCGGCCGAATTTGCTTTGCCCGGTTCGTGCTTTGCGCACTTATATGGACAGGTCGAAAGAGTTTCGGTGCAATGACCAACTCTTTGTA
This sequence comes from Notothenia rossii, assembly GCF_949606895.1. Lineage (NCBI taxonomy): Eukaryota > Metazoa > Chordata > Actinopteri > Perciformes > Nototheniidae > Notothenia > Notothenia rossii. The sequence goes on along the minus strand of NC_136907.1, from coordinate 47,778,815 downwards.
TCTTGGGCTAACCCTCATAAGGGCAAGCCCGTTACCAGGCAACGGCTCTCCCACTGGATTGTGGAGACGATTGCTCTGGCTTATACGAGTCAGGGTTTGCAGGCACCAACGGGCCTGCGCGCTCATTCTACTCGTGGATTGGCTACATCCTGGGCTTTGTTCAAGGGTGTTTCCATTCAAGACATTTGTGCAGCAGCGAGCTGGTCCTCGCCGCTCACTTTTGTCCGCTTTTACAGGCTAGATGTTTCTGCTCCAAGTGTGGCCCGCGCAGTGCTGGGCCCCGTATTGGGACAGGGTTCTACCTGTTAAGTTCTGTTTTTGTGTTGGTGATTTTCGAGATAAGCATGTCTGGCAATACGGGAGTCTCAATATCCCATAGTGAGACATCGAACGGAGTGTTATGAATGAGAACTATAGGTTACTTACGTAACCCCAGTTCTCAGAGTAACATGAAGTGAGATGTCTCACCTGACGGCCCTTCTTGCTGAGGCGAAGCGAGAAGAGGTGCTTATTTTGAATGACGCCTGCGTCGTGGCGCAAGCTACTTATAGGGTTGGTGGATTCCCTGACGTTGGCGTCAAGATCACCAGCCAATCAGGATTGGCGTAATGAGATTGATGCTTCTGGTGCATATGCGTTGAGGCGCATCCCATAGTGAGACATCTCACTTCATGTTACTCTGAGAACTGGGGTTACGTAAGTAACCTATAGTTTTTGAGTAACAGCCCAGTCCTCCAGCGATTGTACAGTGCAGGCAGCTGCAGTGCGGTAGCTGAGCGTGGATAGAACACCTCCAGAAGAACCAGCATTTCAATTATTAATAATACTACAGGTGAAAATATATGTAAGTATTGATCATTTGTGTTGTTTGTGCTGTACTATACGGTCTGTTTCTTTATTGTGTATTGTGAGAAGTAAAGCTGTGCTATGAAAGTTAGCTTTTGCTACCCTTGGATCCATAACAAGGCAAACTAAGTAGCCTAACAGTTAGTTACATAGCTAGCAGTGAGTGAGCGTTCAGACACCGGCGCACACACTCAAACGGACTCGTGTGCCTGACTCTACCAACAGGCTTTCATGATTCTGTTTAGATATGCAAGTATAAGCTATGATAGCTTATTTTATCAACACGCTCATTTGATATGAAAATCAATGGAGGCTGAGTTAACTTTGTAGGAAAACCTACCGTCCATGATGCCCCTGAGCTGTGTTTTATTTGTTAACTTCATATTTTTCATTTCCTAAAACATTTATTTCGCTCTCATATTAACAGTGTGGATCATTGAGACAGCGTAGCGTCCAGAGTCTTATCCCATTTTCCCACTTCCTCTGAGGGGATAGCACGGGGAGAGAGAGAGAGAGAGAGAGAGAGAGAGAGAGAGAGAGAGAGAGAGAGAGAGAGAGAGAGAGAGAGAGAGAGAGCTGCACCATCTTCCTCCACGCTGGGCGTTGCTGTTATCACTGGCTCAGTGTCATTATATATATTTAATAGATTTTATTATTATCCACCTTTTTGTTTTCTGTCCTTTTATTTAAAACGTTCTTTTAGACTTCATCTTCTGGTTCAAATTTCAATAAATGTAATTTGTATAATCACTCTTTTGTCTTTATTCTACATGAAAATGTTAGAGATTACATTCAAATCTGTTGATTATTCATATCTTCCTCAGGCTATAGTATGTTCAGTTGTCAATGCTAAATGTATATCATTTTCTCACAGGATATATAATGAGACAACACAGTTGTTATCCATTGTGTATGAATGCTTCAGCTCGTCAGACCAACATAGTAAGATGTGAGCATGTTCCTAATTGTGTTGGTATGCAGCCTAGGTCTGCTCTGTTTAATAAAGCAAATCTGCCACTTATATATTGTAGAATTTGTTAAATTAAAGCAGCCTTTAATTGTTTGTTCTAAACATAGCAATATATGCTTTTGAAATGTAACATGTCTTCTAAAAAAATAACAGTATACAGTTTATATTGTGTATCACCTTTAGCTTGAAAATACATAGATGTGTTTTTTTAATCTATAAAATAAATAAATATACAGACAGACACTTTATCAATCCCAAATTGGGAAATTATTTAATAGCAGCAGTGTGTTCAGGTATTAACATATTTAAAGTTGGAATAAAGTATAAACTACACAACACAAGTATAATGCACAGCAATCCATAAGAGAAGTCTGATATTTTCATGAAAACTCCCAAGGAGGCACCAACACTAACATGGCCGAGTGGACTCCGGAGTTTGCTGCATGAGTTGCACTGTATGATCTATGGTGTAGTGGGCTGTCACTCAAAAACTGAGTAGCCAATGGGGACGCACCCGTGAAAGTCCCGCCCACCTGGGAAGTTTGTGTCAAAATCGAAAACAAAAAATGAGGGAGCGTAAATGAGAAGAGCTGCAGCGAGAGCAAAAGTCTGATCATTGAGAAAGAAGCAACAAGAACTGCAAACAAAATGTTAAAACAAAGAAAAAATACTTATAGTTTACATGATTACACAAATGATTTGTTTGCAACTTCTAGTTTTATTTTTGAAATTTATTTTATTTTGCTTGACTCAGTTTTCTTCTTCTTTTAAACTCATGGTTTTGCTTTATTCTGAGAAAGTGTTGCTTTATCTTTATGATACAAAACTAATCCCATACACATCACACCGTCATGAACTGATGAAAGGAAACCACACAGGGATCTGGCGTTCTGCTCAGGAATGCACGGCATGTCCCGGTTGCAGCTCTGCTTATTTAGCTGTCACTTCTTTAATCGATTTAAGAGAGCCGCTGAGACGCTCCCCCACCCCCCCGGCTTACTGTCCCACCTCCCACGCTTCAGGAATACCCTTGGTACTTGGCTACACTTGAAACAAAGCAACACACACAAGTACGTTAGACACTCCGTTTAAAAGACTCTGGTGCTGTTTTGTTCAGTTTCTCATCAACAAGCAGTGTGAGGAATGTAAAGCAGAACAGTTACTCACACACACTCTCAGTGTCCCTGGAGATGCTGCTGAGGAGACTCTGTCCACATATTTCCTGTGAGTCTCTCGGCGGTGACTTCTCTCTCCGTTAGTTCCACCTCTCTGACAGAAGCACGCTCTAAGCTGCCCGTTTCCCTCTCTTCCATTCTCTTCTGTGTGTATCCTCTGAGCTCTCTTTATCTGTTTCCCCCACTAAGTCCCTCCTTCTATCAGCCTCTATCCCTCTCATACATCCCTTCACCCCCTCCCTCCCTCACAGCACTTTTATCCAACCCTCTCACGATAATGTCCTCTTTGTCTTTAACTTGGTTTGATTGCTACATTTCCAATTTGATTAATTGGCTGGACCTTAATAGAGTTGTGCAGGAATGAGTCTTAGAACCAGGAAATGAGTTAGCATTTTAGCACTTCTGGTTCCCTTTTCTCAAAGTCAACGCTTCTTGAACGTGTTTTAGTTATAATCCTGAAATAAGGTCTGAGGTTAATAGCCTACTAGTTTACAAGAACTCAACATTTTTTTCTAAAACGTAAAATGCGCCACGAAATCAGGAATATCTAAACCAGGGGTGTCCAAACTACGGCATGGGGGCTAAATGCGGTCCATTTTGAATAGGCCCTCAGCTAATTCAAAAAGTATAATGAAATATGGCCCACAAATTAACTTGTGCTTGTCATATATTGAACTTCTTAAATATATATGTAAAAATATATTATACATCATTCATGTGTTAAAAAGACCACTTTTCATATAAATGCTGTCAATTAAAGTTGGGAAAATGTCAAACAAATCATAGTTGATTAAAAAAAGCTCAATAGTTTATTACTATAACAAGCTTGAAATCTACCCTTCATATTTCCCCTTTTTATAAGCAATCTGAAGCTTCTGTTTTAAGGAATGAGCTGCTAACATGTCGTATATCTAAATAAAGTAAACCATCTGGAGAGCTGGGATTTAGGCTGTTGTGTTTCTTAAAGCATTTTCAAGTATCAAGCATAATTTACCTACATTTGATTGATTTTGCTAACTTATAACTTAAAGGGGACCTATCATGCAAAATGCACTTTTGTACGTCTTTTATACATAAATATATGTTTCCCCGGTGTGTCAGGGAACTCACCAAGTGTCAGAAAACACAACCCTCTCTTTTCCTCCATACCGAAATCTCAAAAAATGGGGCTGCAACGGATCTGATACAGACTGATACAGATTTGAAAGTTCTCTGACGTAAGGAACGAGGAGCTCCTCCTATATGGGCAACTCTCCACCTATTCTCCGCTGTGGCTCTTTTTCTCCCTCCCCGAGGCAAGCGTTTGCTCCTGCTGCTGTTATTCATTGCAATCCTTCCCTCACTGTAATTCTCTCCTGTTAGTCCACCAGCAGATGATTAACACCCACCTCTCCGCCCCTTCCAAGGGACAAGGGGACCGTGCGGCAGAGTTTCAGTAACAGTTAGATTTTTTTTCGCCGGGCAAAATGTCAGTTAAAGTTTAAATCTTCCGGACAAAATTAGAAAAGTGCCGGTCAAAGGTCTTCTTTAGCCGCTTTCACACCGCAGGACTTTTCCAACAAAGGTTCATGAGAACTTAGTTCATCAGAACTCTTTAGTTCTGATGAACTAAGTACAGATCGCGTTCACACCGGAATAAATCCCTGGGGGTGGATTAGGCAAATGAAGCCGCTGACGTCACTTCTTCCTCTTCTGCTTTGGGTTTACTGGCAGGCCCCAAACAACTTCACGGCGTATACTGCCGCCCAAAATCCCCGGCCGGAAGTCCCCGGAGTTGGGGACTGGCTTAAGTAGAAGCTGCTGTGACTCCCAGCAGCTTCTACTGAAGCTTTCCGAGTAAATCGCCAGAACGCCGACACCTCCTCATCTCCACCGCTCCCATGTTTTATTTTGTGTTGCCATAAGTTAGTCTCTCTGCGTTTCTGCGCTGGGCTAATGCTAATGCTAATAACGCTAATGCGAGGATAATAAAATGGTGGCTTCACAACACTTTTTTTGAGTTTTACGGGGCGTGGTTTGCAATCCGCCCAGCCAATCATAAATATAGCTCTTTTCTCACAAGAGAGCCGCATGAGAGTCCCTGCTCTCTAGCAGGGACGGAAAAGGGGGTAAAAAGGTTCTCATGAACTAATTTTTGTTCCGGCTCTTTTTGGTGTCAATGCGACATTTCGGAACTAAATCGGAACTAAAGTGGGAAAAGTACTCCGGTGTGAACGCGGCTTTTGTTATTTATTGAGCTTTAAAACAAATGAATAATGAATCTATATAATAATATAAGAATAAAACACAGAGGACGGAGCTCTCTTTTTCTCCCCCTCTTCTGAGAGACCAGCAGCTGATCTCAAAGCACGCTCCCCTCTCCTGCAGGGGGGCGTGGTCAGCTGCAGCTCATTTGCATTAAAGCTACGTCACAGAATCAGCCCCTGCAAAAACAGGGCTGGAAAAGCAAATAGAGCGAAATGAGGCATGGCTAAAATGCAGGATCTGTTTGGTATTTTGAAAAATACTATATTTATATACTTTATATAGGTATGGCCCAACCCAGTCTCACAAAAAACTTGTAATAACTACATTGGTCCATAACGTAGGACGTAGTATTTCTACAAAAACGCCTCTGAAATTGTAGGATCCCTACGTTTTTTTCACCATTCATTCCAATGGCTGGAGTCTATGTCACGTGATCTTAAAATTTCTCCCTGCAGAAAAAAAAAACATGGCCAAACTTCGTTTTATTCTCGGTGGAAAATGCCTATTTCAAAGTTAGTTTTGGCCATTAAAATGCGTTTTGATGTCATTTGATGCGAGAAGTATGAGTTGTTATTTCAGATTATGTGTGCAGCGGATGTAAATGATCTTTAGTTTGCTAGTTATTACGAAGATTACTTCAGGAAATTGTGTCCATACAACGTTTTCATTGTTACCAAGGTGGTTGCTAGGGACGCTGCTATCGATATTATTTCTGTTATGTTGTGTAACTGTTTAATGGTGTTATCTTTATTGCTACCCCCTTCCCCGTCAATGTATAGTGTTGGTCCACAGCGCAAACGTATTAGTTTAACAAAATCTGCATCTAAAATTGTGGCATAGATACGTTATTTTCCCCTGTGTTGCAATTCTCCATTTACTCAACAATAACACATAATTATCCTTGTGTTTATTTATTTGTTTGATTAATAAACGCAAGTTGGAGTCCGTCAGGACCGAGGGTCGGAGCAGCTCATTTGCTTTGGAGAATATTACACCCGGAAGTAAGTATTCTCCCCACTTCACTTGACAAACCCCGTGATAGTTCTCAAGCTCTGTGATTGGAGAGTGTGCTCCGAGGGTTACGCCGAGCGTTGAACAGCACTTGAAATGGGATGGAACCACGGCAGACTGTCCAAAACTGGATTTGAACGGGTCCACCCCGTCCCCCCCTCCCCCACCCCGTCCCCAGAACTACACATGCTGCCTATTGTGTTTCGCAACATGTTCTCTATCTATGGCACGTCTCTACTGGGAGTTGTAGTTTTAAAATACATTTTCGTATTTCCCATAATAAGAAGTTGCCAGTATTAAACTGTACATCCCTGGAGGTTTAGGGGATAGGAAACACTCAAATTTAAAACATATAATTCATAAATGGGTGAAAATTGCTTGTGCCCATAATGGGCAGCATTAATATATACCCACATGCCAGCTAAGGTCAGAAGAGCTTTATTTAACAGCTGGTCTTATGTTTGTGACCCCTCCTGTTGTTAATTGATAAGCCTGAAACATGCACTTGTCAAGGTTCAGAGGCAAATTTTGCAAATATGGCAGTAGCCATCGATCATCTTAAGATAAGATATACTTTATTGATCCCAAGTTGGAAACATTTGCATTACATCAGCATGTGTAACAGTTGTAAATATGCAGTGGTGTTTATTTGTAAATCATTTAGTATAATCACACAAATGCTGTGTTTTATATTTAATAATTCTGTGTTCTTTATTGATTGATTGTTCAATACCTGACAAGGCCGGAGATGAAATATCTATATACATCTTATAAGAGTATAATACATATGTATAATATCAGTTAAAATAAGTGCTTCAACATAGTTAACATTGCTGGAGGTATGCACAAATATTGATAGATGTCTTGTAATGCACTATTGAGGAACCTGCAACCCAAGTTTTTCATTCATTGCATAACTACACCGTTTGTGTATATGATATGTCAATAAACCTTAGAAAATCTTGAAAGGGATGTCCAAAATAGTCATTATATGCAGTCTTTAATTAACTATTAGAAGAGAATAACGAGTAATGAATATCATTTATAGGGATCCTATTAATATCTAATAATAAAAATAATGAAATTGAATAACATGCTTTAACCACCAGGTGTCCCTTTCTATCAGCTGTGCACCTTTATGGTGTAAATACAGCCTATCTACCAATTGGATCAAATATACAGATGTAGCACTGAATTTCGGACTCCAGCTTACAGCTTCCTGCCTACTACCTGCCAAATACCAGTATAGAGGAATGTTAAGCCATCCCACTATTTTCCAAGAGGGCGTTGCCAGATTTTCAATTTCAGGTTTTAACCAGGAGATGGCGCTTCATTCACAAATACAGAAAGACTAGTTTCATGGACTTTCAGTTGTGTTTTGAAGAGCATTTGAACACATCAATATTTTAGATCAACTAAAGTATATCTAATCTTGTAATTCAATAATATATAGTCTTTATATATTAAATAATCATAATTATAATGTAAATGTTTACATTACACTTCTTTATTTGTTATGCTCATACTTTAACCTTTACAATCGTTTGCTTTAATATGCAGTATATTTTTGTGTTTGCTTCCTCCTGCTCCCTTTCGGACACATACTGTATGATTTATTATTAATATGAAGATATTATTAAGATAAGATAAGATGTTACTTTATTGATTGAACATTTTAGTTTAGAATGTGCTGTCCCACGGTAATTCAGAAGGCTCACAGGTCACATTCCGACCATTATTTAAAACAATAGGTGCTTTCACACCGTCTACAGTTTGATTTGTATAGAGGGAGCTCTGTCAGTTTTCGAATTACTCATTTGCTTTCGGGGAGCCCTACTTTTCAGAGCACATCCTGCTACTAAATATGTCACACGCACGCTTTTCATTTAAAAAACAGATCTGACTTTAAGACTATTTCTGCACTCATAAAGAATGATAAGAATAAGAATAATGCGTATTGAACTGGTTTCATTAATTAGTGAGTTTATTTAACACTAGAACCGCCAATCGGGTCAATTTGTGTGATGTGTGTTGTGTGTCTGCAATGTAACTTTTTTTCAATAAAATATTAAAGTCTCCCAGTCCGTGACTTTTCCTGAAAGTGTGTTATGTAGCACCCTATGTTGTTAAAAATTGCATTCTAATAGCGGGATTTGACGGGTTTAGGTAGGCCTATACCAAAACCTCTGGCGGTTCTAGTGTTAAGGTAATTAGGTACAGTAGAAGCCCTTTTTTATCAGTAACGAATTTAGCAGTTGAACATAAAAGTCAACTAACTGAAGGTCACTTGCAATTAAAGTGTTGTGTCTAACTGTAAGCTTGTCACTCAGAGTAACCTACCGTTAATTTAGCTGCTGGAGAAGAAAGATCAAGGGGGGAGGGGGGGGAGAGAGCTGTGGTTGATGGGCCATTAGTTATGTAAATACACAGCTGAGAGCTGCCGTTTCATTCAGACTGTTTAAAAAACTGTAACAACGGACTATTTTTCTTAGCGGATGCATGTCAATTTAAATCAATACATACAACTATTTTTTCAATCAATAAAAACATTTTCTAAATCCATAAAAGCATTTCAATTAATATCGGGAGTCATGTCGTTACTTTGTTGAGAATGTAATGTAATAAGCGGGATAATGTGCAGCGACTTGTTCCTCATGGGGAAAATAACACCCTTCATGTTGATCAAGATCCTTCCGCTACGCGTCGGGATCCTGATCTGCCGTCGAGGCTCCATTAAAATATAAATATTTTTAGTGAATTACTGAGTTTAGGCACGTTAATAACGTTTTAATGAAGTTGAATACAGTATATTCATATTTGTCAGTGATTTCATGTCAATTGTGTGTGTGTGTAGAGGTGTGTGTGGTTAAAACAGTTTCATGAAGTGAAGGAGGTTTTCGTTCTATAAAACAGCTGTGGGCAGCAGTGAGTGTCACGGACATGAATTCATAAACCAAGGCAGACTGGTGCACACACTCTACTGTCCAACACTGGCAGGACAGTAGGCGACACGCCCGTTCTAAGCCGTGTAACTCCTCACATCCCAAGCTGCATCCCCAAGAAGTGTATTATGTTGTGACATCGTCTCAGATGTTATGTTTCAGTTGTGCTCTGTCTATGTTAAAAAGCCTCAGTCACCTTAATTCATGTAATAAAAACATCTCAGGTCAGTAACACTCAAAGCTAAA
>NC_136907.1:47476878-47764378 GCF_949606895.1 Notothenia rossii | reverse complement strand
GGATGAGTTTCAGGGGTACCGATTATACTGGAGCACCAACTAACGTTCATGACTTCAGACAACAACAAACCACAGTGAACAATAGTCAAACATGAACGAAGAAGCTGATGAGACCGCTTTGGTTGGCCCCGTGGATGGGACATTTTGTTTTAAAAAACGGACGGATGGAAGCGTCAATAAGAGCACGGTTGTTTGCAAATTATGCAAAAAGGAATTCGCATATCACCGCAGCACATCAAGCCTCAAGTATCACCTCAATGCAAAACCTATAGCAGCTAGCGTGGAAGCTAGCGTGGACGTTAGCCCGACTCGGAGTACAAGGACCCACACCCAATTCGCGTTGATCAAACAGTGGCCTATGCAACAGAGAGATTTTATTTTTCATCAGGATATTGGAAGAATAGGAGGGATTGAGGTCAATCACTGGCACTTTTTTATTTTATTTTAAATGGTACACTTTATGTTGAACTATTTATTACGTTGTTGGTGCAACTGGCACTTTATGTTGAACTGTTTATTGTTTTGGCCAAGGTTATTGAGAGAGTTGGACTGAAATTGATTAGATTTTTAAATCAACTGTTGGTAAATCAACAAAGTCTGTTATGGCCTCTGAAGCAACAGAGAGATGTTTTCTAATAGTCAGGGTTTCCAATGTTCTGAATGTACTTGAAAGTATTGTGTTTTACTTAAAAAACAAAGTGTTATAGTTTACAGAAGGTATACCTACCTATAGGCTACCTGAATCTATGAAATGTACTATATTCCTAAATATGCTATTGCTACACTTTATGGCAAAAATTGCACTTTTCTGTTGGTCTTGGTTAGGTACCACCTTGAAAAAAATAAACAATGTTTTGTTGCTTAAGCTTATGTATTCAGTCATTATTCAATGGTATACAGATGTAGCGATCCATTTCAGACAGTTTGAAACGCGAGGGCCGTGATTGGTACGTGATCTGCCCTCGCTCAAGGGAAAACCTCCAGCTTGACTTGAGACTGCCCCCGTGATAGATAAATGTAATTATAATGAAGCCAGCTGCAATGGATCATTGATCCACCAGGGGGTGCAGTGGGGTTCCACACTGGAGCTCATGTGAAATAAAGTGAGATACAGTATGCTGGATGTACAGCGGAACTTTGTTAAGATCCATATGTCACGGATATCATACTACTGTGCTAAATAAGAGACATGTAATCATTTACAAAACATCACCATGTTGTTATTTAACAAAATAATTTTGTTATTCGAAAAAAACGAACGGGAGGAAATGCAGCCCGGCTCTCGATTTTTAATCATCATCTTCACCACGATCATTTATGTTTATGTTCGCCGAATTGACATGAAATCACTGACACATATGAATATACTGTATTCAACTTCATTAAAACGTTATTAACGTGCCTAAACTCAGTAATTCACCAAAAATATGTATATTTTAATGGAGCTTCGTCGGTCGATCAGGATCCCAAAGTGTAGCGGAGGGATCTTCATCTGGATGAAGGGTGTTATTTTCCCCATAAGGAACAAGTCGCTGCAAATTATCCCGCTTATTACATGGCCACATTCTCAACAAAGTAACGACATGACTCCCAATATTAATTGAAATGCTTTTATGGATTTAGAAAATGTTTTTATTGATTAAAAAAATAGTTGTATGTATTGATTTAAATTGACATGCATCCGCTAAGAAAAATAGTCCGTTGTTACCGTTTTTTAAACAGTCTGAATGAAACGGCAGCTCTCAGCTGTGTATTTACACAACTAATGGCCCATCAACCACAGCTCTCTCCCCCCCTCCCCCCCTGATCTTTCTTCTCCGGCAGCTAAATTAACAGTAGGTTACTCTGAGTGACCATAGACTGTATGTGACAAGTTTACAGTTAGTGACGTAACAACACCATAAAAGCTGGTGGGTTGAAAGCAATACGGGAGGTAAAAATAACTAGAATAATTGTGATTTATTTATTGTGGCTTTTATGTTTTTAGGTATAAAATGTTATGTAATTCAGGCTTATAGTTCACCCTTCTCTAAAAGCCTTCAACAACGACAATATTCATTGTAATTTAATAAATCCTTCCAACACACATTGTAAAAAATAGCCTACTGTAAGTTAAGAAATCATTTCAATATGTAGCTACATCTTCTGATGTAACAACAATAACATTATAAATAGTAACATAGCTGAACATGGTATTGCAAATTTAGCTTTGAGTGTTACTGACCTGAGATGTTTTTATTACATGAATTAAGGTGACTGAGGCTTTTTAACATACAGGGATGCAAACTCATCGGGTATGAAAAAGGTGACAAGGATCCGAGCCCCCGGCTCCCCCACCCCCGGAATGACAGAGGATTTTAGCAGTCAGAACAACTAAAGCAGCAGTGTTAATAATAACAGAAACGCCAAAGAGTCACATCTAATAGAAATATATAAAAGCATTTATTTTAAATTGTGTAGCAGTCAGTTTATAATTTTGGCAGCACTGTTGAGCATTTTGAAAATGTATTTTCGTGCCTCTGTGCAAGGCGTAAGTCTTTTTATCTTTATAGCCACATGGTGTAAAGTAACTAAGTTCATAAACTCAACAAGTACTATACTTGGGCACAATTTTGAGATACTTGTACTTTATTTAAGTATTTCAATGTTTTGCTACTTTGTTCTTCTACTCCACTACAGTTCAGAGGTACATGGTGTACTTTGACTCCACTACATGTATTTAATACCTTTAGTTACTTCACAGATCTGGATTAATTAAGTGAAATATAATCAAGTGTTAAATCAGACTTTAGTTCCACCTGGAGTAAATCCACAAGCTACCCTGCAGTATACAAAGTCATTCAAACTAGCTGCACCTTTACCAGCTTTGAGAACACTTTCATGATCAATCATTATAAAACATATCATATCTATTATTCTGAAATGGACCAATCTGCACAATGACTACTTTTACTGTCGCTACTTTCACTATATTTTGATGATAATACTTTTCTACTTTTACTTGAGGAACATTTTTAATGCAGGACTTTTACTGTAACAGAGTATTCCTACACTCTGGGACTATTACTTTTACTCAAGTACAAGATCTGAGTACTTCTACTTTTACTCAAGTACAAGACCTGAGTACTTCTACTTTTACTCTCGTAAAAGATCTGTGTACTTCTACTTTTACTCAAGTACAAGACCTGAGTGCTTCTACTTTTACTCAAGTACAAGATTTGAGTACTTCTACTTTTACTCTAGTACAAGATCTGTGTGCTTCTACTTTTACTCAAGTACAAGATTTGAGTACTTCTACTTTTACTCAAGTACAAGATCTGAGTACTTCTACTTTTACTCAAGTACAATATATACTTATACCACCTCTGTTTATAGCCTATGAAAAAAACTATTAGAAATAGAAGACTAAAGCTAACGTTAGCAGATAGTGACAATGTAAGCTAGCTAGCTAGCTCAACGATTCCTTAAATAATATTGCCACAGAAAAACTTTTCAGTTCACATCATGCTCTGCCGCTCCGACAGGGAGCTCTGCTCTGAACACCGGAACAGCCCGTTCTAACAGCTGTTCACCAGTGGTCCAGTCTGTGCCACAGTGACTCCGGACGCACAGTTAATATTAACGAACGCACCCGTAGGTAATGTAGCTGCTGAAGCTAGACCATCATCTCGGAGCAGCAGAGCCTTATTATACATCCATGAGCAGAGCCGACAGGCAGGAAGACTCGAGCACACAGCTCGTACTTCATTATAATATATAAAAAAAGAACACCATGCGTGTCATGATGGCACATAACAGCTCACGGCCGCAGATTACTCCGGGTCCCAGCCCCCCCCATACCCCCAAAATATTTGTATTGCAGATCTACATGAATCACACAAACGACTTATTTTGGATTCAAAACGGCGAATTTCGCCGAAGGGTGACAAGTTTGCATCACTGAACATAGACAGAGAACAACTGAAACATAACATCTGAAACGATGTAACAACATAATACACTTGTGGGGATGCTTGATGTGAGGAGTGAGGGACACGGCTTAGAACGGGCGTGTCGCCTGGCAGGACAGGAGAGTGTGTGCACCAGTCTGCCTTGATCTATGAATTCATGTCCGTGACACTCACTGCTGCCCACAGCTGTTTTATAGAAGGACATTCCTTCACTTCATGAAAGTGTTTTAACCACACACACCTCTACACACACACATGACGGGTGTTATTTTCCCCATAAGGAACAAGTCGCTGCAAATTATCCCGCTTATTACACGGCCACATTCTCAACAAAGTAACGACATGACTCCCAATATTAATTGAAATGCTTTTATGGATTTAGAAAATGTTTTTATTGATTTAAAAAATAGTTGTATGTATTGATTTAAAAAATAGTTGTATGTATTGATTTAAATTGACATGCATCCGCTAAGAAAAATAGTCCGTTGTTACAGTTTTTTAAACAGTCTAAATGAAACGGCAGCTCTCAGCTGTGTATTTACACAACTAATGGCCCATCAACCACAGCTCTCTCCCCCCCTCCCCCTTTGATCTTTCTTCTCCAGCAGCTAAATTAACGGTAGGTTACTCTGAGTGACAAGCTTACAGTTAGGCACAACACTGTCATTGCAAGTGACCCTCAGTTAGTTGACTTTTATGTTCAACTGCTAAATTCGTTACTGACAAAAAAGGGCTCTACTGTACCTAATTACCTTAACACTAGAACCGCCAGAGGTTTTTGTATAGGCCTACCTAAACCCGTCAAATCCCGCTATTAGAATGCAATTTTTAACAACATAGGGTGCTACATAACACACTTTCAGGAAAAGTCACGGACTGGGAGACTTTAATATTTTATTGAAAAAAAGTTACATCGCACACAAACAACACACATCACACAAATTGACCCGATTGGCGGTTCTAGTGTTAAATAAACTCACTAATTAATGAAACCAGTTCAATACGAATTATTCTTATTCTTATCATTCTTTATGAGCGCAGAAATAGTCTTAAAATCAGATCTGTTTTTTAAATGAAATCTGACGGCAGGCAGTGAGCTCTGATCACCTATGATAAATGCGTCGCACATAATCGCTGGCCATTCAGCCACAGACACTGTTCGAAATGGGGGGGAGCTAGGGGGAGCTTGGCTCCCCCGAAGAGGGAGGGAGCTCCCTTCATGGCTGACTTCGAGATAAATAGGGGGAGCCCAAAACAATCGTGCATATTTGTGTCACACAGATTAGAAATGTTGAGTTTCTGTAAATAACAGTTCTTGAAATAAATAATAGTTATTGTTCATTACAGTTTCTGAATATTTGTTTTATATTTGTGAATATGTCTGGGTGTTGCCATCTGTATGTGGCGGCGCTGCATTCTTACTTACGTTGCTATGATTATGGCGGTGATGCCGGCGCGGTATTTGAAATGTTCATATTGATATTTGTTTAACTCTGGCTGTGTAATAAAAAAATATGGCAAAACGAAAACAGCCAAGCGTCACAGCTTTTGGATTCTCAAGCAAAGAAGCGAAGGAGTCTAAAAATGACAACGTGAACGGAAAACAACTTTTAGTTGGCCGGCTGTAAGCGGTCGAGTTTGACAGCTCCACACCGAGGGAGAGGCCTGCCGATGCGGAGCCTGAAGAGGCTTCAACAACGGCCACATCCGCCGGCATAGTGACACCGTCTTTATTAGTAGAAGAGTGTTTTTATAGCAATTGATCGCATCCACGCTGCTGCGCCAGTCAACAGAGCGTGCGTATGACATATTTAGTAGCAGGATGTGCTCTGAAAAATAGGGCTCCCCGAAAGCAAATGGGTAATTCGAAAACTGACAGAGCTCCCTCTATACAAATCAAACTGTAGACGGTGTGAAAGCACCTATTGTTTTAAATAATGGTCGGAATGTGACCTGTGAGCCTTCTGAATTTCCGTGGGACAGCACATTCTAAACTAAAATGTTCAATCAATAAAGTAACATCTTATCTTATCTTAATAATATCTTCATATTAATAATAAATCATACAGTATGTGTCCGAAAGGGAGCAGGAGGAAGCAAACACAAAAATATACTGCATATTAAAGCAAACGATTGTAAAGGTTAAAGTATGAGCATAACAAATAAAGAAGTGTAATGTAAACATTTACATAATTATGATTATTTAATATATAAAGACTATATATGATTGAATTACAAGATTAGATATACTTTAGTTGATCTAAAATATTGATGTGTTCAAATGCTCTTCAAAACACAACTGAAAGTCCATGAAACTTGTCTTTCTGTGTTTGTGAATGAAGCGCCATCTCCTGGTTAAAACCTGAAATTGAAAATCTGGCAACGCCCTCTTGCAAAATAGTGGGAGGGCTTAACATTCCTCTATAGAGAGGCGAAGTCCCGCCCATCTACTTCCGACCCATGGGACCCCGGAAGCGGAAAATTATACATTGACGTCAATGGAGAGAGAAAAGTCATCTTTCGATCCCGTTTGAATTGTGCCACGAATGACACATATGATGTTTGTCAAATTAAAAGAACATTTTGCAAGTCAAACAAATAAAAATGTGTCGTAAAACTGTGAAGTTACATTTTTTTTTGTGTGAAACCGCTCAGTGAACTACAGGTCTCTGGTCTCGCACAATACGCGTCACCATCACAAAGATGGCTGTCACGTTAGTAAATTTCACCTGTTTCTTTCAGAATGAGGCGAAAAAGTATAAAACGAGGTGAAAATCACTACAAGTCTGGGCATGTTGAGAGCTGTACATACACGAAAGGGAGCGGTTCTGTAAGAGCCAGCATGCGGGACCGGCTTTACAAGGTTTCAGTGAGTAATATGAGTGCAATGTTTAAGGTTAATGTCAGCTAGCTAACAAGGTACACTAACGTGTTTTGTTTTAGCAACTATTTTTCTCCTTAAGAACTTCGTGGTGTCTGTGTATGCTGTGGATAACATTAGTGTTCACAAGAACAAGATACACTCCCGTGTTTTGTTTTAGTTGCTCTTCAGATTGAAGCGGCCAGTTTTATATCGACTATATGTGTGATCTCCTTTTTACATCTCGTTGTGTCATTTGAGTTTATTTGCTGTGTGTAGATTCAAGGATTTTGGTTATCTTGTCCAGGGATGCAAACTTGTCACCTTTCGGCGGAATTCTTCGTTTTGAATCCAAAATAGGTCGTTTGTGTGATTCATGTAGATCTGCAATAAAAATATTTTGGGGTATGGGAGGGGGTCTGGGACCCGGATTAATGTGCGGCCGCGAGCTTTTTTTATATATTATAATGAAGCGCGAGCTGTGTGCTCGAGTCTTCCTGCCTGTCGGCTCTGCTAATGATGTATAATAAGCCTCTGCTGCTCGGCGATGATGGTCTAGCTTCAGCAGCTACATTACCTACGGTGCGTTCGTTAATATTAACTGTGCGTCCGGAGTCACTGTGGCACAGACTGGACCGCTGGTGAACAGCTGTTAGAACGGGCCGTTCAGGTGTTCAGAGCAGAGCTCCCTGTCGGAGCGGCAGAGCGTGATGTGAACTGAAAAGTTTTTCTGTGGCAATATTATTTAAGGAATCGTTGAGCTAGCTAGCTAGCATACATTGTCACTATCTGCTAACGTTAGCTTTAGCCTTCTATTTCTAATAGTTTTTTTCATAGGCTATAAACAGAGGTGGTATAAGTATATATATCTTGTACTTGATTAACAGTAGAAGTACTCAGTTCTTGTACTTGAGTAAAAGTAGAAGTAGCCTACTCAGATCGTGTACTCTACTTGAGTAAAAGTAGAAGTACTCAGATCTTGTACTTGAGTAAAAGTAGAAGTACCAGAGTGTAGGAATACTCTGTTACAGTAAAAGTCCTGCATTCAAAATGTTCCTCAAGTGAAAGTAGAAAAGTATTATTATCAAAATATAGTTAAAGTAGCGACAGTAAAAGTAGTCATTGTGCAGATTGGTCCATTTCAGAATAATATATATGATATGTTTTATAATGATTGATCATGAAAGTGTTCTCAAAGCTGGTAAAGGTGCAGCTAGTCTGAATGACTTTGTATACTGCAGGGTAGCTTGTGGATTTACTCCAGGTGGAACTAAAGTCTGATTTAACACTTGATTAGATTTCACATCATTCATCCACATCTGTGAAGTAACTAAAGGTATTAAATACATGTAGTGGAGGAGAAGTACACCATGTACCTCTGAACTGTAGTGGAGTAGAAGAACAAAGTAGCAAAACATGGAAAAACTTAAATAAAGTACAAGTATCTCAAAATTGTGCCCAAGTATAGTACTTGTTGAGTTGATGAACTTAGTTACTTTACACCATGTGGCTATAAAGATAAAAAGACTTAAGCCTTGCACAGAGGCATGAAAATACATTTTCAAAATGCTCAACAGTGCTGCCAAAATTATAAACTGACTGCTACACAATTAAAATAAATTATTTTTATATATTTCTATTAGATGTGACTCTATGGCGTTTCTGTTATTATTAACACTGCTGCTTTAGTTGTTCTGACGATATTCTGTGGGGTCGGGGGGCTCGGATCCTTGTCACCTTTTTCATACCTGATGAGTTTGCATCCCTGTTGTCAATTTGTTTGGTTATCTAGGCACAGCTGTGTGTGACTCCCTCTGGTACACTGGTATGTGCTTTCCTAATGTAGAGAGCATTGATTAATTCATAAACTACACACTGACTATAGATCCTGACCAAATCCTTTTTTGTTGATCTAATTTTTTTTCAAAAATGTATTGTATATTATATAACAGCTGCACATCACAGACCGGAGTCTCTGCTGCTGTGGACCACGAAGGAGGGGATCATCATCCCCATCCCCAAAGACCCTGCATGGCATGGAAACCTCCTCCTCCTGGAACAATTCTACACCCAGCATATGCTCCCTGTGTTGGCCAGTAGAGAGGAGGACATTTAAATAAACATACTCTGAACACCCTCAGACTCTGCGTTGTGTTTCGTATGTGTGATGGGGTGTTATGCAGAGGGGGGGAAAACAGGACACTGGGATTGTGGTGGAGATGCTGAGCAGTTATTTAATTGTTGCATATTATTATTATACTGCGTGCTTCTTAGTTATTCCATCTTTTGCTGTAACATGGATCTGTATGTAACTCTATATTTACTTGTTATCTACCACACTTCCTTCTACATCATACACCATCATTATACATGATAGTGTATATAGGATATATATTTATTTGTATACATATCTGTAAATTGTATAATTTGATTTTTCGTATTTGGGATTTCTCTTTTGTCCACTCAAATACACTTGGCCCTTTCTCTTTCCATGTGGAAAATGGCAGCTGCATATTCTGCTTTTCTCATCTGGCTCCCTGTCTGCTCGTCTACAATGAGACAATTATATAATTAATTACTAATCATTTAAACCTGTTATTACCAATATTTCACAAATTCTTAATGTAAACTTAAGAGCACAGCTGTATGTTGAGTGTCAGCTTTGCTTGGTTCATCTTACTGGGGGGGGGGGGGGCGCAGCTACATGGATGTCGGTGCAGTCCACAATCATTTTGCAGTTGAAGGCAGAATGAATTTATTATTGACTCAGAAGGAAGCACAACTTCATGTCATACAATACATTGACTTTATTTGTAATTGTGTAAAAACATATGAGCATTGATTAGCAAGCAGGACCTGCAGGAACAGAGAATGGTGATGGATGGAGCTGGGGAGAGAGAAGAATAAAGAAAACAGATCAACTTTATTATCGGATATTAAAAATTCAATTTCAAAACAAGTTGCTGCTCCTACAGTTTTCTAGTATGTAAAGATGATTTCACATGACCTATGCAAAATATCACACTCAATACATGTGTGTCTCTGAGGGGTATATTGTGCCTTTGATGTATATAAATAATATACCATAACCAAATACTATTACGTACAGTGGAAATCAGGTTGCCAGAGCAGGTCAGTGTACATGTTCCTCAGGGTCTCAGCAGTTACAGGTGAGGTAAAGAAAATAAAAGAGAAAAAGGTCAGTCAATCAATCAATGTTTATTTATATAGCCCAATATCACAAATGTTACATTTGTCTCAGTGGACTTCACAGTTTGTACAGAATATCAGTATGACAATACGACACCCTCTGTCCTTAGACCAGTGGTTCTCAAAGTGGGGGGCGCGCCCCCCCTGGTGGGCGCAGAGGCATGCCAGGGGGGGCGCGAGAGACCAGGAGGAAAAATGGTTATAAAAAAAAATAAAATAAAATAAAAATCATAATTTGAAAAATTATTGATTCGAAAATAATATGATGCAGTACAGTACTATTACGTCTGGGTCTCTGTTTCATTAAAGCTCGGCTCTGTGTGTGTGTGTGGAACGAGCCATTTTGTGTGCGCGTGAGAGAGAGAGAGAGCGCACCGGTACTGGAGATCGTTGTTGTTTGCTTGTGGTGCTAGCGAGCTACGCTAACGGATATAAGGAGTTTTTTCAACAACAAAGTGGAGGAGAGTCCTCTCCTGTCAGACTGAGAGCTAAAGGACTCTCTCAGTGTTATCTCAGTGGGTCTCAAATGTTTTGGTCACCATTAATGTAAATAATTATTTCCGAGGCACACGTTTATATGATCATTATAGTTATAAAAAAATAAGAGAATAAATGAAAAACAGGTATGAAATACTATATGACAGTAAAACAAGAATAAAGTTTAAAAGGGTGACTTGTAAAATATCCATCAAGAAAAAGTAAATCTGTTTACATTTCTGTTTCATCTGGGTGTTGAGAGATGTATCCATAGATCTCTTCCTTTCGCTCTCAAAGTGCACCAGATTGATGCTTTTAACTTCAATATTTAAAAATAAATCTTCCCGGGGAAGCTTGCCCCCGGACCCCCCTATGTGACGTCCACACATCACCTATAAAAATAGCACTTTATCCCTGCTTACACCTATAGGCCGTGAGCTGAATATCGAGCCTTCATTGTAACAGTCGCGGGTACGTTGTGTATTTGCGTGGGGATTGTTGCAGTAGAACATTCCACTGTAGCGACCGGTACATTAATGGGAAACCCTAAATGTTTGAGCACCCTCTATGAAACGTCAAGCTACCCCACAGCACCCCCAAAATAAATCTCTGGCGCCGCCACTGAGCCTGATTATTCGTTTTGGGGGGGCTCGACTTTTTTTTTTCTCCAAAGGGGGGGCCTGACAGAAAAAGTTTGAGAACCACTGCCTTAGACCCTCTGTCCTTAGACCCTCACATGGTACAAGGAAAAACTTCCAGAGAAACCCCACAGTTTAAAGGGGAACATGGAGAAACCTCAGGGAGAGCAGCAGAGGAGGGATCCCTCTCCCAGGACGGACAGACGTGCAATAGATGCCGTGTGTAAATTGAAAAGATAATACATTTGCAACATAGGTAGACCAAATGTTTGGAAATGCATGTGTGTATAATAGGAAGATGAATCCACGAGGATATCCATCCACGACTTAAGATCCAGGACCACAGCCACGACTCAAGATCCAGGACTCGCAATCCATGACACAGGACCGCAGGATCATCCATGACTCCGGATCCCGGCGTATATAGACACCAAAAAGACATTTGGGGAAGCTGGGTTAATCGGAACATGAGAGTACACAGCAGTGTTTCCCACACAATGTTAATACTTGGGCGGGCCGCCCAGGTATATTAAGGCCCGCCCAAGTATATTTCGGACCTTTTTTTATTTTTTGTATCCGTCCGCGAGCGACGCCATCTGCGAGTGATTAACTAATGGACAATGAGCCCGCGCTCTACGTCTCCTGTGCCTGTTCGCTCTGCGGTTGATTAACTAGGGGACAATAATCCCCCCCTGTTCGCTCTGCGATCGATTAACTAGTGTATGATCCCTCGCTCGACACCTCCTGTTCGTGCTGCCATCGCGTGGAGGGAAACGAGAAACGGAGAAGACGACGTTAATTTAGAAGACGCGGACACTAAGGTAAAGTAACTATTTTCTCCTTATTGTGTTGTTGTTTTCTGACTTTGGTAGGAGATTCGAATTATTTGAAGTTAGTGGCAACTAAGAGTGTATTTAACGTAACCAGGCCTGCTTTGCTGCGTGCAAGTTACGTGTGCTAAATTAAATATAAAAAAGATTATAATTCGTTTTCTCTTCGGGCTATGCCAGTTAGAAGGACACAGATTAACTTTAGCTAAGGTTAGACTGTTAATTTCCCCTGCATTACTCCTCAGATATGAGTATTCAAAAATATTTTAAGAGAATACGGCGTGAGGATGAGGAGGAGAGACGAGGAGAGGAGGAGAGACCACAGGTAACTTAGCCAATGTTAGCATTTTGCTTGCAATGGCAATAATAAATGCATAAGTCTCAATAATGATATATGTCGGTTCATTTGACCTGAAATTATACAATTTCAGTCAACAGTGAGTTGCAATGCAGAGACCAAACTAGATTCAAGCTTGTTTTCAATTCTAGCCGGTGGTCAGTGAAGATGCTGGCACAACTAGTCAGAGTACTGAGGGAGAGGCAGCAGGTCCCAGTGTGGTAGAAGCAGCAGCAGCAGGTCTCAGTGTAGAAGCAGGTGCAGGTCCCAGTGTGATACAAGCAGCAGCAGGTCCCAGTGTGGTACAAGCAGGTGCAGGTGAACAAGCAGCACAGTTCCAAGCATCCCAGACACATACACAGACATAGTATAATAGCAAGGAGAACTCTACCATTTAAATGCAGTAATAACAATGCATTATTTTCAGATTCCAAGCATCGCCACTCAGGATGGAACCCTGATTGGCTTAAAATGCCACAGTTCAAGAATTGGCTCTACCTCACCCAGCATGGTATGAATGGCATTTGCAAGTTCATATTTGTAATAAAACTTATTTTTTGTAAGAATTAACACGTTTTTCTTTTTAAAAAGGAATGTTTTGCCGAATCTGCAGGCAACACAAGCCTCCAATAAAGAAAGGCCCCTTAAAACGGGCTTTCATAGAAGCTGGGATTCTTGTTTTCCGCAAGGATTATATCGAGCGCCACATCTCCTCAGAGCCTCATCAATATAGTGTAAAGCATCAGGTCTCACTTGCATCAGGTATATCATTTTTTTATGTAAAGCTAATTTCTGCAACCTATCAACCATGTTTGGCTCATATAATGAATGATGTCTTTGCCCTTGGTCTAGGCTACTCAGTGATGCAGGCTTTTGAGCCCACAGTTATTATGGAGCATGAGGCCATCATAGGTGGATTCAAATGTCTTTACTGGCTAGTAAAGAACGAGATTGCTCACCACACCAACTACCCTAAGCTCTTAAGTTTAGCTCAGCTTTTGGGTTGTGATTACTTTGAAAAGGTGAAGGTAAACCTAGTACAAAATGATGCTTGTGAAACTAAGAACTTTAACCAGCTAAATGTTAAATGATCTCTTTTTCTCAGGTGGATCAAAGAAACAATTATCAATCACACAGAATAGTGGATGAAATGCTGGAGATCCTTGCAGAGATAGTAGAGTCGCCTATTTTGGAAGAGATAAGGTCATCTCAAGCAATCAGCCTAGAGGTTGATGAAACCACAGATGGATCTGTAAACCGCCAGCTGGATTGACATGTTAGGTGGGGTCTTTTTTAAAGGAATGATGTGCATTTAAATAAAGGCCTAGTTAAACTTAATATTTATTAATATGTGTGAAAACCTATACATTTTTATTTTAGACACCTGGATAAAGAGGGTTATGTTTTCAACCACTTCCTTGACCTGGTAACTCTGGAAGATGGGAAAGCTGACAGCGTTGTTGCTGCCATCAAGAGTGTACTACAGAAGAAGGATCTCCCGGTAGACAGGCTCTATGGACTCGGGACAGACGGTGCAGCAGTGATGACGGGTATGGAGTTTATTGTTAAATCTAATGGATTGTGTGAAATGTGTATTGTCAGCTGTTATTAAAGGAAACAAAATGACGCCCTCAACACTGCATTTAATTCTTAAACTTAGGCCGTCTGAATGGAGTGGCAAAGCAGCTCACAGACAGTTTTCCAAAGCTGGTTTCTGTAGCGTGTGCTGCTCACAGACTAGCACTGGCATGCAAAGATGCCTCAAATGCTGTCAGGTATATGGCAAACTTCAGGAACCACCTGCAGGAACTGCACCTATTCTTCAGAAATAGTGCAAATAGGTCAGCCACACTGAGTGCTGCCGCTACCACTCTTGGTCTGAACGACTTGAAAGTCAAGCTGTGTTTTCACCTATTTTCATAATACTATTGTGTTGTCATATTATTTACATATATTTTACTTACCAGTGTTTCTACTTGTTGTTAGGAGGTGAAAGATACAAGGTGGCTATCGCAGCACCTAGCCGTTCAAAACCTCCAGAGGAACCTTCCAGCTGTGCTGGCTGCTCTGGCGGAAGAAGCGAGCACAAGGAAGTGCCCAGTGGCCAAAGGTCTATACACCTTCTGTGCCACATACCGCTTTGTGGCTGCCCTCTACCTTCAGGCAGATGTGCTGCCCCACATTGCAATGCTGTCCAAGGTGTTTCAGAGAGCTGATGTGAACTTTCTCCACATAAAGGAGCAGGTAGATTACAAAGAAATGCATTTGATGCTCCCAGTTATTTGCATTATCCATCCTATTATATTGTTGTCTTTTTCCACATTTAGGTGCCAGTCACACTTGTTACTCCTCCGAGAATTCTGGAGGCAGGCGAGACCCCACTCCCCGGAACGTTCCTTGCTCGCCTACACCAAGACTTGGACAACCCAGGTGGACTTGGGGCGTTTAGCATTGCCGGAGAGGAGGAGAGGATCAGGAGGGGACACGGAATTCTGGAGCGCCCCCGGGAAGATATGTGGGCCAGATTTGTCAGAGATGTAAATACATCCCTTCTTACTTTTACATTCCAATATTTATTTTCCTTGAACTGAAAAATGTATAATATCATTCCAGGTCCTCAAACCTTACATCTGCAGCCTGGAGAGCAACATTGAGAGCAGGTTCCAGCATATTGAAGTGCTGGGGGCCTTCAGTGTCCTGGGTCCAAAGGCAGTTACCTCAAATGATGTAACCAACATTTCAATGTTGCAGACCCTTGCCAACAAATTCATCCCAGGGCAGGATGCCACAGTTATCCAAGAGTGGACCTCCTACAAGCAGCATGTTCTTGAAGGAACATTTAAGGTTGGTAAATACTTAAATTAATATGAACTTGACGGTTAGAATTGCTTGTTTTGACATCTGTAAATGTTTCAATTATACTGTATACTCATTTGCCCTGCCTTGGCTAATCTCTGAAGGACAAGACACAAGCTGAGATCATGCAGCTCCTGGCCAGTGAGAAGGACGAATGGGCAGAAATATACCCAAACCTCAGCCTTCTCTCTTCAGTGGGGTTGGTCATCCCTGTCTCCAGTGTAAAATGCGAGAGGGATTTTTCTACGATGAACAGGGTAAGTGTCATTCCCTGTTGCATGTCATTCTGTATAGTTCATTTAAAACAAACTGTCTGTTTTACAGGTGAAAACTGACATGAGAAACCGACTGAAAGGGGAGCACCTGGCTGCATGTATGCGGATAGCAGTCAGTGGACCAGCACCAGAGGCGTTCCCATACACACAGGCGTTGGAGCTGTTCTTCAACAAACCCAGACGGATTAAGTGCTCTGACAAACAGTGCCATCTTTGTACAAAATGAATATTGCCATACAGTAATGTAGAGTTAATGAATAAACATGTTGTTAAAACTTGTTGTTTGTCACATGTGTTGCACATCACAAAGCCCGCCCCGCGGTCCGCCCGCACCGCGCTCCGCTCGCAGCCCCCCCCCTGGCACCTTCCCCCCCAAGTATATTTCAGATCTGTGGGAAACACTGCACAGGTATAGACAGAGAGAAGGAAGAAGTAAGGTGTCCCCCGACAAACTAAGCCTATATCAGCAAAACTAGGGGCTGAATCTAATCAGCCCTAACTATAAGCTTTATCAAAAAGGAAGGTCTTAAGCGCACTCTTAAAAACGGATAGGGTGTCTGCCGTCCGAACACAAACTGGAAGCTGATTCCACAAAAGTGGAGCTTGATAAGAAAAGGCTCTGGCTCCCATTGTACTTTTAGAGACTCTAGGAACAACCAACAACCCTGCATTCTTGGAACGTAATGCCCTAGTAGGACAGTAGGGTATAATGAGTTCTTTAAGGTAAGATGGCGCCTGCCCATTAAGGGCTTTGTAGGCCAGAAGAAGAATTTTAAATTCTATCCTGTGTTCTATAGGGAGCCAGTGTAAGGCAGCCAGAACAGGAGTAATGTGGTCCCTTTTCCTAACTCTGGTTAGTACACGAGCTGCAGCATTTTGAATCAGCTGAAGCGACTTGACTGACTTCTTGGTACACCCTGATAATAAGGAGTTACAATAATCCAGCCTTGAAGTAACAAATGCATGGACTAGTTTCTCTGCATCGTTTTGAGGCAAGATATGCCTGATTTTTGCAATGTTACGTAGATGGAAGTAGGCGGTCCTTGAAATTGATTTTATGTGGGTGTTAAAGGATAAATCCTGATCAAATATAACACCAAGATTCCTTACAGTCTCACTGGAGGCCAAATTAATGCCATCCATAGTTAGTATATCTTTAGATAATTTGTTTCGTAGATTCTTCGGGCAGAGTACAATAACTTCAGTTTTGGTCGTGTTTAACATCAAAAAATTTAAGGTCATCCACGTTTTTAAGTCCTTGAGGCAGTCTTGAATTTTATTTAGATGATTAATTTCATCAGGCTTGATTGATAAATATAGTTGAGTATCATCCGCATAACAATGAAAGTTTACAGAATGATTCCTTATAATATTGCCTAACGGAAGCATATATAGTGTGAACAAAATAGGTCCAAGCACTGAGCCCTGTGGCACTCCATGGCTAACTTTGGTTTGCATGGAAGATTCATCGTTGACACGTACAAACTGAGAGCGTTCAGATAGATAGGACCTAAACCAGCCTAAAGCAGTTCCCTGTATGCCAACTAAGTGCTCTAGTCTTTGCAATAGGATATCGTGGTCGATAGTATCAAATGCAGCACTAAGATCGAGCAAGACAAGAATAGAGACAAGTCCCTTGTCAGAGGCTATTAGAATGTCATTTGTGACTTTAACCAGAGCTGTCTCTGTGCTATGTTGTGTTCTAAAGCCAGACTGAAAATCTTCAAATAAATCATAGTTTCTTAAGTAATCACACAGCTGTTTTGCGACTGCTTTCTCAAGAATTTTTGAGAGGAACGGAAGATTAGAAATAGGTCTATAGTTGGCTAAAACCTCTGGATCGAGGTTGTGCTTTGTCAGTAACAACACTGAATAATTATCTATTTTAATAACGTTCTCTCAGTAATCACTCAACTACTGTCTTTCCAACAAACAGATTGACTCACTCTCACTATCATCACAATGAAACACGTCCAGAAGAATGTCATGCAAAGCTGCCTGCCTTCCTTCCTTCGACCCTCCCTGAACTGCCTGATTTTTTAATGTTCAATGTTAACCATTTGTGCAGATAGCATTAAGTAGAAAATATGCTAATGTGGCGTTAGCCTACCTCCCGCCCCCTTAGCACCTGGTGGAGGGGGCGATAGGCTACTCTTCAAATGTTTCACAAAATACTTACCATCATGACTACTCTTACTGTTTAACATTTTGGTTTACTTCATGTTAAGGCTAATACAAATGACAAGGCTAAGTAATGTAATGCTAACTAACATGCTCGCTACTAGCTAGGTAGCTAACTTGACTATGTTCCATGCAAAACATGTATATTACCTGATATGTTTGGTCCAACGACTCCTGGTCCTTTCATCAGACGGGAAGCGATAGAACGAGCAAGTGGTATGATCTTTTTTGTGATTACAACCTCGTACAAAGCACACAGGCATCTTGTAAAAGTGAATTTATTGGAGCAATCTCTTATATTTATTGGAGGGAATAAATCAGTCTTCTTCTTCCTCTTTGCTTTGCGAGTCACAACCAGTCTTGGAGCATTATCGCCTATGACATCACTTACGCGACCCAGAATGCATTTGGGATTTGTAGTCTTTCTAGTTGCGTATTTTTCATAGTCTTATATTTCAACAGTTTTACGACAAACTGTGACTTTTTTTACATGGAAATTATTGTTTAAGATTGACAAACATCATATGTGTCATTCGTGGCACAATTCAAACGGGATCAAAAGATAACTTTTCTCTCTCCATTGACTTCAATGTATAATTTTCCGCTTCCGGGGTCCCATCGAGGCTCCCGGAAAGGGAGGGACTTCGCCTCTCTATACTGGTTTTAGGCAGGTCGTAGGCAGGAAGCTGTAAGCTGGAGTCCGAAATTCAGTGCTACATCTGTACTAAAATCCATGTGAAAAAAATTGCTTCTCACTGTTCTCAGGTCAAATATTTATATGTGATTAAAAATGCGATTAATTTAGATTAATTAATTACAAAGCCTCTAATTAATTAGATTAATTTTTTTAATCGAGTCCCGGCCCTAAAAATAATACATAGAAAACTATAATAAAAGGGCATTTTACGGAGGAGGAGCTAAGACGCAAGGAAGGGACGCGAGTGAGGGAAAGGAGGAGGTGAAATAATCAATTGAGATGAACTCATAGGCCCTTTCTCATTTCATCAATTCCCCCTCCTCGACTCCTCGGTCCTCCGGTAGTGACCTGGAAATGAATTTCAGAGCGCCATGTTCAAGGACATCTAATTTCTCTAAATGCACTTCGAGGACCGAAGATCGAGCGTCGAGGAGGCTCTCTGGAGGAGCTCTAACCAAGGATACACAGATGGGTCCTCCACGGCTCCTCCGCGGATGCATTTCTGGGAACAGAGATGTTTCAAAGGGTCGTGACGCACGGCCGGACTTATCTCAGCCAATCACAGCTCTGCATGCATTCCCTGGATATTATTTTATTAACTGCTTTCATCGCGATGCGATGTTTACAGAGAGAACAGCTGTGAGGTCCGTGCAGAAAGCAGAGCAGTGTGTATAATATATATCACTCAGTATAACAGGCCTACTCTCTTTATTTGCTTTAGTTTAGTAGGCTAGATATCTACAAACAAAGAGTCGATATTTTTCTAAAACCATTTAAACATAATAAAATACACAACGGCTGTAGCATGATTATATGCTTTAGGAGCTGTAGTTGTGTGTGGTCCAGTGTGTGCGTAGATGCAGCGGACAGACAGGTCTCAGTTGGTTTAGTGTCCTCTACTTACTTTTAATACTTGTAAATACAACTTTTGGCCCGTAATTTATTTTCCTCATTTTAGCGACCAGAGAGGGGGGGGTATATCCAGTCTCTGATAGTGTTGCGTTATTATGAGAGTGCTCTGTTTGATTCTGAAATTGTATATATTTATATAAATATATACATATATATGTGTGTGTGTGTGTGTGTGTGTGTGTGTGTGTGTGTGTGTGTGTGTGTGTGTGTGTGTGTGTGTGTGTGTGTGTGTGTGTGTGTGTGTGTGTGTGTGTGTGTGTGTGTGTGTAAATGTGTGTGTAAGTGTGTAAGTGTGTGTGTCCACATCTGTAGCCTGTTATTGTCTCATTATACCGTACTGTGACGGAATCAAAGTGAATATATAAGTGGTCATGAACATATCTGTCCATCAGACAGAGGGCTGCTGTGCCTCCTGTCATCATTAATGGACGTCTCTTTAAAATAACTGTTCAGAGGAGAGGAGTTGTCATTTCTCTAACGGCCTGCTGCTTTCCCTCCTCTCTCCTCGGTTCCCCTCCTCGGCTCCTCCGCTCGCATCTCCTGTGGGCGGGACTAAGTCTCGAGGATGGGAGTCGAGGAGGGGAATTAGTGAAATGAGAAAGGGCCCTTGATTTTTTTTCTGTGTTAGAAGAATAACAAATAGTTGAGAGCAATATTGTCAAAAAATGTAATAAAATATTGATGTCATCTATTCTCTCTGTTTCTCATTCTGTCTGTTGTTGGAATTGAAAACAAAGTTATCATATGTTTATCTTGCAGAGCCTCTTCCTCTCTATTTATTTTATCACACAAATTCTGTGTTCTTCATTTTTTGAATGTTCAATACCTGACAAGGTCTGAGATCAGTGGGCGGAACCTCTGAAGTGTGGTCGTTTTGCTCAGAGGATTATTTTTATGGTGACTTCCCCCTTCATATTGTGTCCCTCACGTTTCATCGCCCCTTTCTGTAAAAGTTCCACGTGAAAGGAGTCATTGTGAGGGAAACTGAATATAAGACTGATTTGTTATACTGTATCTGTTGTCAGTAATTAAACGGAGATCGTCTAAACTGTATGCTGGCTCGGGTCTCGTCCATGGACAACACAAAACACAACGCAGAGACCGCTTAACGACACCGGTTACATACATAAATATATACAGACTAAATTGAGGATTAGCGTCACCCCCATGCCTTTGACATTTGACATTCCTGCCCTCCCCCAATAAACACGTTTTTTATTATAAAAAAAAAAAGTTTTTTTTTATTTTTTTTATTATAAATAAACGGTGAACTTTTATACCACGATGTATGAGAAAAAAACAAACAAAAAACAAACATTGAATGTATGAGTAGTATTAGCAATCCCCTTTCAATCACATTAGTATGCATAAAAAGTGACAGATGGACCCGCCCCAATTATGCTAATGAGCTAAGTCCCGCCTCCCTTTGTTTGAGGTGTCACATGTAGGTGTGATATCCTCTGATGTGAGGTGTCATCACACGTAGGTGTGATATGCCCCCCTGTAGTAGTGCCTTTGTTGTCTAATCTAATTAGCCTTAGATGTCTGTCCTTTGATGCCCCTTGTAGTAACGCCTTTGATGTTAATCTATGTGTTAATTAAGGCAGTCTCTTTGATGTTGTGCATGAGACTGTCTCGCACCCCGTCCCCTTCTCGCCCCTTCCTGTCACACCCCCCATGTGAGGGGTGATGTGTTATAGAGAGGCCTGCAAATAACTTTTTTGCCCTGGTTCTCAAAAGAGCATCTGGAGATGTTGCTTGGTGCGCATCCTCTGTATCACGATTGTAAACGAGGGGGGGGGGGGGGGGGTGCTAGTGGAGTATGAAGCCCTCTTTATCGCGAAATGTCAACGGGGGGTGGGTGCGCACCCGTGCCTCGCAGCAGGGAGCGCATGAAGCAGTCGTGCAGCATAGTCACGTGTCTTACCAGTTGTTATGCAACTCGCAAATATCTCTCTCTTCTCTCTTTTCTATCTCTCTCTTCTCTCATGTCTCTCTGTCTCTCTCAATGTTGGTGCGCAAATGCGCTTTTTTCAAATGATCCGGTGCTCCTTTTTTGGCACCAGTTATGTGCAGCCCTGGTTAGGCCTATAGAGTGTAGATGCGATATGTCCCCATGTAGTACAGCCTTTGTTGTCTAATCTAATTAGCCTTTGATGTCTGTCCTTTGATGTGAGGGTTGAGGAGTTATAAAATGCCGGTGTGATATCGCACCGGCATGTTATAAGCCTTTGATGTTAATCTATGCATTGATTAAGACAGTCTCTTTGAAGTTGTGCGTGAGACTGTCTCGCACCCCGTCCCCTCACATCCCGTCCCCCTCTCGCCCCTGCCTGTCATCCCTTCCTGTCACACCCCTCTTCCTTTTGCTGTGAGGCCAGAAGATAGTGGGGGTGGAGTTAGGTAAAAAAAGAAATCTGTGCACTCATTTCCACTCATCAAGTCACCTTTCAAAAAAGAAAAATGGCCAAGACACACATCGATATGGGTTTAATCAGCGAGACGCCTGTAACAACTTACAGCCATCCGTCGGGAGCGCCAATCAAGAAACGGATGCAGTATCTGTGCCGGGTTCAGACCCTCCATCTGAGGCTCTTCATGAAAAATGGAGTCTGGATGTGTGAGACTGTCTCCCCCCGTCCCCCTCACACCACTTATTCTCCCCCGCTTTCTCTCCCCCCTCCTGTCACCCCCTGATTTTTGCTGTTATCCTATGCCAGAAAGATAGAGGGGGTGGGGGGGTGGGGTGGGTGGAGTTAGTTTTAAAAATAAATACACTCAAACTAAATAAACAGCCATTAATTTTCACTCACTAAGTCACTTAAAACTTGTATTGTCCTCTCTAAATTAGATTAGTTTTTTAATATGATTTATGTTAACTAAAGATGTTCTTTTTTTAAGTTGTATGTCTTGTGAACTAATGTGTAATTACTTTATTAACTATAAGGAAGTCTCTTTTATGAAGAGGGGAAATAATAATTTAAAAGATCTTAATGACCCCCTGATCTTGTATTTTTATTATTTAATTACTTCACACAACTTTAAAAGCCCCGATGAAGTTGTTGTTAACTAAGGATGTTCTTTTTGATATTGTATGGCATGTGAACTGGATGTTCTCTTAAGTTGTATGGCTTGTGAACTAATGTTTAATTACTTTATTAACTACAAGGAAGTCTCTTTGAAGAGGGTAATAATAGTTTAAAGATCTTAATGCCTCCTTGATCTTGTCTTTTTATGGTTTGATTACGTTATTAACTATAAGGAAGATTCTCTCACAAAGGAACTGTAAGATACACGTTTATGTATGCCCGAATGGGCTTACTACACGCCTGCCTCCCTGAATCCCTAAAGATCGCAGGGAGAGAACCAGTGCCCATGCCCCACACTCAGACACCTACCCCGTGCAGAGTCTGTGTGGACTAAAGTGTGGAGGGCTACCCTTTCCTGCCGAGCAGCCCTCCAGCCCTGTAAGGGCCCAGCACGCGACCAAGACGCCGCTGTGCATATATCCTCCAGAGTGCGCACGAGCCCGTGTGGGGCAGGCTCTCCCTGTCTGTCCGTAGGCATGTGCAATGCACTCGCAGAGCCAGCCTGCCAGGCGTTTCTTGGACAGAGCTTTCCTGATCACCCCGCCCCCGAAGCACACGAACAGCTGTTCGGTGCGTCTAAGGGCAGCCGCGCGCTCCACATAACATGCTAGCACATGCACCGGGCAGAGGAGGTGCAGTTTAGCTTCCCTGTTCCTACCATGGGGGTGAAGACTAAAATCCCCTAACTAAATAGCCCTCGACCTGAACGCACTCCTTAGGCTCTTGGGCACAAAGGAGGGGTTCGGTGTTCGGAGTGTCGCGCCGCTCCGTTCACCTCGAATCAGTAAACAGCTCAGGTGCACCGACAGAGCGGTTAACTCTGACACTTTTTTTTGGCTGACGTTAAGGCAAGAAGCAAAGCTATCTTCCACAACAGTGCTTTTAGGAAGGAGAGCTCCAGAGGCTCAAATGGTTCTGAGACCAGAGCTTCGAGCTCTAGGGGCAGGTCCCTGCGGGGTGGAGGCGTGCACTACTGGGCGCAGCCTCCTGACCCCCTGTAAAAACCGCAACATCAGTGGTTGACTAAAGGCTGACCTGCCGCAAAATCCCTCATGGCAGGACGAGATGGCTGCTGCATACACTTTCACTGTTGAATGTGCAAGCCCTCTGTCCACCAGTAACTGTAAGAAGGAAAAAATAGAGCCTAACTCAGCCTGTAACAGGCTGTGGTGGATCCAGCTCTAGCTGCCTGGATAGACTGAATAAAACTGTCAGACAATCCACCCTGTCTCAGCCTGTCCCTCTCAGGAGCCTGGAGAGGTTGGCCGAGAGTGGGTAACGCCCCGATTGCACCTGCCTCTTGAGACATCGCCCCCCAGAACTGGGGAACCGCCCAGGGCTGGCCCACCTTCATCTGTGTTATCTCTGAGTACCACGGCAGCCCAACGCGGTCCGGAGCCACTAGGATGACTGACAGACGTTCTCGCCTCACTCTCCCCAGGAGAGGGAGAATGAGACGCAGCGGTGGAAAGGCGTATAGCAGCTTCCTTGGCCATGGCTCGTGTGCAAACGTGTCCACCCCCAAGGGCGGGTCGTCGCTCAGGGCCATGGAGAACCACAGGGCACAGTGGTTGTTGCGCCGGCTGGCGAACAGGTCCACTTCTGCTCTCCCGAACTGGGCCCAGATCTGCTTCACCACCTCTGGGTGGAGCGTCCATTCGCCTGGCAGGGGGCCGCCCCTCGACATGAGGTCGGCCCCCCTGTTCTCCAGTCCCGGGATATGGAGGGCTCTCAGAGATAACACCACCTCTGAAGCCCATAACCGCTGTGGTCAACAAGGCGGTGGAGCGGACTCCGCCCTGCCTGTTGATATAAGCCACTGTGGTGCTGTTGTCGCTCCTGACCATTACATGTCTCCCTTGAATTAGGGCCATGAAATGCTGGAGGACTAACACTACCGCCAGTAGGAGGTTGCTGTGTCGAGACTCTGTTAGAGCCCAGCGCCCACCTATAGCCCTCTTCAGGCAGGTCCCTCTCCGTGAACACTGTAATGTAGGAGGTCATCCGTCCCAGTGGAGACCCCCTCCGGAGGTGATCCGGGGACCCCCAAAACCGGAGGTTGCCCTCCACTGAGGGGGGGATGGTCACCAGCTGCCGTTTGTGCCTCTTGGGATCCAAACGCAGGCTGGAGAACCACCTCTGCAGGCGGCACATATGCAGTAACCCCAGCGGGACCACAATGTGAGCAGCCGCCATGAGACTCAAAGTCTGCATGACAGTTAAAGCTGTCACTGTCGCCCTCTGTCGCAGCCTGTGAACCGCCCGGAGAAGGGACGTACTTCTGCCCTCTGACAGGGTGGCGCGTAGCGTGCCTGCATCGAGCACCACTCCCAACTACAACGCCTGTTTGTGAGGTATGGGGGTGCTCTCTTTTCAATTGATTGCAAAGCCTAATTTGGTTAGGTGTGTGATCAATAGTGCTGTGCAAAACATTGCCTGTTCCCGGGACACAGCCATGACTATGAGGTCGTCTAGTAAAAGAAAACTCTCATGCCGTGTGCGTGCAGCGGTTGAAGCGCTGTGCCACACATTTGCTGAATGTGTGTGGGGATAGGGAATAGCCGAACGGCAGCCTGTTGAACTCGTAGGCTATCCCCCGGAAGGCAAAATGCAGATACTTTCTGTGCTCTGGAGCAATTTCTACATGAAAGTACGAGTCTTTCAGGTCGATGGTGGTGAACCAATCGCCTGGCTGCACAAGCCCGAATAACTGTTTCATAGTTAACATGCGGAATTTCCTGCAAGAAATGTGGCGATTCAGGACGCGGAGATCTAGAAAAGGTCTGAATTCCCCTGTCTTCCTGAGAACCAGGAAGTACATGGAATAAAGATAATTTTCTCTGTGCTGAAGGTGCACAACAGACACAGCCTGTTTCTGTACCAGAGCCTGAATCTCTGCTGATAGGAAACACATCTCCTCCTGGGAGGACAGATTTACCTCTTGCATGCCCATACAAAGAGGTGGGTGTGAGACACCCACAAGACAGTGGTCCATGTGATACAGTGGTACAGTGTATAGACATGTGGTACAGTGGGACGCTGCAAAACTGGAGTGAATAGCCCCGTTTCAGCATCCTGTCCCTCCACCTTGTTAGCACACAGCTGAGTTTCCAGTCCCCAGAACATTGTGTTAATGGACAAGCCCTGAGCTGTGGGGCCGCAGCTATGAAGCTGTGATACTCTCTGGTGACCCGTTCTGCCGCATAACTCCCCGCGAAGGAAAGATTTGCCCATGGGTTGACACAGAAAGGGCCGATTATTTACTGACGACCCTGAACGCACCGCCGCACGCTCTTGTTTGAGCATGCGCTCCACCCTAATGCTGTTCTCACCACTACGGTAAACAGCATTAATCGGAGTCTTTATAGGCATAGTGTGTTTTACTAAGGTCCCTGAACGTACCGCCCCGTGCTCTTGTGTGAGTGCGGGATCCGGCATAATGCAGCCTTTACCACTACGGTAAACTGCATTGGAGTCTTTGCTCTAGGCGTAGTGTGTTCTCTGACAGTAATACACCGGCCATAATGTCCCTGTACCCGTATAGTGCTCTCCTTTAGATAGCACGGTTTATCTCTTTCATCTGCACATGCCCACTAGCCACCTCCTTTACAGGAGCTACAGCTGGGGAAGCGAATGGGGAATTTGTACGGTTAACATTGTGTGTAAGTGCGTCTCTTGAACCCACACAGTGCTTTGACAGCACCCGATTTATTCTACTCGTGTGCACACGCCCACCTGCTGACTCCCTATACTGGGGTTTACAGCAGGGGCGGGAAGTGTAGGACAGTGTTTCTTCCTCTGGGGATGGGCAAGAAGCAGCCACGCTGCGACTACTCCTCATCCCGTGAGCAAGGAGATTGATCCAAAGAGCCCTTCCGTAAACACGGGGGCTCCCAGGAGATCAACACGATCCTCTTTGGAAAGTGCCACGCGGCGTGATATCCCAGGGACATCACACGGCGGGCAGTGGCGGCGGCCTGTGATGAAGTAGGGTCAACACTATATCATGTGAAGCCACCGAGCACCGCTCCCCGGGGGAACCGGACCTGGGGCAAGGCCCGTGGACCAAGCTACTTATTCGGCCTTGCGGCCCAATAATCGCTCTGACCTGGTGAGGCGGGGGCATCTCTAGCAATGAGTGAGTAGCCCACACACCCGCCGCCATGATCATCATCCAGGGAGAGTACAGCCCTGGGTGGTGGACTTCCATGGACGCCAGACCCGGAAGGAATGGCGAACGTGAATCGCACCACCTCTGCCATATCCTGGTCCCCCAAACACTCGAAGCAAAGGTGGTATCGGCACCTGCTATTTCAGCCAGGGCAGGAAGGACAGGCCCGGGTCTCTAGCAGTGGCGACTCCCTGAAGGTATCATAACTCTTTCTTCTTCTTTCAAACGTCTCAGTCTCTCGTGGAATCACTTCCGCTGCTGAAGAGAAAATGATGATAGTCAGGAGGCGAGGCCTCCTTTTATACGGTGTGATGCGCGCACATTCAGGTAGGCCCGCCCAAGGCCGGCTAGGTCTATAGAAGTCTCAGTGGGAGAATTCTCGCAGGGTAAGGTAGTACCCATAGAGTCCAGTAGAGGGCGGAGCCTGTGAGAGATATAACTGGATCGTTAACCAGGGAGATTGTTTTCAGGAAAGAAGCACACTTTTGCCACTGCATGGTACCACAACAGACCATGGCTGGAATATTCGTTAAAAGCAGACGCAGCCTTTTGTTTCCCCTGTAGACAGTTTAAAGTAAATATGTCTTCATCTGATGCAGCTTTTACTGTCAAAGGTTTTTGCGACTGGAAACACGCATTAGAGACTGATAAAGGACTGCTAAGGCATGCCGCATCAAAAGAACACATTTCATGTGAGAGTTTGTGGAGAGAGAGACAGATACGCAAGGAAACAAATAAGGAAATTAGTACTTTGGTGCACATCAGCTGGCACGGTACCATTATTACGTGTCAGCTGTCATTGATATTATAGCTTTTTTAGCTGTCAACCAACTCCCTCTCAGAGGTGACCACGATTCACTCCACAGCATGTCCGAGTCAGGCAGTGGGCTCTTCCTATCGCTGTTTGAGTATATGCTGCACAAAGATGCAGAGTTGGCCAAAATAATGGAAAGCATTCCCCACACAGCAACATACACCTCTCACGACATGCAAAATGCCATAATAGAACTAACAGCAGTTAATCGTCTCCGTCTCTACTATTTCTCTCCGAGTGCAACGATGAGGAAGCTGCCATCCTTAACCAGTGTGTGCCTTGCTCGTGATTTACCAATGTTTGTGCTGCCACGCACACAATGTTTCAAAAGTGGTTTCTATGTTGCCCTTTATTTGTGTATGTATTTGCGATAAGTGTGCGTCTTTGCGCAATGCTGTTGGCCTTGCTGTTTGTTATATATTGTGCCGCAGGCCCGCTGCACATGACGGTTTTGTGTCCCCTCCCATGAAAATAATATGCCCTCCCTTTAGATTTGTTCTGGCGCCGGGTCTGGTCACCCCCCATCCTTTTCTGGAAGCTTTCCGCAACAGGGGTCTATCGTGTCACAAAGACCCTCATCCAGCTCCCATCTTAACCAATTACACACTCAACATGTGATGCTTTGATGCTGAGAGTGTGTTCTCCCGAGTTGGGAGGGTTAGGAATTACATTACAATTACAAGTGACCTGCAAAAATCAGTAACCTAATATAAGTTTCCCAATATAAAGGTAATGTGATAAAATATTGCAAAAAGAAACGATAGGATGTTTTTTTACGTGTATTATGTAAGACAACAGAACAATGTAACCTTGGAAAAAGAAGAATTAAGATATTTAGTAGCAAAAATGTGTCCTCTTAAATGATAGGCTAGGCCTACAGAATATTATAGTTTACAAATGCTTTTTGGTTTAGCACAATATTTAAAAGCAAGTACAATATTTTTGTTTAAATAGGTAATATTCTGCTCATTTTCAGGTTCATATCTGTATTCTGTGCCTCGACTGTGACATGTCTCCATGCTTCAATGTTCAAAAAGCTCTTTATTTTTCTCATACTGCTTGTGCTGCAGCCATGGGCGTAGGAAGCATCCTGAATGTGGGGGGGACATTTGTAACGGGGGGTTTGGGGATCCACCCCAGCGATTTTTTTTTATAGATTTCCTGTATTCTGGTGCATTTTAACAGGTGGTTTGATACTTTTATGTGGCTATACTAGCATGAGGAAAATGATGGGTACATTTTGTAATTTCATCCAGTAGTAAAGAAAGGAAAAATATTTGATTATTAATTCAGAGCCGTCTTTGAATTAATAAAAAGCAGTTTAAATGCAATTTTTTTGTACATTTATATACAACAATAATTATTTGTGAGTGTATTGAGAGATATTGTTGTGGAGAGTCATTTATATATAAATTGCAAAATACATTTGTGAATCCTTCTGTGAGCATTTATAAATATTGAGACTGATCTGACTCCATACGGATGTTAAGTTCACCTAGGAATGGTATCGACTTAAATGTTCAAATAAATGTTGCTCTTCTGTCTATATTGGTCATATGATGCCCCTTGACTGAAATGTTTCTTGTTCAATATCCCCACTGATTTCCTTAACATTCTGGGATGAGAGTCCACATCACAATTTACTCTTTACTTTACTTTACACTTTAAACTGTCATTTCCCTTTCATCACTCACCTCAGCAATGGACCTCTCTCCACTGTCCCTGTATTCTGTCTCTGACTCACTCTCAAGTGCCTAGATGTCAAGAGAGGTGGTGAAGTGATCATTATTAATTGAGCAGTATACTCTTTCACATTGAATCATAACAAGTTATACTGAATGTAAATACAACTGACTCTAAAGTAAGTCCCAGTCTGTGACATTGGACATTTTGAAGACTCAAAGCCCCAAGCAGTAGGTAGAATATTAGCTAGTCAATGTAATGTGCACAGAAAATAAATAGTTAACTGAATACTGGGATGGATATTGCCTATAAGCATTCAGTAAAACATAAACACACACAAAAATATTCTGAATGATAAGAAGTATAATTAAAACATAATGCACATTACCATTTTGAGAGAGAGTACCGAAGTTAAAGAACTCAGAAAATAATCTCTTATCGAACTGAGGCTCCATTAAAGCACACTGACTGCGTCTCTACATGGACATCAGGGTGTTTACATGAGCACATAGAGTTCGGGTTATTCCTGTTCCCTGTTTACATGATAATTACTAGTAACCTGGCATTTCGATGCCTTTTCTCATCTAAACTATTCAGTATTTGTATCTCTGTTATGGTTTAGGTATTTTGCTTTCTCCTCCTCCCCTCTGTCTTCTCTCTCTCTCTCTCCTGTGCAGTGTGGTGATCGTTAGAAGGCTCAGCTGGTTCACAATGAGGAGCACCTGTACTCATCTAATCAACTCCTCCATAAAACCCTGGTCATGTTCACACTCCAGTGCCAGATAATTCCGTCTCACTTGGTAGATCTGAACGTCGTATTATCCAAGCTTAGTGTGATTTTCTCTTGCTGTTTTTGTTGAAGAGTAACCTCGTTTTTTGTTTGTCTGCTCGAGCCAGCCTGAGTCCTGCCGCCGCCACCAGTGTGAAATAGATCCACCTTCATTTTGTGGATTGTTTTTTAGTTGCTCCTTTTTTCCTTTATTAAACTTTGTTAAAAGACTGAATCCATCTGGTCTCTGCCATTGTAGGTCCTGAACTTTTGACCCAGCCCTAACAGAATTATCTGGCCAAAAAACATGGACCCGGCAGAGACTGATTTTTTTTAGGCAGGCCCTGTCCTCACAGGGGGTGCTCGTGGGTCAGCACGAGTCCATCCTGAGAAGCTTGAATGTAAAACTTGACAAACTCACGGCGGGTATGATTCAGCTGAGCGGCCGCATGGAAGACGTGGCGACCCGGCTTACCCAAGATCCTGTTCCATTCCCTCCAGCTCCTTCTCCCGTTTCACCGTCTGCTCATCCAGCAACACTGAGTCCAGGTTTCCGGGAGCCACATATCCCCATAGGTATTCAGGTAATCCAGGGACATGCAGCCAATTTCTTCATCAGTGCTCGTTAGTTTTCAGTCAGCAGCCAGTTACATATGCCTCTGATCAGTCTAGAGTAGCATTTGTTATTAGCCTTCTTTCTGAGAGCCTCCGCTTGGTCGCTGGCAGTTTCTTCTAACAAGCCTTGCCTGTGTTCAGATTATAATGCTTTCTCCGGAGAGCTGCGTAAGGTTTTTGACCTACCTGTTAGGGGTAAGGAGGCAGGCAGCCAGCTTCTCTCTCTCCGTCAAGGAAGAGACTCAGTTTCCCAATATGCCCTTGATTTCCGTATTTTAGCTGCAGAGTGTACTTGGGACCAAGCGGCTTTACAGAGTGTGTTTTAAGAGGGATGGCGGACGAAATCAAGGACGAATTAGCCGCAAGGGACGAGACTTCCGACTTAGAGGAGTTAATTAGTCTGGCTATTCGTCTAGATAACCGGTTGAGGGAGAGACGTAGGGAGAGGTCAGTCAGGCAGAGGGCCTTCTTCCCTTCCCCCCTTTCCTGTGTGTCACCAGCTGTTCCTCGCCCACCTCCGGAGCCCGCCAGTGTTTGTTTGCCGTTCTCGCCAGCATCTCAACCCACGCCTCACCAGGAGGAGCCCATGCAGATCGGTCGGATGAAGTTGACTGAAGCAGAGCGCCAACGCAGGTTCCGTCTGAGGTTGCACTGCGGACAAGGTTGTACTGCGGACAAGGGGGTCATTACATCGTGGGGTGTCCCGAGATGCCAAAAGAGCGGGCTCATCAGCCATAAGGGGAACGCTGGTGAGCCATTCTTCCATTTCCTCATCCCCTGGTCGTCTTATTCAAATCCCAGGTATGTTACAGGACACATATCTCCTCCAGATCCTCATTGATTCTGGTGCTGATGACAATTTCATTGACTCTGGCATCATCTCTAAGTTGTCCATTCCCACCGTTGAACTGGCTAATTCCAAAGAAGTGTTAGCATTAGATGGGAGACTATTAGCTGAGGTCACGCACCGCGCAGCTCCCTTTACGCTGACGATATCCGGTAATCATCAAGAGACTGTAGAACTTTTTGTTATCTCCTCTCCGCTGTCACCTTTTGTACTCGGTTTACCCTGGCTAAAGGTTCATAATCCCCCGATAGATTGAGCAACTGTTTCCATTACTGGTTGGAGTAATCACTGCCACTCACAATGCCTAGGATCAGCTAAAACTGGATTTTCTTCCCCTAGCCCAGCTGAGGAGGTCGATATCTCATCTGTTCCTAGCGAGTACCATGACCTTAAACTTGTGTTTAGCAAGGATCGTGCCCTCTCTCTGCCACCACATAGGCCCTATGACTGCGCTATTGAGCTGCTCCCTGGTGCCCTCTTACCCACAAAAAAACTGTATAACCTCTCCAGGCCGGAGAAAGAGGCCATGGAGAAGTATATTGGGGAATCCTTGTCCACTGGCATCATTCGTCCTTCTTCTTCGTTCTTCTTCGGCTTCGCGTCGGGCCGAACCACGCCCCTTAGCTGTGATATAATGAGCATATACCACGGCCTGTTGTGAGCTATTGCTTAATTATACCAAATTCAATAAATAGATGGGATGTGTTAGAAATTAAAATCAATGTTTTATGGCATAATTTAGTTTAAACATACCGTCAGTTTAAATGCTGTTTTTTACTGAAAAAGAAGAAGTTCTCGCGCACAATGATGATTGATGTCAAGCTTTTATTCTGAAAATCCTTCATCTCCGGTTAGCATTTAGCATGTGGCTAATATTCCTTTCCCTATAGAGGTGAATTTCGAAGTGAAATGACACGGAGTGACGCACACCGAAACCTAGTGATTTTAACACTACAACTATAGACGTTGAGATATTATTATTACTGAATATTAAAATGAAGGTAAAGTTTATTGTAGTAAGTTTTGTTTACAGACGTGGGTAGCATGACAACCTCCGGGACTACCGTAAATTATAACTGTCGTAAAGTATTTCCAGTGTTTTTAAAGTATTGAATGACAGCGTTAAAAATGTATTAAATGAAAAGTCATGAAAGAGATAAGGAGGAGAAAAGGTGTGTTTAGTTATGTATTGAATCTACAATGTCAAAATCCTCTGTTATGTGCGATATCGGACATTGGTGAAAGGGGGGCGGAAGATTATGCCACAGCCGCCATTTAAGAGGAGGAGCCAAATTAGATATATAGTCGGGTGACGGAGCCTTGTGGGGTCTCTTCTAGGCTTGGGCGGTATGACGGTATACCAGGGTATTTCGAAATCCCGTCGGTATGATTTTCAATACAGTGACGTCACAGACTGTGCGCCAAATCACAGATGCGTTTCATTCTATTACACTGACACAGAGTTTTGACAGGGACGACATTGGTTGTAATGCACAGCACGCGCCAGCAGAGGGCAGGGGAGGGCAGTCCGTCTTTCCCACTCTCAGAGCTCAGCACAGAGCTGAGCTGAGCAAGATGGCGGCAGCATTTGCCGGCCCCGAACTCGGAGAACTAGTAAAAAAGAAAAATGCCTCTGCGCCTGTTTGG
Source organism: Notothenia rossii (assembly GCF_949606895.1). Lineage (NCBI taxonomy): Eukaryota > Metazoa > Chordata > Actinopteri > Perciformes > Nototheniidae > Notothenia > Notothenia rossii. The sequence continues at coordinate 47,731,520 of NC_136907.1, read as the reverse complement.
GACTATTTTGGGTTTACTCCCAATGACTTCGCCAGTGACTTCATCCAGCACAACGAGAGACAGAGGCACTTCTTTGGGAATGTTTAAGACGGGGTGAGTGAGTGTTGACATTTTTTAATCCTATGCAACTGGTTGATGGTTTTGTAGTCGAGGTCGGACGGTTTTAAAAACGAAAGCATTTACTTGATAAACATTCACGCGAGTAATCCAATGAATCAAATGGAAATAAGGTTAACACATGCACGGAATAATATTGCCAAACTAGTTATTAGTTAGTTTATTCAATAAGTCAAGTATTTACTCCCGGGAAAATCTTTATATATGATGATATATTGTTAACTTAGCTCACAATGGAAACAACGTTGGACATCTACAAACGCGTCCTGTATCCGATCTCAAAATGTGCCATTTGCACAATGTGTCATGTATGCAGCCCTTGTTTTGCACTTGCGCGCACGTCGCGGCACTTTGCGAGCGTCTACCGGCTCGGGCTGCATTTTACACCGAACATATAATATACAGTTCGAAACATCTATTTGCCGCCGTTCGAATGCCACCTCACTCAAGTCCACCCAAATCATACCGTCATATAGCCTACCGTATACCACGGTATGATGTCAGCAAGGTGTGATGGTATGAAAAAAATTATACCGCCCAAGCCTAGTCTCTTCTGCTCGGCCGACACTGCGAGAGGGAGCTTTTCTCTTCCCTCTCTCTGAACCATCTTCTGCTTGTAACATTACCGCGCCATTTTAATTAAAGTACCCATTTGAACCTTCTCAGAGACTCCATTGGTCTCCTTACTTTTAAAGCTTCTTTCCTGGACGCGAGAATAACGAACAAAGCTATCAATTGGCTGACCCTGAAGACGTGATCTCGTTACACCGGGAGAGACTAACAACCAGCTGTTCGCCGGGGACGCGGGCATCCGTTCAAACACACAACAGAGCTCAAAACCAAGGGGTGAGGAGAAGCCTGTTATATCAAATTCTTCAATGGATTAAGTAGGAAATATTAGATTTGTGTGTTTGATGGCGGCCAGCGGATCCTGAAAATAGCTGTGCATTTAATGTTAAAACAACCTAAATTTATAAAACATAAGCATCCTATAACTTGTGGCGTTGCTCTGTCACAAGCAGGGCGAGTTCACATTTTCTTTTATTCTTCTACAGCAGAGGTGCCCAGTACGTTGACCGTGGGAGCAATGCTGGTAGATCGCGCATTCATAAAAAAAAAAAATCCAGCTCCGTTAAAATAGACAAAACAGGTTTTGATCCCTCCTCCCTTGGCCTCCCTGCCACTTAATTCAGGAGTTTACTTGATTGACAGAAAAAGCGACCTATCGATTTCCAGTCTGTTAACCCAGAATACAAAGCGATACAAAATCAGTCAAGTGCCGGGAAAACTCAAATTAAGTTAGAGACAAACAAGAGACTAACAACAAAATGAGTGCGGGAACGAGCAAAAAGCTAAAGACATACCACTTCCACACAGAATGGGAGGAAGAATATTTTTTTGTGATGTCACATTCAAAGGTTATTTGCCTTATTTGTAAAGCAAGCGTCGCTCTGCCAAAGAAAGATTAAGTGGAGAGGCATTATCGGAGTGTTCACAAGGCATTTGACAGCGACTTCCCTCCGAGTAGCGAGTTGAGAAAGAGAAAGGTCATGTATTATTGCTACACAAACATTATCTCGCAGTCTTAGTGTCGCCAACTCGTTTCTAACATGCAAAAAGACAAACAAATGCGTCTATGGTCGGTGTATTTTCGACCTTTCCAATCCAGACGAGATCTTTCTCTCCCGTCTGTGTGCGAGGGGGCGGGGCAGTTTACACACACACGCAGCTGCTACATGCAGCAACACACAGAGGAGATGGCGGAGAGAAGCGCTCCAAGGTGTGGTTAAATGTTACCCGTCTTGAGGTGGACAATAATAATAATAATAATACATGGGACTTTTGCTCCTTGCCAAGAGAGTTTAGCATGTAAGGGCGGTAACACGAGCAATTTGTCTAAACATTTAGCAAAAGTGCACCACATTCAGACAGAGGAATGCACCGGGTTCATGCCCGGCGCCGTGGGAGGGCCAGGGAGGGCCAGGCCCTCCCATTTGACATTCCTGCCCTCCCCCGATTTTATTTATTTTATTTTTTTAATTATAAATAAACGGTGAACTTTTATGCCACGATGTATGTGATCTCAGATAGTAAACAAATAAAAAATCGCAGGCTACCTCGAATAAATTCATGTGTCTGTTGTGATTTGTGATTCGTCCACATTTAGACCAATCACAGCGTCACACTGCCGCCTATTCTGGATTTGTTTATTGTGCATTCTGTAGACTCCCATTTCTGTTTGAATTACAAAATGGACATCAGAAATTGGCTTAAAAGGTCTAAGGTTTTATTAAAACAAAATAGCGGTGAAAGAACTGCAGCCGATGGTGCTGTTGGCGACCCGTTGCAGCAGCATGCCTTAATGTCACAAGCTTAACCTCGGCAAACCCCGGGGCTCAGGCACTCCGAGGCACAGCTCCTTGTGCCCCTACCATCACCACCTGCGTTGCCACACCCTGTACCAAACCCGCCAGCATCCTACTCCTCCTCCGTGCCGGTGCCTCCACTACAGACGCTAACTTGCAGCACATCATACAGGTAGGCTACTTTTGGGCCAGCAACCGCTCAAAGACCAACAGCCCCAGGTGATCTTGGGGTGTAATAAACGTTAATAAACCCAACCAGGTGAAACTGGATCGTTATCCAGGGAGATTGTTTTCAGGAAAGAAGGCCACTTTTGCCATGGTACTACAACAGACCATGGCTTGAATATTCGTTAAAAGCAGACGCCACCTTTTGTGTCCCCTGTAGACAGTTTAAAGTAAATACGCCTTCATCTGATGCGGCTTTTACCTTCAAAGGTTTTTGCGACTGGAAACACACATTACAGACTGATAAAGGACTGCTAAGGCATGCCGCATCAAAAGAACACATTTCATGTGAGAGTTTGTGGAGAGAGAGACAGATACGCGAGGAAACAAATAAGGAAATTAGTACTTCGGTGCACACAGATCAGCTGGCACGGAACCGTTATTACGTGTCAGCTGTCGTTGATATTATAGCTTTTTTTTTTAGCTGTCAACCAACTCCCTCTCAGAGGTGACCACGATTCACAGCATGTCCGAGTCAGGCAGTGGGCTCTTCCTATCGCTGTTTGAGTATACGCTGCACAAAGATGCAGAGTTGGCCAAAATAATGTTCTAAGTTAGCTCGGCTCATACTTGCCAAACTTGAGACCTCAGAAATCGGGAGCATTTCAAAATGCATAATGGGGGGGGGGGGGTGCTACAGATGTAGCACTGAATTTCAGACTCCAGCTTACAGCTTCCTGCCTACGACCTGCCTAAGACCAGTATAGAGGAATGTTAAGCCCTCCCACTATTTTCCAAGAGGGCGTTGCCGGATTTTCAATTTCAGGTTTTAACCAGGAGATGGCGCTTCATTCACAAATACAGAAAGACAAGTTTCATGGACGTTCAGTTGTGTTTTGAAGAGCATTTGAACACATCAATATTTTTAGATCAACTAAAGTATATCTAATCTTGTAATTCAATAATATATAGTCTTTATATATTAAATAATCAGAATTATAATGTAAATGTTTACATTACACTTCTTTATTTGTTATGTTCATACTTTTACCTTACAATCGTTTGCTTTAATATGCAGTATATTTTTTGTATATTTTTGTGTTTGCTTCCTCCTGCTCCCTTTCGGACACATACTGTATGATTTATTATTATTATTAATATGAAGATATTATTAAGATAAGATAAGATAAGATGTTACTTTATTGATTGAACATTTTAGTTTAGAATGTGCTGTCCCACGGTAATTCAGAAGGCTCACAGGTCACATTCCGACCATTATTTAAAACAATAGGTGCTTTCACACCGTCTACAGTTTGATTTGTATAGAGGGACCTCTGTGGCTGAATGGCCAGGTTAGGTGTAGCGCATTTATCATAGGTGATCAGAGCTAACTGCCTGCCGTCAGATTTCATTTAAAAAACAGATCTGATTTTAAGACTACTTCAGCGCTCATAAAGAACGATAAGAATAAGAATAATGCGTATTGAACTGGTTTCATTAATTAGTGAGTTTATTTAACACTAGAACTGCCAATCGGGTCAATTTGTGTGATGTGTGTTGTTTGTGTGCAATGTAACTTTTTTTCAATAAAATATTGAAGTCTCCCAGTCCTTGACTTTTCCTGAAAGTGTGTTATGTAGCACCCTATGTTGTTAAAAATTGCATTCTAATAGCGGGATTTGACAGGTTTAGGTAGGCCTATACAAAAACCTCTGGCGGTTCTAGTGTTAAGGTAATTAGGTACAGTAGAAGCCCTTTTTTATCAGTAACGAATTTAGCGGTTGAACATAAAAGTCAACTAACTGAGGGTCACTTGCAATGACAGTGTTGTGTCTAACTGTAAGCTTGTCACTCAGAGTAACCTACAGTTAATTTAGCTGCTGGAGAAGAAAGATCAGGGGGGGAGGGGGGGAGAGAGCTGTGGTTGATGGGCCATTAGTTGTGTAAATACACAGCTGAGAGCTGCCGTTTCATTCAGACTGTTTAAAAAACGGTAACAACGCACTATTTTTCGTAGCGGATGCATGTCAATTTAAATCAATAAATACAACTATTTTTAAATCAATAAAAACATTTTCTAAATCCATAAAAGCATTTCAATTAATATTGGGAGTCATGTCGTTACTTTGTTGAGAATGTGGCCGTGTAATAAGCGGGATAATTTGCAGCGACTTGTTCCTTATGGGGAAAATAACACCTGTCATGTGTGTGTAGAGGTGTGTGTGGTTAAAACACTTTCATGAAGTGAAGGAGGTTTTCCTTCTATAAAACAGCTGTGGGCAGCAGTGAGTGTCACGGACATGAATTCATAAATCAAGGCAGACTGGTGCACACACTCTCCTGTCCTGCCAGGCGACACACCTGTTCTAAGCCGTGTCCCTCACTCCTCACATCCCAAGCTGCATCCCCAGAAGTGTATTATGTTGTTACATCGTTTCAGATGTTATGTTTCAGTTGTGCTCTGTCTATGTTCAGTGATGCAAACTTGTCACCTTTCGGCGAAATTTGCCGTTTTGAATCAAAAATAGGTCGTTTGTGTGATTCATGTAGATCTGCAATAAAAATATTTTTTGGGTATGGGGGGGTCTGGGACCCGGAGTAATCTGCAGCCGTGAGCTGTTATGTGCCATCATGACACGCATGGTGTTCTTTTTTATATATATATTATAATGAAGTGCGAGCTGTGTGCTCGAGTCTTCCTGCCTGTCGGCTCTGTTCATGGTGGATGTATAATAAGGCTCTGCTGCTCCGACATGATGGTCTAGCTTCAGCAGCTACATTACCTACGGGTGCGTTCGTTAATATTAACTGTGCGTCCGGAGTCACTGTGGCACAGACTGGACCGCTGGTGAACAGCTGTTAGAATGGGCCATTCAGGTGTTCAGAGCAGAGCTCCCTGTTGGAGCGGCAGAGCGTGATGTGAACCGAAAAGTTTTTCTGTGGCAATATTATTTAAGGAATCGTTTAGCTAGCTAGCTAGCATACATTGTCACTATCTGCTAACGCAACCCAGTCTCCTGGCATTTCGTGTTCACCAACACGATTTTTAATCTATTGATTCGTGTTCACCAACACGATTTTCTCCTTTTTTTCGTGTTGCATAGCACGATTTTAAAAGCAATGTATTTCTACTGGTAATGTGTTTCGTGCCTGCAGCACGTCTTTTTCTCCGGTCGGGTCATGGAAGACCGGAAGCTGTGTGGTTCATAAAAACATGTTCTTACTCAATATCAAGCCACAATTATTGCTTTTATTTTAAATCGTATAATGTCGGACTTTTGTTGCCGTCTGTGAGGGAAATAAATGGGGCTCAGAACCTCAGAATACTGAAGTCTGTATTTTTAAATCTTTCCTTCTAATTTGTTATTCTTTTCAAAATAGCACACTGTTATTTAATCACCAATAACACACAATTATCCTTGCTTTTAGTTATTGGTTTAATTCCATAATCTCTGGCTTTTTTGGCGTCCGTCAGGAACTGAATTTCAAAATAAAAACAGAAAAAGACGTAGGCCTCTAGGAGTTTAGGATGGCCGAAGACACTACACTACCCATAATCCCCAGCTATCATTTAGGACTACAGTCCCCGTGATTAATCTTCAAGCGCTGGGATTGGATGTTGGAGTGGCAGTGCGCCAAGGTTACGCCGAGCGTCAAACAGCTGTTTGAAATGGAACAAAACCACGCCAGACTATCCAAAACTGGAATCGAACGCCCCCCCCCCCCCCAGAACTACACATGCTGGCTATTGTGTTTCGCAAAATGTTCCATGGGACGTCTCTACTGAACGTTCTCGTTTTTCCCACAATTAGAAGTTGCCAGTATTAAAGACATTGGTGTTATCAAATGTAAAACATATAATTAATAAATGGGTGAAAATCGCTTGTGTCCATAATGAGCAGCATTAATATATACCCACGTGACAGCTCATTGTTACTTTGTAATTCTACTCCACAATTCAGAGGTTAACCTGATTGCCAAGTGCCAACAATCAGGAGAGATATTTGATAGTTGGTGCTTGAGAAGACTAAACATTTATCTGCAATTGACATGAATGGAAACGAGTAATAAAGTATATTCATTACTCGTTTTTCTCTACTAATAGTTAATTAAACACTGTATAATGGCTATTTTGCACATCCCTTTCAAGATTTCAAGATTTTCAAAGGTTATTGACTTATCATATACACAACTATGGTGTATGCAATGAATGAAAATCTTGGGTCACAGGTTCCTCAACAGCACATTACAAGACCTCTATCAATATGTGTTTGTACCTCCACCATTAAACTGTCATATTCTGCACATTTCTTATACTATCTACATACATAAGAGTATAATTCATATGTATAATATCAGATAAAATAATTGCTTCAACATAGTTAACATTGCAGGAAAGCAATATATTAGACGTTAAGTACTTTGTATGGCTTAATATTTATCTGTAGATACCCCCAAAGTTTTTTTCTTATTTAAAAGAGGACCTTAATCTAAAGTATTATTTAATGTTTAAATAAAGGTTAATTCGTTTTTCTGTTTTGCACCTCCTCCTATTAATATCTTTGTACATCCTGCTCTAAACTGTTTTATTGTAGAGATCACTTATAGTATCTTCTTGATTTTTTATACTCTATATTTCTATCACAGACCTTCTACTTTCCCCCTATGAAAGTATGTACTCTTAATATTTTTTTAATCAAATATAACACATAAAAAAAATAATTAAATAACGTGCTTTAACCACTAGGCGGTGCACACAAGGTACACACAGCTATAATAACTTTGTATTATTAGTGTAGGACACTTATGTATGTACAGCATCTGAAGATGTGTAGTTTTATTCATGTTTTCACATAATTTTATAGCATATTGCTATACTATTTCAGACTCAGCATTTACATTCTTATATTCAAAGAAAATCAAAGTCCTTTTATATCAGCTGTGCACCATTATGGTGTAAATATGATCTATCTATGAATTAGATCAAATATAAAAGTCAGCCGAATTAAGGTTGATACTGCAAGGAGACGTATTGTGTGAAGAGAAATTGAAGATGTTGTTTAATTGTTGATATATTTATGATCCACGTTAAGTATTAAGTTTCGGCGACATTTCTTCCAGTTTTTCCAAAGGTCTTCTCGTCAGGGCTCTATAAATAAAGAACTACGGCAGATCTGTAATATGTAATGCAGCCGAACCGTGTATTACAATGCCATTATGTGATGATTTTCAAAGAGAAAAGCAAGAACACTCGGAATTAAGTATTATTTTATTCTTTTAAAATGTTTTCCGGATTTCCTATCATATAAACACCAAATCCCAGCATGCATTGCGGCTAAACCATCCAATCAGCGAGCTTAAACCATAGCTGAGGATCTTGGGTAATCGCTCGAAATGCCTACGTCTGTTTCCGGTTATTTTTATTTTGAAATTCAGTTCCTGAAGGATGCCAAAAAAGCCCGAGATTATGGAATTAAACCAATAAATAAAAGCAAGTATAATTGTGTGTTATTGGTGAGTAAATAACAGTGTGTTATTTTTAAAAAAGAATAACAAATTAGAAGAAAAAAAGATTTAAAAAATACAGATTTCAGTGTTCTGAGGCTCTGAGCCCCATTTATTTTCCTCACAGACAGAAACAAAAGTCCGAAATTATACGATTTAAAATAAAAGCAATAATTGTGGCTTGATATTGGGTAAGAACATGTTTTTATGAACCACACAGCTTCCGGTCTTCCACGACCCGACCGGAGAAAAAGACGTGCTGCAGGCACGAAACACATTACCAGTAGAAATACATTGCTTTTAAAATCGTGCTATGCAACACGAAAAAAAGGGGGAAATCGTGTTGGTGAACACGAATCAATAGATTAAAAATCGTGTTGGTGAACACGAAATGCCATGAGACTGGGTTGGCTAACGTTAGCTTTAGCCTTCTATTTCTAATAGTTTTTTTCATAGGCTATAAACAGAGGTGGTATAAGTATATATATATATATATATATTGTACTTGAGTAAAAGTAGAAGTACTCAGATCTTGTACTTGAGTAAAAGTAGAAGCACTCAGGTCTTGTACTTGAGTAAAAGTAGAAGCACACAGATCTTGTACTTGAGTAAAAAGAGAAGTACTCAGATCTTGTACTTGAGTAAAAGTAGAAGTACTCAGATCTTGTACTAGAGTAAAAGTAAAAGTACTCAGATCTTGTACTTGAGTAAAAGTAGAAGCACATAGATCTTGTACTTGAGTAAAAGTAGAAGCACTCAGGTCTTGTACTTGAGTAAAAGTAGAAGCACACAGATCTTGTACTTGAGTAAAAGGAGAAGTACTCAGATCTTGTACTTGAGTAAAAGTAGAAGTACTCAGATCTTGTACTAGAGTAAAAGTAAAAGTATGCAGATCTTGTACTTGAGTAAAAGTAGAAGTACCAGAGTGTAGGAATACTCTGTTACAGTAAAAGTCCTGCATTCAAAATGTTCCTCAAGTAAAAGTAGAAAAGTATTCTCATCAAAATATAGTGAAAGTAGCGACAGTAAAAGTAGTCATTGTGCAGATTGGTCCATTTCAGAATAATAGATATGATATGTTTTATAATGATTGATCATGAAAGTGTTCTCAAAGCTGGTAAAGGTGCAGCTAGTTTGAATGACTTTGTATACTGCAGGGTAGCTTGTGGATTTACTCCAGGTGGAACTAAAGTCTGATTTAACACTTGATTATATTTCACATCATTCATCCACATCTGTAAAGTAACTAAAGGTATTAAATACATGGAGTGGAGTAGAAGTACACCATGTACCTCTGAACTGTAGTGGGGTAGAAGAACAAAGTAGCAAAACATTGAAATACTTAAATAAAGTACAAGTATCTCAAAATTGTGCCCAAGTATAGTACTTGTTGAGTTTATGAACTTAGTTACTTTACACCATGTGGCTATAAAGATAAAAAGACTTAAGCCTTGCACAGAGGCATGAAAATACATTTTCAAAATGCTCAACAGTGCTGCCAAAATTATAAACTGACTGCTACACAATTTAAAATAAATGCTTTTATATATTTATATTAGATGTGACTCTTTGGCGTTTCTGTTATTATTAACACTGCTGCTTTAGTTGTTCTGCTAATATCCTCTGTTATTCCTCATTTTAAAGCCGATATTCCGTGGGGTGGGGGAGCCGGGGGCTCAGATCCTTGTCACCTTTTTCATACCTGATGAGTTTGCATCCCTGTATGTTAAAAAGCCTCAGTCACCTTAATTCATGTAATAAAAACATCTCAGGTAAGTAACACTCAAAGCTAAATGTGCAATACCATGTTCAGCTATGTTACTATTTATAATGTTATTGTTGTTACATCAGAAGATGTACATATTGAAATGATTTCTTAACTTACAGTAGGCTGTTTTTTACAATGTGTGTTGGAAGGATTTATTAAATTACTATGAATATTGTCATTGTTGAAGGCTTTTAGAGAAGGGTGAACTATAAGCCTGAATTACATAAAATGTTATCCCTAAAAACATAAAAGCCACAATAAATAAGTCACAATTATTCTAGTTATTTGTACCTCCCGTATTGCTTTCAACCCACCAGCTTTTATGGTGTTGTTACGTCACTAACTGTAAGCTTGTCACATACAGTCTATGGTCACTCAGAGTAACCTACAGTTAATTTAGCTGCTGGAGAAGAAACATCAGGGGGGGAGGGGGGGGAGAGAGCTGTGGTTGATGGGCCATGAGTTGTGTAAATACACAGCTGAGAGCTGCCTTTTCATTCAGACTGTTTAAAAAACAGTAACAACGGACTATTTTTCTTAGCGGATGCATGTCAATTTAAATCAAGACATACAACTATTTTTTAAATCAATAAAAACATTTTCTAAATCCATAAAAGCATTTCAATTAACACTGGGAGTCATGTCGTTACTTTGTTGAGAATGTGGACATGTAATAAGCGGGATAATTTGCAGCGACTTGTTCCTTATGGGGAAAATAGCACCCATCATGCAGATGAGGATCCCTCCGCTACACTTTGGGACCCTGATCTGTCGACGAGGCTCCATTAAAATATAAATATTTTTGGTGATTTACTGAGTTTAGGCACGTTAATAACGTTTTAATGAAGTTGAATACAGTATATTCATATATGATTTCATGTCAATTCGGCGAACATAAACATAAATGATCGTGGTGAAGATGATGATTAAATTAGGATTAAAAATCGAGAGCCGGGCTGCATTTCCTCCTGTTCGTTTTTTTCGACTAAACAACATTATTTTGTTAAATAACAACATGGTGATGTTTTTTAAATGATTACATGTCTCTTATTTAGCACAGAGTATGATATCCGTGACATATGGATCTTAACAAAGTTCCGCTGTACATCCAGCGTACTGTATCTGACTTTATTTCACATGAGCTCCAGTGTGGAACCCCACTGCACCCCCTGGTGGATCAATGATCCATTGCAGCTGGCTTCCTTATAATTACATTTATCTATCACGGGGGCGGTGTCAAGTCAAGCTGGAGGTTTTCCCTTGAGCGAGGGCAGATCACGTACCAATCACGGCCCTCGCGTTTCAAACTGTCTGAAATGAATCGCTAAATCTTTATTTTATCGCCGGAGCTGTTAGATTGTGTGGTTGATTATGGCAGAATGTGTATTGGCGGGTTTTGAAATATTCCTGTTTGCAAATGTGTTTTGGCGGTTATGTGCTGTATTGTTTAACCTTATTGTAATTTTCTTCCAATTTTTAAGATATTTTTAAGGGAAAAAAAGCTTCTTCTTGTTAAATAGAGTTCAGTTTTGCAACAGCTATTCCCAGTGGATTGAGCTGGAAATTACAACAGCGCACTCTGCTGGTCGTAATAAATACAACAATAGCGCTTTTTAGGACAATTATATGCGAGTGTTATAGATGGACACATACTTCATGATACACAGATAAGACATGTGGTTTCAAAATGTAAGATAAGAAACCTTACATAATAGTCTCTCAACCTAGACTATAGAAGGTTCGAACACCAATTTATTGAAGCTACCACAAGTTATGACATTTGCATAATTTCATACACTACAGTATACACAGTACACACCAGATTTAGATTTTCACCAGATTTCTATTTTCATATTTCAAAGTCAAAACCATACACTGTACACATTTTATTTAAAAAATGTCTGATTTTAAAATTTGCATAATTTTTAATATACTTTATAAATGTTTTACAAAAAACTAAAAACATAATTTTTAATTTGTAATTTACTTTATTAATTTCTTACAGAACAACTTTAAAAAATGTTTTCTTTCCCAGATTTAAAGTTAAGTTCGGATGACATAGGATATTATTTATCAGGAACGTAGGTGCTAGTCAGAGGATTAGTGCTTCATCTTTGATAACTTAATAATTCCATTCGAGTGTTTAAGAAACATGTCACCAAAAGACACCGTAGCTTGTAGGAACAAGACAAGGAGAAGGGAGGTGAAGCTTCCAGAGAAGGCAGGGCAGACACCTCCAACAATTCAAGCTCAGGAAGAACCAGAGAATGCAGGCCGGACGCCTCCAACAGTTCAAACTAAGATAGTGCCAGAAAATCAGATGCAGAACCAACAAAGAGGTAGAGGAGGTTTCCGAGGAAGAGGCAGAGGAAAAGTTCTCCGGTTTGAGGGATGCTAACTATGCAATCTGCTGGGCCATTGGGCCAGAGATTGTCCACAACAACAAATGCAATACCCACCACAAGCACCAAACAACGGCCCTCGATGCAGTTACACCATGGGAGGTTTCCATGATTACAACAGAGGCAGGGGGTCCCAGGGATGTCAAAGATGAACAGGGGTGCCAAACATGAACCAAATGCTACTGACAGCCTGGTATCAACCACAACAATGAGGAAGCTCGGAGGGCCAGACCACCAGGTGATGCATCTTCAGCACAAGGGTATTTTGAAATCCAGCGACATAGAGCCACATATGTCACCAAAGGAGGAAGAGGTTGAATGTTACTTAAAAGATAGTGAGTAGCATATTGCAATTACACATAAAGCATCCACAGAATAGTAGAAGATTAAGACATAGTAGAACATTTAGCAGACTATTTTTGTAATTATGAGAAGGATAGAGATTACGAGTGATGTTGTTGCCCCACACAGAAAACTATTGTGTCCACACAGCTAATGAGGTCAAGACGATGGTTTTCCACCCAAAATATGAAGACGGAAACCTAGTACTCGCCCAGTAAGGAGGATCCTTACCAAGTCCTCCTGTTTACACTGACTGCAGTTCAAGGGGCGACGATACACCTGATGTGGAGCTGTTGAGACCGGAAAACAGAAACTCGATTCTGCTGTGGTGAAGTCTGGCTACAAAGGGAGGTGTCCAATAGGGTCGCGACTCCCTTGTCTCAAACCAGTGAAGAAGTCAACAAGAACCCTGCAGAACTAGAGAGTGACTGTTAGCGGGAGAACAGTGACGGAGCGACAGAGACTGGCACGACATTTTCCAGCCAGTACATAGATAGACCCCGTCAGAAGACCGGGGCTGTGTTTAAAGGGGAACTTCATTTATTGTTAGTAGAAGTATAGTTTTTAGTCAAACAATTATGTGATTTATGGAGTCAGATTACATTGTTATACAGATATGTTGATTTTGGTGACGTTGTAGCTAATAAATAATAACATGTAGTCAACAATAGGGAGTGGTCCAGTTTTGGATATTAGACGAATAGAAGTGCAGGAATATGTCAGAACTCTGAGTAATATTATCCAAGTTTTGTCTACACAGGCTAGGAAAACTACGGAGATACCAGACGAGACACCAAAAGAGACTCCTGTTCGGCCAGGTGATTGGGTGAGGGTGAAAGTTCACAAAACACAGTGGGCTCATCCCCGGTGATCGGAACCGTGAGAAGTTGGAACGAACTTCACACGCGCTCCGGTTTAAAGGTAAAGAAAAAGGAGCAAATTGACACCACCTCACACATTGTCACCCTTCACTGGCAACTTCCAGAACATTATTGGGAGTTAGGACTGATTTGGCAGAGCTGGAACAAAACAATAAATAGAAATAAGATAAAGATAGAAACAGCTCAAAAGACGAATTGTCTGTAGATTTGTATAGATTGTACACTAAAGTGAAAACCTATTTTTTGTTTTACACCTGAAAAAGAGTCCAACGTTTTATATACGTTATTTTTGTACTCATTATTTAAACTCTGTAACTGACACAACCAGGGAGAAAATAGAGATGATGTCAAGAACAAAGCCAAAGCAATTGTGGGGTCCCCTAGGGATAAGAGTCAGAATAGCATTGTTGATTGTGCTCATTACACTTGGCATCTTTCTGATTGGATGGGGAGTAGATCCATTAGTTCACTCATAGAGAATGCCAACATCACTAACAAAACTCCAGCTGTGTTTCAGAGACTTTCACTTATCCCCAGAGCCAAAAGATCAGCTGAGCAACAAGAGGAGGAGTTAGAAATACTCGTTCCCAAAGGTGAGGCGGTTATAATCAAGATGATTCACCCCCCCCTATATGCAGTTATTGTATCAAATGATAAAATGGGTTTAAGTGATCAGGATATGTAAGTGGTGAGGATTTACAGATTAGGGGAATCTCCAAATACACTGGATCCATGTTTTAGTCTGTACCAGAAACACCCCCTGTTAAGTTTATGAACAACCGACCGGTGACCGATCTGAGCACAATTATTGAAAATTATTACAGTAGACACAGGCTACTAACCCACAAGTACAGCTTTGTACGTACAAACTCTATGAACAAAATTCCCCAGCAGATTGTGGCAACATTGCACAGATATGTCCAGTCACAAAAGTTACTTATGTTCTAAATAACAGTGAGATTTAAAGTGATGGAGAAAATATGGGGACGTTCTTTTATAGGGTGTGGAATATGTGGTGCTTGAAACATGTAGGTATTTCAATGTATAGAAGAAAATGGTTTCCTGAAAGAGGGAGTAGGCATGTTACAGTGGGTGAAAGCAATGTTTAGGGATATGGTAAAACCATTAGTAGACATTAATTGTGTTTAGAAGACATTTAACATCTAAGACAGATAGTATGATTAGGAAAATAGAGTGGAAAAGATTGGATTTATTTTACCTCAGTGTGTTAGAATTATCTATAGGTAATGCTTCCCGAGATATCTCTCTCTCTCTCTCTCCGCCTGTCAGACCGCTACGACCCCATCTTCCAAGCAGACAAAAGACCTTACCACAGGAGACTCCTCCTCCACCATCGAACATACAGAGAACCGGAGCAGAACCAACAACGACGAGACTGCATCCAGAACCCTCTCCACCTGAGGCATCCAGAACCAAAACCAGCTGACATAAAAAGGCACACTCTCATCGGTCCCCCACAGGACATGAAGTTCCAAGCTGAGCCACGAGATTTGGCAGAAGAGCAGAGTGTGGGACATGAGAGCGGTATACGCCCTCCATGCAACAGCGAAGAGACTGAAAAGGAGGAGATGAAATGCAAAGCAGTTGGGCCACTGAAGACAGTTACAGCGGAAGGATCCAAGAGCGGATGGACTGAGGGGAAGGTGGACGGAGGAAAGGAAAGGACGGAGGAGTTGGCATGGTCCAGCAGAATGTGAGGGGGTCGTGGCTTGACAACCAGAGGGGGAGAGAAGCACAACGGGAGTGAGTGAGTTTACACCTAAACACACTTATTGACCAACAAGAAATACGTAAAGAAAAAGATTTATTATCCATGAATTAATCAATTGGTAAATGTATAAAGTAAGAAAGAGGAAACTATTAAAGTAAAATGAGAAAATAATCCTAAAAACACACTGAGGGTACTGTGGGATAATGGGGTAGACATGATGGAAATATTACTTAGGAGTACAGGGTAAAACATATTATTCAATTTTTTCATCATATAAACAAATTAT
Organism: Notothenia rossii; assembly: GCF_949606895.1. Taxonomy (NCBI): domain Eukaryota; kingdom Metazoa; phylum Chordata; class Actinopteri; order Perciformes; family Nototheniidae; genus Notothenia; species Notothenia rossii. Next base: position 47,715,956 of record NC_136907.1, on the reverse strand, counting down.
TCTTTAAGAGATTTTTATTCATGTGCGAATTTGGGGAAGATTTAATTTGTTACAATATAGATCTACAGTTTAAAGGGATAGTTTTAGTAACCACTCTATAAAAGCAGACAAATCTTTATTTGAATGGAAAATGTTAAAGATAGAGCTAGTACCAAGCCAAAGATAGTATTCCAATCTAAAGTATTGATTTCACCATTGTAGCATAGTTAATACCACAGGAGAAATGTTAAGGTGGAAACAACATTTGTTTGTTGTCCAAGATGTAGAGTTTTAAAAAGGTCAGTGGGCAAAGAGCGATTGCAAATTTTTATTTTGAAAAACTAATATAATTGGGAGTAATACATGCGGGGCCTTGGATCACTCATTTTAATGGTGCATATTTTTGACAACAAATATCGTTCAGGGAGAAGGGGGCGCTCAACCCACCCTGAAGATGTTTGAAATCTTACTTGCAGCTTCAGAGGGAGCGCACGGCACCAGACTATGAGTTTTAAAAGACAAGCGCCACCAGCTCCTAATGGTCATCCATTTAATCAGTGATGACCGGAAATTTAGAGATGTTAACTAAAGTAGAAACATATCTGCCAGAAGTGAAAATTCCTGAATTGAACTACGAACCATCAATGAAATGACTTCTGTTTTTGAAATCCTTGATAAAGGAGGGAGTAATTATCACATGCTCGGGCACCCAAGGTTCCACGCACTGTTAAAGGGGTTAGCATAGTTCTTTAAGTAGACCGGAATTGAAGAGAAATTAGTATAATGATTTATTGATATTCCACCGGTTTTTACACCATTTCAGGGACTTTATCACAGCATTAGAACAGACCACCCAAAGGTACGGAAGTAGGAACTTTTAAGTGATGAAATTCTACAACTGTTGTAACTGACCAAAATCTTCTCCCAGAAATGACTGTTTAAAGTGCCGTATCCCAGATTAGGTGTTTGGGGGTATCATGGAACTAAAACCTTGTATTCAGTCTTGCCACAGGATTGGTCTGGGACCTGTGCACTAGCACAGCCAGTGATGTTTTTTATGCAGTTAATCAACATGGCGAAACACCCCAAAGCCAGTAGGGCTAAGAGACCAGTCCCAGGGGGAGTTTAGGCTCCACAGTGTACAAGGATAGCATAGGGGTGCCCAGGGGACTGCTAGATGTTGCATTCCATGTCCTAACGTACCGATTGATCACGACGGCCTCTTCTAGAGAACATATTACTTTCATACTTTAAATGGTATGAAAGGAGGGAGGGTGCATTCCTCATGAGGAGACAGTTACAAATTCTAGCAGAACAAGACAACCCATCCCCATATACAGAGGTGAGATTGTTCAATGTATGTCCAGCTGATGTGATACTTTAAATGATGAAATCATGCGAAGAAGTGAACAAACTAAAATGCTAAAAATGGAGTGAATCCATTTAAATTTACTTTACACTATTCCAAGATAGTTTATATTTATTTTTCAATTTACTTTACACTATTCCAAGATAGTTTATTGTATTCTTTATTATTTTATACTATTCTGTTATAGTACATTTTGTTTTTTATAAATTGTGTGCTAATCTCAAATGGTATGTTTCTTTTACACTTTGTAAAAACAAGTGCCTTAACACTGAGCGTGGTATGAGAACGGTTTCTGTGAAAGGAGGGAGAAAAAATGTTCTAATACCAAGCCATCTATGTTGAAGAATGATATTGAATGTAAACAATAGAAGTTAAGCACAAGGGAAAACTTTTATGTTTGAGCACAGTCAAAGTATTTTTTGTATTTTTGTAAAGTTGAGGCTATTGAACCATTCCATTTTGATTGTATGTTTTTGATATGAGTTATGTACTATGCAAAGTTCAGATGAAGAACTCATTGATTTCAGTATTATTTACACACCTTTTAGGTGTGTAAGGAGGGACTGTTAGAAATTAAAATCAAAGTTTTATGCCATAATTTAGTTTAAACATACCGTCAGTTTAAATGCCGTTTTATACTGAAAAACCAGAAGTTCTCACGCACAATGTCTGATGTCAAGCTTTTATTCTGAAAGTCCTTCATCTCCGGTTAGCATTTAGCATGTGGCTAATATTCCTTTCCCTATACACAAGTTATTGAGCCGTTTCCGCTCTACATCCTGAACTCCTCCCTTCGATGCAATGCACTTCCGTTTTGGCGGACTGGGTTTGTTTTGCTAGCTAGCTCCGTTGTGCCGACAAAGCACTGATATCGCAGAGACAAAGAGGATATAACAATTACAACATGAAGAAAAGTGGTTCGGGAACTACGTGTGCGGTAGTTGGTTGCAATCACTCGAGAAAGCACCTGAACGAGTGGTTAGATAGAGTGTGCTACGACCACAAACCAGCACCCAGCACCCAGCCATGTTGTTCATTAAATACAGATAAACACAACAAATACTGCATGCATTGTATTTTTTAATATTATATATGAATATATTCATAGTGATGTAATTGTGTGGGCTGCTTTTATATTTTAATTTGTAATACCTGTTAGGATTAAACATGTGATCTTTCTTGTTGAAGCCATTTCTTTAGTTTCCTCTAAACAATTAATTCATTCAGTGTTATTTATGTACAGTATGAGCTTAATATGAATGATGAACTGTGTTAAAAGAAATTGTAGCACTCTAAGGAACATATGAAATGCAATAATGCAATAACAGTGCAATAATGAAATTAAATTATATCAAACTTTATTTTCACTCAAACAGTACAGGCACATATGATATATTGCACAGCATAAAGAGATCATGTAAATTGTGCATTATGTAAACAACAGACAACTGTTGGCTCCTGTGGGCATGACCTAAATAAGGCAGTTTATTTTGGTTTTAAAATGCTGAGATATTTACTGCAGAACTGTAACCTTCCCTCAACAAAATCGTCAACAATTTTCGGGAGCATGTGGGCAAAGTAGAATGTGCGCAGCCTTATGATATGCCCCTGGACAAAGTCTTGGTCGTAGGGTACTTCGATTTCTAGGTGCTCAGTTTTGTTCCAGATCACCAACTTGGAGTGCTGAAGCCCTGTGCAGTGCATCCCAATTTGTACCTGCATATAGTAGCCTTTTGGACCATTGCAGGCAATATGGTAATCTATCCTATTTCCGTTTGCCACAGTTGTGATTTCACAGTTCTTTGTTGCCAAAAATTCTGCAAGTGACTTGTTTCCCAACACAGGTGATTTGATCTCCAACAGAATGTCTTTGTTTATCACTCCATCGGGAGATGCTGCAAGCCACGGATCCTTGTCGCACACCACTAAGCCTTTGGTTTCAATGCTGTTGCCCAGAGTTTCCAAATAGTCCCTTGCAAGTTCCTCCCCCTCCGCTCCTTGACGGGTTGCAGCATTGCCACGGAAGGATGGGTGTAAGTGTTCTGACAAAAACTTGTCGGGCGCCGTGGTTGAGCGAATGGGCACCTTTCTAGCTGTGCTCGCTGTGATGCGCACTCTCCGCGCATCATGCCAGACCTGTTCTTTGCTCTGTGCTTTTGTAACCTTCTCGATCTCCTCAAGCCGGGCTGTGGACATGTTAATGTACTTATCATAGAAGGTTCTGCATTTTACACAAGCCAGTGGTATGTGGTGCTCATCATGGGTTAGGAGATGGAGGTGTGGACATGGTGTTGGCTCGGTGATGGAAGAGGTATCAGCATTAAAGCAGAACTGCAGGAGGCTATTCCCAGGGCAATTGAAAAGTTCTGCCATTGGTGAGGCAAGTGTGTTCTTCCTCCACTCTTCATGAGTCCTAAAGAGTGTCACCTCCTGTGCCGGTTCTGGAGTGGTAGAGGATGGCTGTGAAGTTGGTGGCGGCTGGTAGAGATCCTTCCTGTTGTGTCGTTTGAAGCGCACATACTTCATCTTCCTCTGACCAGCATTTCTTTTAGACCCAGCATTCCACTGGTTCTGTCTGTCTGTGCAGGCAAGCCCGGTTTTCCCCTGTCTCACAGCATTTTCTACCTAGAGAGATAGAGTAAAAACAGTGCATAGATATTATAATGGGTTCACTGCAAACATGTCATATGATATAATACATCATGGCATACACACACTTTGCACTCTAGCCAAGTAGCCTATGATGTAGTTCGGATACCAACAACAAAAGACATAGGCCTAGGCTACAATGGTCAAATAATCTAGTTACCTTCCACAGGATCGCAGCTGAGTGGGAACAAGATCTCCCTGGTCCAGCAACACACGTACATCCCGCAGTTTTGACTTCTCCAGCTTCAGTTACCAGCACCCAAGCATTATGCCACGCATTGTTCAAACACTGGCTAGGCTCTACCTTTGCTTTTAGATAAACAAAACGATCATGTTTGTATGACATGACACAACCAACTTTGTTGCTGTGCAAATATTGATATGCCTCGGAGGCCTTCAGACTGTCCATTGCTTTTCCATCTATTGCCATGGATTGAACGAAGTAGGAGCAAATTTTGCTGTACGTTATGCTGGGCCACGTCGTCATGTTATCCTCCCAGTTTTGCACTGAATTCGGGTGGGGGAGAGTAACGCCATCTCCAGTCAAAGAAGTAGAATCGTGTTCCCAAGCTAGCATCACTGTTAGCATCGAAATCGCTGTGTTTACACCAGTGCCCGTCTGACTGTTTACACCGGTTTACACCGACAGACGCTGTGCAAAAGACTTCCGGCGGAAATGAAGTGCATTTGTGTAGGGTTATGGCGCTACCCGTGGTTTGTCGCGTAAACTTGTCTATCGAGGTGAATTTCGAAGTGAAATGACACGGAGTGATGCACACCGAAACCTAGTGGTTTTAACACTACAACTATAGACGTCGAGATATTATTATTGCTGAATATTAAAATGAAGGTACAGTTTATTTTAATAAGTTTTGTTTACAGACGTGGGTAACATATGACAACTTCCGGGACTACCGTATATGATAACTGTCGTAAAGTATTTCCAGTGTTTTTAAAGTATTGAATTACAACGTTAAAAATGTATTAAATGAAAAGTCATGAAAGAGATAAGGAGGAGAAAAGGCATGTTTAGTTATGTATTGAATGTACAATGTCAAAATCCTCTGTTATGTGCGATATCGGACATTGGTGAAAGGGGGGCGGAAGATTACGCCACAGCCGCCATTGAAGAGGAGGAGCCAAATGAGATATATAGTCGGGTGACGGAGCCTTGTGGGGTCTCTTCTGCTCCGCCGACACTGCGAGAGGGAGCTTTTCTCTTCCCTCTCTCTGAACCATCTTCTGCTTGTAACATTACCGCGCCATTTTAATTAAAGTACCCATTTGAACCTTCTCAGAGACTCCATTGCTCTCCTTACTTTTAAAGCTTCTCTCCTGGACGCGAGAATAACGAACAAAGCTATCAGATGTGATAATCAGTACTGTCAGTGGTGTGTGATGAGCATGATATCATGATCAATATCGGGATAAATATCGTACCGTGGACTTGTTATCGTGATATTATCGTACCCGTGAGTTTTTGGTATTGTTACACCCCTAGTGAATAGTGTTACCTGATATACTGAAAAAGACAGCACTCAAAGATCTCCTTGTGGAGTCTTTCAGTAAAGGAGTGCACGGCGCACAGCACAACACTGGAATCGAGGCTGAAATTGACTTGTACTGAAAGCGACCTCTATTTTACTCTCTGACTGTTCTCAAGTGGTGGAGAGACATTGCACAATTTTACCCACTGCTGTCACCCATGGCCAACGCATATCTCTGTCCCAGCAATCAGTACCAAGCGAGAGAGTTTTTTCCACAGCAGGGGATATTGTAAACGCCCAAATATCCCAGCTTCTACCTGGAAATGTGGACATGCTCATACTCCTAAAAAAAAACCTGTCTGATGATGAGTGAGTGACTTGGTGAGTTTGAGTTGAGTTACTTGAAAAACCAAAGTGATACTTGATTTATTTTATTGCAGGGTCTGATTATTCAATTTCCTTGTTTATTTGTGAGGTGGAGTGGCACAGAGAAAATGCCTACTTTGTTTGGTAGTACTAGTAGGTAAAAAAAACACTGGTTGTTCTTGTCCCTATGGAGCCCTGAAGGGTTCATAGAGAGAACAAATACATAAAATGAGGCCACGTTTTATTAATTTATTAAAAAACAGGATATACTTTCTCGTTCGCACGAAAAAGTTACCAGTGCGCGAAGTAGGAAGAGGAGCGCAGAGCAGACAACCGTTTCATTGCAGACTGTTATGTTTAGGTGGGGAAATGGCAGTGCATACATTATTTGAGATATATTTCAAACTCTGATTTTATTTTAGGGACATTTCGGCCAGAGGTGTAGAGCTATTTGTTTAAGCACCGGATTCACAAAACAGGAAAGTCTGTGAACCAGTCTGCCTTGATCTATGAATTTGTGTCCGTGACTCTCACAGTATCTGCTATCTGCACGCAGAGAGCTTTGTCTTTTACGCAGCGCCTTCACTGTGTTTACCTTCATGAGAACAGCTGAATAGAGATCAAGGCTGCTACGTTTTAGCCACACACACACACACACACACACACACACACACACACACACACACACACACACACACACACACACACACACACACACACACACACACACACACACACACACACACACACACACACACACACACACACACACACACGCACACATCGAACTGCCCGAGTATTCCCACTATTGCTCGTTTTATGAAGGAGATGTCCGGTCACCAGGATGCATGATGTGTACTTTACCCAATTTGTGTTCTGTGAAACTGAAAAGGATATGACATTGTTTTTTTTTACTTTCATTGCAGTTGTATATGTCTTAAATGTAATTTAGGTTAACGTTTTATTTAGATGCTTTTATTTTGAAGGCGAGTTTACGCTGTTGACAGGAAGTTGTTGTTGCTATGGAAACGTGAACTGCTACATGATGTGTGCGTGTGTATGTGTGTGTTTGTGCTCTGCTCAGCTCAGCTCTGTGTGGGTGTGTGTGTTCGTTGTATGTGTGTGTCCGACACCTGCATTTGTTTTCAAATTACTATGAACAGTAATTTACAAACATGTGTATTCCCAAGTGAAAGAAATTCATTTAATCTTAATCTCAATGTTGGCTAGTGCTAAATGCTGTCGGAGTTCATCGGAACAAACGCCACTATCATAATATCTTATGAAAACAAATGCCCACACACAGACACACACACAAACATACACACACGCCCTGGAGACCGAACATCTTCATTACACTAATAATATGGCGTAATAATCGGGCAGTTGGATGTGTCTAACCATAATCTTGTTCGCACGAGATACCTATATCGTGCGCACAAATTAATAAAACGTTGCTTCGTTTTATTTAAATTGAGGCCACAAATTACATCTCGTGCGCACTAATTAATAAAACGTGGCCTCGTTTTATTTATTTTTTCTCTGTATGAACCCTCCAGGGCTCCATATGTTCCAGTCTGTTACTGTCACTTTGTTTTTGACACTTTAAATTACTACTATCCTACAAAAATAATGTACAAATCAGATTTATTATTTAATAAAGAACGTTTTTTTAAGTAATAATTTTTCTTTATTTTTCAATATCGTAACGTGGACTTGTTATCGTGATATTATCGTACCGTGAGTTTTTTTGGTATCATTACATCAGTAGCGAATAGTGTTACCTGATATACTGATGTCATCCTGTCTGTGTTTTGTGTTTAAAGCAGGTTCAAAGCGAAGCAGAAAAGATGAGGATGGGGAAGAGGTGAACAGACCAGAGAGTTCACACAAACCGCCAACCTAGAAAAAAATTATGACTAAAACCAACGATAGCACTGCAGGTGACACACACGGGTGACGGAGCATTTGATTATTGCTTTTTACTATAGTATTCTATGTATATATCCTTTCAATGTGGTACTGGGATCACACCTAATACGGGTTTCAAAAGGAGAAGTATTTACCATGTACTGGATTTATTCTATTATATTGTATCTGTAACAAAGAAGAATTCTTTGTTGAAGGATAGTAAAATGCACTTCTAGTTGCTGATTGGTGAAATGTTGTTAATTTGGGTGTTATAATGTGACTATTAGAATTTAAGTGTGTGGTTTTAAAACTATTCACAAACACTGACGTCAATCTTTTAGTTCTTTTCTGTTATGTTTGGATTTGCCAAAACTTGTTTTTCACTGCTCTCTATAACAGTGACAGTGAATAAAATAAACATCAAAACTGATGTTACAGCAGGATTTTCTAATTAAGTGATCAAACAATGTAAGTAGATGAAACTCCACTTCAAAGTGTGTGGAGGGCACTGTCAATCATTTGAGAAAGTAAGAAAAAGAGTGATAAATAAAATATTAGCAAAAAAGCTCGATCACAAACAATAGCTTTGTTTCTGAATGGCAGTAGTGTAACAGTAATGTAACACGTGTTGTTACTCCTAATGTTGAGGTTGGAAACCAGCATTCTAAACTAAAGTATATCACTTAAGTAGCTGCTCTACAGTACCAAGTTTAGTTTTGTTAATCAGCACTGTTTTCTGTTTATTTCAATCAGTTTTCAAGGAACTCATTGGTGTTAAGTGAGAGCTGTAACTTGGTGTGTTTCAGATGGAAGGTGATGAGGAGATTGAAGACGAACGTCACAAATAGAGAAGGAGTGCATATAATAAAGGTATGTGAACTGACATATACCTCCATTATATGTACACGTTTGGGCTTACCAGGTTTGTTCAAAGGCTTCCCCTGACACTACCAAATGGTGATCAGTTGACAGCTCCGCCCCATTTCTTCACTCTAGTGTCCAAAACATACTGCCTTAAAGTCGATGACAAAATCGATCATGGACCTTCTGCCTATGGTGCTCTGGTACCATGCACACTTATGAGCATCCTTACGTCGAACATGATCAGGGGGGCTGTTCCTCCCAATCACGCCCCTCCAAGTGTCCCCATCATTGCCCACATGTGCGTTGAAGTCTCCCAGCAAGACTAAGGATTCCCCTTCAGGAGCCCCTTACAGGACTCTTTTCAGGGTCTCCAAGAAGGCCAAATACTCTTAACTGCTGTTTGGTGCACAAGCACATAGAACAGTCAGAGTTTGCGCCCCCATAGCCCACAGGCATAGGGAGGCGACCCTCTTCACCCGCCCGGCGCCTCACACCTTGGGTAACCCCGGGGAAGAATAGAGTCCAACCCCAATCAAGGAGTAAGGTTCCAGAGCCGACGCTGTGCGTAGCCCCACCAGATCCAACAGGTAATTTCTCCACCTCCCGCAGAAGCTCCGGCTCCTGCCCCCCCGAGAGGTGAAGTTCCAAGTCCCTAAAGCCCGGGTCTGGTCCATCGACACTCTCTACTTTCACTACCACCCTTCTGGAAGTGCACCCGACCCCATCAATGTCTCCTTTAGGTGGTGTGTCTGCAGGACTTCTCTAACTCCATCTTCTTCATTCTCTCCTCCTCTTGCTCCTGCTTCTTCTTAACGTGTTAGGCCCGATTGCCCCCGCCGGAGGGTAACACCAAGCCTCTGAATTAGCACTAACGCACTTAGCACATAACTCACGGTAGCAATATTCTATACTTCATGCTATCTGCACAAACTCCCTATCATATGAAATCTGAGATTCCACAGGTTCCATTGATATAAGTATCATCACTGTGCGACCAAAACTCACGGCAGCGAAGCCAGGAAAGACAACACACAACTTCACTTTACGGGGCCAAAACGGCAAATACGTCTTGCCTTTGCTATTTTCTGATAAAAATATTTGTTCGAGGGCATTAAAACGCATATAAACACTGCTGAAGGTTAATCCAATGTCTCTGTGTAACAAATGATTACTGATAATCCATCATAACATTTATGGCAATAAACCTATTTTTCATTAGAGTGTAACGGAGCTTTCGGTTTTGGGCAAACTGCGTGCGCATCACTCAAACTCCTCAATGGTAATGTTTAGGTGGATTTAGGAGCCCCCCCCTCGATTCTATTGGCACTAATGGTTAAAAAGTGGTCTCAATCATCAAAATCGACCAATGGGTTCCAGAGACATGGCAAATTCACAAATGTACCCGGAGCTGTTTTTTTTTTTTTAAACCTCTATAAAAAGGTCAAATTTCACTTGTTTTGCATTAATCTTGATACAGGGTACTTATGTTATAATTTGGATTCCTAACGGTTTTTGGCTACTATCCCATCATTCAAGGGTGGTTTTCACTATAAGTAATGGGTTTTCTTTGGACAGAAACTATCATTTACATTTTTCTACTATGTTCAATCTGAATTTACTTTAAAATTAAAAAATATTTATTGATTCTGAATGTTCTACATCCAACTCACAGGTTTATCATTGCTTTCAGAAAAAAGATAATTAATTCACCCCTTTTAGAAGTGAAGATATAGTCATTTGTTATGGGCATGTCATATTCGAGCCTGAGGCCTGAAAAACAGGCTCACGGCTTAACAGGTTAAGAGCTTCCATTTTGAAACGCTCTTTTGTACTTTGGCGGGGTGCTGGGGGTCTGACAGATGCTGAGAGATTCTATGTGTCTTGTATAATATCACCGCTGATGAGAAGTTGTAGCTGCTGGATGTTTCATGGAGTCATGAATGGACTGACCCACATACAATCCTCGCTCTTCAATTGCTCAATTTTTTGACTGACTTTCTTCCTGTCTGCTTTTATCTCATCGAAGGAGCACCGGGGTTACCTCCCCTATTTCTCACTCGCTCCTCACTTATTTATTGTTGGGTTTTTGAAATGTGGCAATTGGTGCCAGGCCAGATTCAGACATGGGTCCACCGCACAACAACGTTAATATTATTGCTTTGAACTAACCTATTAGAATTATGTGTAATCTGCTGACATAATAAATTTCATTAAAGTCAATGTTTCAGTTTTTTCAGTGCAGTATATGTTTCATTTCATTTCAAACCTTTATTTATCCAGGTGTATCCCATTGAGATAATTGATCTCTTTTTAAAGGGGGGCCTGCTCAAGTAGGTTCCACATGAAACATAAAAAAACAAACAGAACAGCAAAAGGACATCTTACAGCATCATTACAGGGATCACAATTTACATAACTATCCACATGGACAGGTACCAACAGCTTCCGATTGAGTAGCATCCAACCAAGCTTTAAAAACATTTAGTGGCATCCGATTGCTCAGTTTCCATTTCAATTGCAGACTATTCCAAGACAGTGGAGCTGCACATCTATATGCTATCTTCCCTAAGACAGTCCTAGCAGTTGGCACATTTAATAAAACTACAGCATGCGATCTCAGGCAGTAGCCACTTACAATTCGCCGTGAGATCAGGGAGCAGATGTAGGATGGAAGTTTCCCTAACATGGCTTTATATATGAAAGTGTACCAGTGACTGAGCCTCCGTACATTTAGTGAAGGCAAACCAGCCCTTGCATACAGGGTACAGTGATTGGTTAATGCTTTACAGTTTGTCACAAATCTCAGTGCACTGTGATACACAGCATCTAACTTGACCAGGCAATTGGCAGGTGCATTCATATAAATCAAATCACCACCCAGCACAGGTCAAAAGGTCACAGTGACTAGCCTTTTCCTGGCCTCAAGCGAGAAACAGGACTTGTTCCTGTAGAAGAAACCTAGCCTAACCCTCAGCTTTTTAAGCAGGTTATTGACATGAAGTCTAAAAGTGAGACAATCATCAAGCCAGATACCAAGGTATTTGTAACAGGTAAACACTTCAAGTTTTATTCCTTGCGTAGTTACAATATATACAACAGGCTCGGGTGTCTTTTTAGCTTTTGAAAAGAGCATTACCTTGGTTTTATCAACATTTAAAAGAAGCTTTAGTTCAGAGAGCTGAATCTGAATAATGTTAAAAACAGCTTGCAATTCAACAACAGCCTCCTTAATGGAGGGACCTGTACAGTACATCACGGTATCGTCCGCATAAAAATGTAAGGTTGCTCCATCGACATTTTCACCTAAACTATTGATGTAGATGGAGAATAAAAGTGGACCTAAAACAGAACCTTGAGGAACACCATTAGTAATGTTTGACCACTCAGAAGACAGCCCATCAAAATGCTGCCGTCCACACGTCAGTAATACGATGGCCCTCACCAGGGGTGGATCTAGAAAAATATTCATGGGGTGGCAGGAGAATTTCAGGGGTGGCCTCCTCTGGCAGAAGTATATGCTGATTTAATCGCAGTCATATCAATCAATGTTAACTTGGAAAGCCACAATATTAATATTTTAACTCAATAACGTTAGGTGACATTATTGTGGCACATCAGTATATGTGGCGCGAGCGAGCGAGAGAGACACCTTACGTGTATTGTTGTTGTTAGCATCTGGTGCTAGCTAGCTGCGCTAACGGATATAAGGAGCTGTTTCAATGAAAACAGAGGAGCGACATTTCGCCGACAACTGCGCCGAGCACTTGACTTTATGCAGGTAGCCAGACAGTGGGACATTGTACGAAAAGTCAGCACACTCAGCACGGATAGTGCGCGAAACATGATCACAGCGTCCAGGCAGCTCCCGTTCGAGCATATATGCCTTGAGTTGCACATAGCTCCAACGATCACACACACAGACACACACACACACACACACACACACACACACACACACACACACACACACACACACACACACACACACACACACACACACACACACACACACACACACACACACACACACACACACACACACACACACACACACACAGTATTGTATTATGGAATGAGAGAGGTTCCAGGTTGAATTGAGGCGAATATTTGTAATGTTCAGAGGTTGTTATGTTTAATATTCATGAGAATATTTGTCATTGTTCAAATGATAATAAACATTTGCATAAAGCATATTTGTCCACTCATATGTTGATAAGAGTATTACAAACTTGAAAAATATTCCTATAAGGTACATTTAAAACAGATAAAAAATGTGCGATTAATTTGCGATTAACTATGGACAATCATGCGATTAATCGCGATAAAAAAATTGAATCAACTGACAGCCCTATTTAATTTACACACCGTTTTATTTGACTTTCTCAGGACTTGAAACTGTTTTTTGGGGGCAGACCCCCTCAAAGAAGAAACATATTATACACACGTAAGGTCATCATCTTAACAGTTTATTATTCCCATCGACTCATCCCTGAGCAGAGCATCAAGTTGGCATGCCTATTACAGCTGAATGTGGCGATTACCATCTTGTTCAGCAAGACGCCTCACAAACTTATTAAGATTTAAAGCTATGGTGCGTTTTGATCCAATGCTGAGTACAGCCAAACTTGACAGGCTCTTCTCTGTCATTGTAGACCGCAAATACCTCATTCCTTCCTTCCACTTGAATCAGAAATGCTTCTCGTTTTGCACTGTCCCCATTCAAATGAAATCGCCGCCAATCATATTTTCCAAGCTCGCGCCGGGGGAGGGGTTACAACGCTCGTGTCTTGTGCTGCATTCACTTGCACTCGGACATTAGAGATTTTCTGTCATAAATGTCCGATGAGCCACAACTTTTCTTTCAAAACAAAGCTGCCAACTGGGGTGGCAGCTGGGGTGGCAAGGCATTTTTCTGAGGTGGCAGCTGCCACCCCGTGCCACCCTGTAGAACCGCCACTGGCCCTCACTTCTTATTAAATATAATGCTGGGACAAAGACACTTGAGGAGCAAATATGCATTTTACCTGGCATTAGTAATCTCCTCAGTCCCTTCACCAATTGGTGTTCTTTGATTTTCGAGAATAATTAAAGATCTCATGGCATATTTGGTGCCATGCATTGTAATGCTATTTTTTCCAGTACTTTAGTGCACCGATTAAGCCCACATCCGTGCACATGCACGGTTGTGGCTGGTTACGAATGTTTTAAACAGTCTTCAGTCAGATACAGCACAGCAGGACAGTCTTTTAACCAGTATTCATTCATTTATGACTGAATGTGAGGGATTCTTACAGTATCTTCTGCCTACAGTGGCTTTAAAGTATGGAAGCTCCTTCACTTCATGAATTCCCTGCAGCATGTGAAGGCAGGAGGAATGATGAACCTGCAGCCTATGAGCCTCTGAACACAGTGCAGTTCACGCACAGCCGGCACTGTTTACCTTGATTAGATCTGTTAAAAATGACAGCTGCTGCTACAGTACAACCGCTCCGAACGGCACACACATCATATGCTTGGTTAATACTTAATATTCTGCTTTTTTTATATGGCAATAGGTGGAAGATAGCCTTTTTTCCAACTGAGCACAGCTGTAGTTCCAATAGAGGCGTGTACATTGACAACAGTGGACTTGATTATATAAATAAAACGCAGAATGTGTATGGCCCCTATGTGAAATGTAAATATAATTTTTCCTAAGGAGTGTCGTTCCGGTGAGCTCGGCAGCACAAGCCATTGAAAGCAGTGTCACAACGCCTTGATCTTAACTCATAGTATTGTCAAATATATCTTTACTTGGCGAGTAAGAAACACATGTTTGGATTAGCACTGTCACCTCTAATACCTCATTCACACCAACGCAACTCCGGTTCAAGCGCCGTGCTAGAGCTTTTCAGGTTCAGAACCGGTTCCTCGGTTTAGCTCCGGCTCTTTTCACACTCCCCAGAGTCTGACTGGTGCTGCGTCATTGCGTCATCGTTTGCATCATGACGTAACCGTTTGCTTGCCTGCTTCATAAAGCCAAACCGCACGGAAACCCCTCACAGCTGACACCGACAACAACAACAATGGCCGATTGTGCTCCAGCTTCCTCTTCTTCTTCAGAAAACCAGATTCCCAGAAGGTAGCTGGTCTCTTCAGTGGACCACTGCTGCTTGTTAAGTTTCTCCATCGTTATGTACAAACCGGTACAAACTGGATAAAACCATAACACGCCGGCTTTTTGTTGTTGTTCAGGAGTTGATCCTGCCCCCGCTTCGACGTAAGAGTGACGTATGTGGTGCTTTTGCTCTGGCCGGACACTTTTTTGGTGCTCGAAAGGAAACGGATTCCGGAGCTAAGAGGCTGCTCCGCTGCGGTGTGAAGAGGAAAACCCGGTGCTTTTCAAGCTCCAGCTCCGAACCGGCCCTGACACACCGTTGGTGTGGATGAGGTATGTGCTGCACTCACAAACATAAACACACACAATTTTCTTGCGTTATTAAACCACCCTCTCTATCTCCCCTAACACACAAACACATATGCATATACACACAAACACACACACGCACATAAACTCTTATAAAGCCCACCATGTGTTTGAGGGATTAAGTTGTGGATCTCTAAAGGGGCATGCCATACCATCTGTGCAAGAGCTGCCCAAAGAACACACACACACACACACACACACACACACACACACACACACACACACACACACACACACACACACACACACACACACACACACACACACACACACACACACACACACACACACACACACACACACACACACACACACACACACACACACATATATATATGTATAGTCATAATCACTTGATCCTTGACCACTTTAATTGACTTTGCAGAGGCAAAACAACATCAGCTCATTCTTGCATGTTGAATGCTCAACATCTACATTACTGCTCAAAAATACACACAAAGACAGCAGGTACTTTGGTGTGTGTGTGTGTGTGTGTGGGTGTGGGTGTGGGTGTGGGTGTGTGTGTGTGTGTGGGTGTGGGTGTGGGTGTGGGTGTGTGTGTGGGTGTGGGTGTGTGTGTTTGTGTGGGTGGGTGGGTGGGTGGGGGTGGGTGTGGTGTGACCTCAAGGCTGTTCTCAATGTATTTGTGCTGATGAAGGGGGGAGAGTGCATTTTATGTATTAATGCCTTTCAGAGAAATATTATATCTCTACCAGCAGAGAACCAACTGTACTTGCATAAATGAATATACACTGTATATATGATCCCATATCCCACTGGAAAGGGCTTATTTAAGGAGGGATTAGTCTTAATTAGAAATCAAAACAGTGTAGACTGCACAACTAAAATTAAGAAACACAGATTTCCCTCTGACCTCTGATTCCATACTTGCTGTTTATTGTGTGAGTTGTGTATACAAATAGTGTCCTTACCTAAATGCTATTTTAATGTAAACATTCAAATGTCCCTTTATTATATGCACCAACCATCTTGATCAGTTTTTCAAATTGTACAAGCAAGCACTGTGATTCTCTGTTGATTTCAGAAGAAGGAGAGTGCCCTTTACAGGATTTCTTTTCTTTTCAGACTTGACCTTTAAATGCATTTTGACCCCAATCCCCAAATTCCTGTCGAAGCTCCTGTCTCCCAAACATGGCTGAGACGTGACAAAGTGGGATTACTTGATAACCTAGTAATGAGAAGAGCACAAGCACCACATACGTCACGCTTACGTCGAGGCGGGGCCAGGGGCAGATCAACTCCTGAACAACAACAAAAAGCCGGCGTTTTATCCAGTTTGTTCACAACGATGGAGAAACTTAACAAGCAGCAGTGGTTCACTGTAGTGATGGCAGTTTGACACTGAAGCTTCGAACGGAGTTTCAACCCTGGACTTCCTATTCCATAGAAGCAGTGCTTCGAAGCTTGCTTCAAATCACGTGACATATGACGTCCGAAGCAGCAACTGCTTCAAATCACGTGACATGTGACGTCCAAACCAGCAACTGCTTCATTTCCTGAATGAATCAACTCACTGGTTCGCCGTCCAATCAGGTGATTCAATGCACTGCCTCGTCTCGATTCTGACAGGTGACAGGTTGAAACCGTTTCAAATTTGAGCGCTTCAACACTTTATAACCGCTCTAAACAATGCGCAATGTGTGGGTTGTTGTCGTAGTTTGCGTTGTTGCTGTTGAGTTGTTGTTGTTATTGAATTTTAATTGGATCATTATAGAGCAAGCCAGGAAGAAAGATAGGTCGTTCTGGCTCGTGAAACACTTTGAAGTTCGAAATATGGAGAAGTTGTGAACAAAAAGACAAAGAGAGATATAAAAACACTTCAATAGTTTAAGGAATAGATAGCCCAGTGGATATAGCCGGCGGCCGGAATGCAGCGATGTCCTCCGCGCAGCTGGTTCAAAGCCCGGTAGAGTTAAACCTTTAATCATTGCTTTTCAACTTTAATACTTGAATAACTTATAAAAGGCCCTCTCCACCCAAAACAATTTCCAGCACTCTCTAGTCTCTTCTCAATAACCCAATACACACAATTGTCAATCTTTAATTGCAAATAGAACATGATATTCAGTCTTGCACTGTAAGCCCGGATAAGTTGAATCTGCTTAAAAAAATGGAGGAAAGTGGTTGCCTTTAAAAATGTAAGTAAAGCATTATGAAAACTTGAGTCAATTAAACTTAAAATAATCAAGGACTTGAATTGTTATTTGAAGTACAATGCACTTCATGTGAAGTTGATTTGACTTAAAATATTGTGTGATATCAATTGCTTTCCCAATTATTTCACTTAGAATTTTTAGTTGAAAGTGGTTACATTTCGTATTTTTATTCAATCAACTACAAAAAAGAAAAAAGACACAGAAATAAAGTTTTACCTTTTATTAAAACTTGTGTGTTTCATTTGGATACAATGAAATTGAGCTTCCTATACAAACTGTGTCAAAAATATTGTACCATACATTTTCCTGAGAACATTTTCCACATGAAACAATAGCAATCTCTCTATATATAAAGATATATAGTTATACACTGAACAAAAATATAAATGCAACACTTTTGTTTTTGCTCCCATTTTCCATGAGATGAACTCAAAGATCTAAAACATTTTCTATATACACAAAATAACCATTTCTCTCAAATATTGTTCACAAAATCTGTGACAGTGAGCACTTCTCCTTTGCCGAGATAATTCATCCCACCTCACAGGTGTGGCATATCAAGATGCTGATTAGACAGCATGATTATTGCACAGGTGTGCCTTAGGCTGGCCACAATAAAAGGCGACTCTTAAACGTGCAGTTTTGCTTTATTGGGGGGGTCTAGGGGGGTCTGAAAACCCTAGGGTTAAACCCTAACCCTAACATGTCACCCATTGAGCATGTTTGGGATGCTCTGGATCTGCGTATACGGCCGCATGTTCCAGTTCCTGCCAATATCCAGCAACTTCGCACAGCCATTGAAGAGGAGTGGACCAACATTCCACAGGCCACAATCAACAACCTGATCAACTCTATACGAAGGAGATGGGTGACATGTTAGGGTTAGGGTTAGGGTTCAACCCTAGGGTTTTCGGACCCCCCCAGACCCCCCCAATAAAGCAAAACTGCACGTTTCAGAGTGGCCTTTTATTGTGGCCAGCCTAAGGCACACCTGTGCAATAATCATGCTGTCTAATCAGCATCTTGATATGCCACACCTGTGAGGTGGGATGGATTATCTCGGCAAAAAATAAGTGCTCACTATCACAGATCTTTTCAGATTTGTGAACAATATTTGAGAGAAATTGTTATTTTGTTTATATAGAAAATGTTTTAGATCTTTGAGTTCATCTCATGGAAAATGGGAGCAAAAACAAAAGCGTTGCATTTATATTTTTGTTCAGTGTATCTATAATACGTATATATCTATAAAAATAGATATATAGATCTATGTATTTATGTAGAGCTCTGGAAAAATTAAGAGACCTCAGTAAAATTATCAGTTTCTCTCGTTTTACTATTGGTAAAAACTGGATTAACATTTGTGTTTTATTCTATAAATTAATGACTGACAACATTTATCCCAAACTCCAAATATTCTCATTTAGAGCGTTTATTTACAAAAAATACCAAATGTTCAAAGTAACCAAAAAAGACCTCGAATATTGCTAAGAAAACTATTTAAAATGTCTTTTTCAACAACACAACACTAATATTTTGAACATAGGAAGGGCTCAGGAATCAATAATTGGTGAAATAACCCAGATTTTCAATCACATTTTTCATGCGTCTTGGCTGCTCTGCACCACCTTTCACATTGCTGTTGGGTCACTTACTGTATAGCCACTCCTGGCACAACAAAATCAAACAGCTTGGCTTTGTGTAATGGCTTGTGACCATTCATATTCCTTCATATTCCCTGGCTGTGGGGCATGGATCATTGTCCTGCTGGATAAACCCACCCTCAGCTCAATTCAGGTGTGAATGGAGGAAGACCAGATCAAGACCCTGTCATGGAACAGTTGGAACCCCACTGAAAACCTCTGGATGTGATCCAGAGGAAGATGGTCACAAGCCATCAAACAAAGCCGAGCTGCTTGAGTTTGTGTGCCAGGAGAGACATAAAGTCACCCAGCAATAATGTGACAGACTGGTGGAGAGCAACCAAGATGCATTGAAAGCTGTTATTGAAAAATCTGGGTTATTCCACCAAATATTGATTTCTGAACTCTTCCTAAGTTCAAACATTAGTATTGTGTTGTTTAATAATGAAGAACTTGTTTTCTTTGCATTATTTGAGGTTTGAAAACACAGCATTTTCTCTGTTATTCTGACCAGTTGTAATTTTCTGCAAATAAATTCTCTAAATGACTTCTTTGTTTTGTTTGGAGTTTGGTAGCGATGTTGTCAGTAGTTTATAGAATAAAACACAAATGGAAATGCCAACAAGCTTAATAGGTCAAACCGTGCAAACATGCAACAACAACAAAATGCTATATGAAAGCCTAAATACTTGCCATATGTAACAGTAGCCAACTTTTCAGAATCCCGTTTCACAATGTAAGCTGATTTTTCAAAGTCTTAATTTTGGGTGCCAGCTCAACTTTACCAAGTTTTAACATCACCTGCTGAACAAAGTGGAAAGAGTTTTTCATGCACTAGGGGTTCTCCAGTTGCAGGGCATAAATGAGTCCGAACAGGACACAGAAGGCCTGAGACAGGTTAGCCGGTCCATCCATCACCACATTCCCCTCCAAGACGATTGCCACACTGGATGGGTTGAGCTGAGGATTTTCTCCGAGACAGTGGAGTTTGACTGTACACCTCCTTAACAGCCGCATCCTAACAGAGAAATAAAGAGATTGACAGATAATTCGGCATCGTCCACCAGAAAGTAGCGTCCACTGTTTATAATGAAAAGCATCATACAACATAAAAACCAAAAGTAATAAATAAAAGGACCATCTGGGCCTTAAATTGGCCTTACGTCAGACGCCATAACTCAATCAATCAATCAATGTTTATTTATATAGCCCAATATCACAAATGTTACATTTGTCTCAGTGGACTTCACAGTTTGTACAGAATATCAGTATGACAATACGACACCCTCTGTCCTTAGACCCTCACATCGTACAAGGAAAAACTTCCAGAGAAAACCCACAGTTTAAAGGGAAAAATGGGAGAAACCTCAGGGAGAGCAACAGAGGAGGGATCCCTCTCCCAGGACGGACAGACGTGCAATAGATGCCGTGTGTAAATTGAAAAGATAATACATTTGCAACATAGGTAGTCCAAATGTTTGGAAATGCATGTGTGTATAATAGGAAGATGAATCCACGAGGATATCCATCCAGGACTTATGATCCAGGACCACAGCCACGACTCGCGATCCAGGACTCGCGATCCATGACACAGGACCGCAGGATCATCCATAACTCCGGATCCCGGCGTATATAGACACCAAAAAGAAAGACATTTGGGGAAGCTGGGTTAATCGGAACATGAGAGTACACAGGTATAGACAGAAAGAAGGAAGAAGTAAGATGTCCCCCGACAAACTAAGCCTATATCAGCAAAACTAGGGGCTGAATCTAATCAGCCCTAACTATAAGCTTTATCAAAAAGGAAGGTCTTAAGCACACTCTTAAAAACGGATAGGGTGTCTGCCGCCCGAACACAAACTGGAAGCTGATTCCACAAAAGCAGTGCAAAGCATCCACCTTTTTATAGTGTCTTTGTTGTTTGTGGCACTGGGAGATCTAGAATAGCTGGGGGTTCATTTTTCACCAGTTTCGGCACTGTTACGGGAGTGCTATTTGCACCACTTTAGAAATTGTCTTTAAAAAATATATTTTTACATCTTGCTCTGTGTTTTCAAGTAGAGTTAATATTGAGATGTGTATATAAATATTGATGTTGAATTGAGGATTACTGTGACCTTCCTCATCCATGATTGGCATTATTATTTTTTTTCTGAGTTGCTTTTATCTCCTGCTCAGTCTGTTTATTGATAAGTTTTATAAAAAAATAAATGCAGACAGACTAATAACTCTGACAGAGAACTTTGACACTGTTTACACAAGTAAAGTGAGGATTGGCTATCCACCTCAAGATGTAATTGTTATCTGAGAATTTTCAATAAAAATATCTCAACTAGGTTTTGTCTCATGAGTGTCTTAATGGGGGAGAAAGTGAAAAATAATTATATTTTTACATTATTTATTTACAAATTAATCATATTAGTTTGAGTGGACGAATGTAAATTCATTTAATTTACTTAACGTAATAATTTTATTTCAGCTTTATTTGATAAAAATGAGTTGGACTAACTCAATTCAATTTTATTAAATGGATGTTTTTAGTTTCAGTTGGGGCTACGAATATTTATTGGATGGAAATCCTGCCCACAATTGAATTGAGTTCATCCAATGAGATATTTTTTGGAGTGTATGGCCCTACAATATACACTGAAAAATGTTATACTTTGGACTAACTTAAAAAAATTGCGCTCATTTTTTACAGCAATTTTTTTTAGTTTATTCCAACTTGATTTTTCAACTTAAGAGAATTAAGTTGAGTTAAGTGAAAAATGTTGCTTCTGTTTAAGATATATATTTACATTCACACAAAGTAATAAGATGATTCATTCTGAAAACAGCACAACATGTATTACTTTGTTATAACTTAATTTTTCCTTTTGGACTAACCTCATATTTATATTAGATCTAAGTAGAGTTTTTAAGTTTGTGAAAACGAATAAAAAAAAATACTTTATTTTGTTGCAGGCAATATTTTTTATTGTAGTTTAAAATATTTTTATTTGATTACAAAGCAAACACTTTAATGTACATCAATACAATACTGTGTTTTGTTTACTGTAAACAAATTACATTTGACTTATAACAATTTGTTTAGCTCAGTTCACATAAAGACAGGAATATTCTCCTCAAAAGACCTTAAAATTTATTGGGATGTCTTTAAAATATGCATCACCTATTCTGTTTTATAAAATACAATATTTTATTGTTATTGTTATTATGTAAAAAATAAATCAAAGTAAATCAAGATCACTTTGGCTTTTCTTTTTTACAAAACTCTCCTTAACCAAATACATCACAAATATGCATATGAACATGTTAAACTAGCTTGCACTAGCTTGCATATCTCTCCTTTAAAATGTAAATATGTTATGCGTTTAAATCTGGCTGCCTTTTAATTAAAGACTAGAACGTATGCATGACATCTTGTTTTTCTTTACATTTTTAAACACTTCAACAATATTTTCTGCAGCTCTTAATTACAACTTCAGATAAACATGTATTATCCATTAAGAAGGGTTTAAGAAGCATTACCAGAATCTGTGAAGTCACATTCTTTTTTAACTTCAAATGAAACATACAGAGGCCAAAGCAATTAAGCAACGAAAAATGCAGTTAAATCCCTAGCATTGCAATCTTTGAACAAGGTTGGCCTTTTGTGTCAGTTCAATAATTTCAACCAGATACGAGCTCTTGTAGAGACTGAGCTGGAGGGTGTGGACAAGATGTCAGTATCGTCTGATTGAGCAGACGCTGCTTCTTCACAGACGGTAAAGTTGTATTCTTGGACACCATCATCAGGTATTGGGATGACCTTGATAGTTGACCAATCTTCAAGGTCAGCAGAGGATGTCAGGTTGACTAGTGCATCTCCAATGTCTCTGTCTTGATATTGCATTCTAAAACGTTCACCTATAGAGTGCCACAGTGACACATCCTAAAACCCGGAAGTAAGTCAGCATTTTACCACTTCCGGTTCCTTCGACAAAAGAAACAATGCAAATTCTCCATAGGATTTTGGAAAATAGCTCGAAATAAGTTCTGTGGTTGACACACATTTAAGAGACGGATCACGTTTTGTTCAGCCGGATAATATCCACATGTCTACCCTACTTTTATAATTTTCGAATCATAAATCTATTGATCATAAATCTATCAATTCGATTTATGATCCGGCTGAACAAAACGTACACTCAAAAAGAGGACTTTGGCTGGCTGTTACATCAAATAAAATGTAACATGTATTTTCAACGTAATAATTTCATGTTTCCAAGATGAACGTGATGAAAACATGTATGGTTTGCATGAATCGCAACAACTTCACATTTATTAGATTCATTCATGTTGAGATAAACTGAGACAAAGGGATTAGGTTATATATGATTCCCACTCCAGAACAGAAGGTGGCGCTATAACCACCAATAAACTGGATACCAACTAATGTAAAAGAGACAAAAATCTATCTACTTTTAAATGTTCACGGTTGTAAAGATGTGAAACGACAAACACGGCTTGAACAATAAGGCATGTTACATTCTTGACAGCTCCTTGACACTTCCATTGATGTATTAAGAGAACTCTGCCAGACTCTGCCATTGTTTTATTTGACCGCGATCTGGCGGGAAAGTTTTCTCCCTGCATCCTGTGTGCACTCGCGATATTTGGGCGTAACCGTAAACTTAACCATCATCCTCGCGAGAGAGGATCGTTGAGGATATTGATTGTGAGTGGATATTGATATTGACTAGGACCGGGCGGACACACGTGCTGAGACTGAGTAGACGGAGATAGGAGTGAACGTTGAAGTGAGTGCGAGATTGAGAGCAGCTGGTGGAATGGCTTCTTTGAGTCCTGGAGAGGAGGATATGGAAAGTGCATCTGAAGGAGGATGGAATGAAGTAAGGAAAAAGACTTCAAGAAAGAAGATAGACATGTCAAGTGACACTCTTAGTGAATCTGATTCACAGAATGAATTGAAGAAAGTAAAGAAAAGGATTGAGAATGAAGAGTGGAAAGTGATTGTGGAGTTTGGTGAGCAATCCGCAGCTAAGCTACATCCAGTGGGACTGACTAAAGCAATCCACAAAGAAATTGGATCGATAAAACAAGCAAGATTTCTGAGCAAAGGACGGATGTTGGTTGAGTTGATTAATGCAAGACAACAGGAAAAGTTACTGAAAATGAAGACCCTGAATGAAGTCCGAATTAAATGCCATGTTCCTGGAGCAAATCGGAAAATACTTGGAGTTATCAGTGGAGTTCCCATAGAAATAGGCATAGAAGAACTCAAGAAGGAAATTAAAGGGGGGAAAGTGACTGTAGTAAAGCGTCTTCCTACTAGGTATCAAGGTAAGATAGTGGATAGTTTGTCTGTTCTTCTTCAGTTTGAAGAAACAATACAACAGAAGATAATGATCGGTTGCATGAGCTTTCCAGTAAGAGAATTCATCCCTAAACCTCTGCGGTGCTTTAAGTGCCAAAGGTTTGGGCATGTGGCAGACAAGTGCAAAGCAACTAAGCCCAGGTGTCCAACATGTGCGGGGGAACATGAATATGGTAGTTGTACTGCAGGTGCTAAGGTGAAATGTTGTAACTTTGGTGGGGAACATAGTGCTGCGTATCAGGGCTGTGAAGTGCAGAAAAAGGCCAAGGAGGTGCAGAGATACAAAGTGCAAAATAAAGTCTCATATGCTGAAGCAACAGAAAAGGTTTCACTAAACATAGCTAGGAAATCCCAAGTAGCATCAAGTATTTTCTCTTCAAAAGATTTTCCCAAACTCCCACAGGCAAAGGAAAGCCCCACAAAGTGTTCACATAAGTGTGTGATAGGAGAGGATGCATTGATTGTTAATAAGTACAAGTTTGTGGCCTTTATTGGAAAAGTGTTGAATGTTGCGTTACAACAGACAAAAAAGAGGTCAAGACTGAAAACAATAGTGGAGGCAGCAGGTGAATTTTGGGGGATAAAGGATATAACCGTTGAAATGATACATGAAATGCTAGCCACCAATAATGATGATTCACAGATTGAGTAGATGAATGGTTTTTCTCATTCTGCAATGGAATGCTAGAAGCCTTATTGCAAATGGACAAGAATTCAAGACCTATATATATCAGTTAAAAGAAAAACCAGACGTTATTTGTATTCAAGAAACATGGCTGAAGACTCATTTGGACTTCATAATTGGGGGATATACTGCTATAAGACAAGATAGAAATGATGGCCAGGGAGGGGGATGTGCAATCTTTATCAGAGAAGTCATGTCTTATAGTAAGCTAACTTTTAAGAACAGTCATGATTTAGAAATAGTGGGTGTAGAAGTTTGGATTAATAAAAGGAAAATTAGTGTCCTGAATTTTTATAATCCATGTAATAAACTCAGAATAGAGGAATTAGACAGTCTTTGCTAAGGAAATGAAATAATATGGTGTGGTGATTTTAATGCACATAATACAATGTGGGGAGGGAGATCAACAGATTACAACGGACAGGTGGTGGAGGATTTAATGGAGGCAAAGGAATTAGTTTGTTTAAATAATGGGCAAGGTACAAGGATCAATTTTAGAGATGGAACAGAGTCTGCGATCGACCTAACTCTTGTAACAAGTGAATTAGCTTCTGGTAGCAGTTGGGAAGTATTGACAAATAACAGTATTGGGAGTGATCATCTTCCGATTATAATCAAGTTTGATATAAATCATGTGGTTGAGCTAGACGGTATCATGAGATGGACTTTTTCTAAAGCAAATTGGGAGATGTTTGCTAAATTGTGCGATAATGAAATGGATCAGATTGATATGGCAGAAAGTATTGATGAAATAAATGAGCAATTTACTTCAAATATAATTAAAAGCGCTAATCAAACTATTGGGAATAAAACTGGGAAACTTGGTAAATGTGTTAAGATGGTACCGTGGTGGAACAAAGACTGTAATGATGCAATCCGAAACAAAATCAGGCTGTTTGGAAAGCTAAGAAAGACACATTCATTACATAATTTATTAGAGTATAAAAAGGCACAGGCTCAGGTAAGGAACATTGTTAAAAGAGCAAAAAGTGAGTGTTGGAGAGGATTCTGTTCAAGTATTGGGAGAACTACACCATTAGATAAAGTATGGGGAATGATTAAGAAGATGAGGGGAATAAGACATCAGAGTAACCTGCCAGTATTAGAGATTGGAGGGGAAGTTGCCACTGGTGCTTTGGAGAAGGCAGAAATTCTAGCTGAAAATGTTGTCAAAGTTCATTCTTCGGAAAATTTGACAGAAGAAGGTAAGATCAGGAGGCAGGAAGTGTTAGATGAGCATCCTAATGTATATGAAGAAAGACATTCGTCGCAGAGTGTTGTAAATATACCTTTCTCTATTCAAGAGTTGAGAAGAGCATTAAGTAAGTGTAAAATGACTGCTCCTGGGAAAGATAATGTATGTTATATAATGTTGACCAAATTAAGTGATTTTGCATTAGGAAAGCTGCTGGAGATGTACAATAAGATCTGGGAGAAAGGGAAGCTGCCAATAATATGGAAAGAGTCAGTCATTATTCCTATTAGGAAACCTGGGAAAGATCCAACCAGTCCAGGCAGTTATAGACCTATAGCTCTGACATCACACTTGTGTAAAGTTATGGAAAGAATGATAACAGAAAGGCTAACATACTACATTGAGAAAAATGAACTAATGACTCCTTATCAGAGTGGGTTTAGAAGAGGGCGGAGTACTTTAGATCCACTGCTGTGCCTGGAGTCTGAAGTCAGGAAAGCCCAAGCGAACAAGGAGTGTGTTGTAGCTGTATTCTTTGATGTGGAAAAAGCTTACGATATGATGTGGAAGGAAGAATTATTAATAAAACTGGACATTATGGGTCTGGGAGGTAATGTATATAATTGGATTAGGGATTTTTTGTTTGGCCGTGCCATCAGAGTCCGAGTTGGCAAGTCATATTCTCGAAGGCATGAAGTTGAAAATGGAACCCCGCAGGGGAGTGTCATCAGTCCTCTTTTATTTTCTATCATGATCAATGATATATATACACAAGTAGGATCTGATATTGGTAAGTCACTTTTTGCAGATGATGGAGCTATTTGGAAAAGGGGCAGAAATGTAAAATATATTGTAGCTAAGATTCAGGAAGCCATTAGGGAAATTGAAAGCTGGTCTCTGACATGGGGGTTTAGATTGTCGGTGGAAAAAACTGAAACTTTATTTTTTACGAGGAAAAGGATAGGTGAGGAGGTTAGGTTAAAACTTTATGGACAAGATCTAAAGAAAGTGAAGACATTTAAATTTCTGGGAATATGGTTGGACGAGAGAGTCACATGGAGTACTCACATTGATAAAGTCGTAGATAAATGTAAAAGGGTTTTAAATGTTATGAGGTGCTTGGCAGGCACTAAGTGGGGGGCTGATAAAGCTGCTTTGAGGAACGTATACACGGCCTTAATTAGATCAGCCATAGAATACGGACTAATAGTGTATGGGTCAGCTGCATACTCTTCTCTTCAAAAATTAGATAGAGTCCAGGCACAAGCACTAAGGATATGCTGTGGGGCAGTAAGATCTACACCAGTGTCGGCACTTCAGGTAGAGGTCGGAGAAGTACCTATTTCTTTGAGGAGAAAGCAGTTAATTGTTCATTACTGGGCAAATCTACAGGGTCATAAAGATACTCACCCTACTAAACAAACTGTACAAACAAGTTGGGAAAGAAAAATAAAAACAAAATAAAAAAAGAAAGTTTTTGTTTTTGTGTTTCGGAAATATGTAAGGAATTCAAAGTTAAGGAATGGAATATTAGTCCGACGGTGTTGTTATCAGCTGTTCCACCATCGTTGCTACCTCAACCTATAGTAGATTTATCACTATTGAAACGGGTACATTCAATGGAAAACAAATTCAATGTACAGGCTTATGTGAACACTGTTCTACATGAACAATATGGGCACTTTATAAAAATATTTACTGATGGATCCAAAAATCCAGAAAATGGTCTAACGAGTTGTGCATTTTATGTTCCTGAGTTAAAAGTCAAAGTGGGAAAGCGTACAAGTGATCACATTGCAGTATATACAGTAGAGATGATGGCTATCTCTCTAGCACTTCAGTGGGTAGAGGAAATACAGCCAATGCGAGTGGTCATTTGCTCTGACTCCAGTGCAGCTCTGGAGAGTATAAACAACTTCTCTTCAGAATGTCGTCAGGATATTCTACATGAAATTTTACAAAGCATGTTTAGGTTAGTTCATCTGGGAATTGTTGTTCAATTTGTGTGGGTTCCAGCGCATGTGGGCATTAGAGGGAATGAAGTAGTGGATCAACTGGCAAAATGTGGTTTGAAAGCAAACCAGATTGATATTATGGTACCCATCAGTAGAGCAGAAGTCAAATCTTTTACAAAAGTGGTTATCAAGCAACAATGGCAAAAACTATGGGACAGTAACACCAAAGGAAGACATTTATATCAGCTACAAAGGGAAGTAGGAACAGGAAGCACTTGGGGGAGTAGTAGAAGAGAGCAGAGCATCAACAGCAGGATAAAATTGGGACACTCTGGACTAAACTCATCACTGCATCTGATTGGAAAACATCCAAATGGCAATTGTGATGGTTACCAACAACCAGAGACAATACATCATGTATTTTTTAGCTGCCCGGACTATAACAGACAAAGATTCATTCTGAAAACTGCACTGGAACAACTCAACATCAAGGACATGGATTTCAAGGCAATATTTGAAAGTAAATCAAGAAATGAAGCAAACAAGCTGATCTTCAAATTCCTCAAAAGCACTGGTCTGAGGACAAGGATTTAGTATGAACATTTAATAACTAAACAGTAGTTGGCGATATATGCTCCAAGTGGAAGCGATTCGCCATTAAAGAGAAGAAGAAGAAGAAGAAGAGGATCGTTGAGACAAGCAAGACCGTTGGCGAAAGTTGGAGGAGGTAAGCAGAAAACATTGTCATCTAACTGCCAAGCTGTTAATAAATGTCATCAACTGCTGGTCCATCAGCGATATTGTGGTAACGTTGATAGTTAATTTGTTATTTGTATCTCACTTAAAAAGCCGAATGAGCCGATGAACATGCTAAAGCTAACGTCGTTAACTAGCTAGTCTGTAACTGCCAGTTAGGGAGATGGTTAAAATATAGGATATCAGGATTGAAAACGAAATGACGGTAGCATTACCCTGGGAAAGTTAAACGAAAAGTGTGCTACCCCAGGCGCTTATAGGTCAGTAATATCAGCCCCTCTTACAAAGGAATGTTGCGCTGTTATTCGGCTGCGTCACGTAAATTAGCTGTCAAGCTAGCTGCCATGCGGAGCTGACTGCCACTGTGGTTTTCGCTCGGCAGTTAATGTTACGTAACGGGTGCCGCTCTGCCAGTGTCGGTAGTCGCACTCTCTGTCTCTCCGCTAGCTCTCCCTGCTCAGCATATAGTTATGTTCGGCTCTGTGTCACTGCACCCCGTGCCAGTAACATACATGCTGCCTACACTGCAGTGACAAAGAGCCGGCTGAAAATCGGCAACGTTTCCTTAATATTCCTCGATTTTAAATATTGATGTCCACGCATTTTCAGTAATAATGTTGTCAGGCACTTAATAATAATAATACGTGTGCATGTCAGTGGCACAAACAAGCACTTCAACTTTGAGTAATATAGGATAATGTAACAATTCAGTAGGTACCGAGCCCCGGTATTAATCAAAGGAGTCCCGGGAATTAATTATTAAAGACTCTGGTACCGTTAAGCTCCAATGTTATCAGTCTTTGTATCGGTACTGGAGACATTTAAAACATATGTTATATGTATTACGCATTACGCTACACAAACATTATATTGCAGTTTTAGTTTAGCCAACTCCGTTTTTAATACGCAAAAAGACTGCACACACTGACACACACACACACACACACACACACACACACACACACACACACACACACACACACACACACACACACGTGCGCACACACACACGGCAGAGAGCAATTTGTCTAAACATCTTGCAAAAGTACACCACACTCAGACAGAAATGCACCGTTTTCAACTTTTTTTTTTAGTAGCTCTATAGCCCCCTCCACGAGTAATGTTTCCACGTCAGGTATTATGTAAGCAAGCAGCAACACACGGAGTTAACATAATTATACAAACATGGGTTAATGATTAGAGGTAACTGAGTTATTTATTTTGTTAAAGTTTCAGCTCTAAAACAACCATGGTGCTGTTTCTTTTGATCCATCCATCCATCCATCCATCTTCTCCCGCTTATCCGTGGTCGGGTCGCGGAGGTAGCAGTTCCAGCAGAGAGCCCCAAACTTTCTTTTCCCTGGCCACATCAACCAGCTCTGACTGGGGGATCCCAAGGCGCTCCCAGGCCAGATAAGAGATATAATCCCTCCATCTGGTTCTAGGTCTACCCCTTGGTCTCTTCCCAGCTGGACGTGCCTGGAACACCTCCCTAGGGAGGCGCCCAGGTGGCATCCTAACTAGGTGCCCGAACCACCTCAACTGGCTCCTTTCGACGCGAAGGAGGAGCGGTTCAACTCCGAGTCCCTCCCGGATGACCGAACTTCTCACCTTATCCCTAAGGGAGACACCAGCCACCCTGCGGAGAAAACCCATCTCGGCCGCTTGTACCCGCGATCTCGTTCTTTCGGTCATGACCCATCCTTCATGACCATAGGTGAGGGTAGGAACGAAAATGGCCCGGTAGACAGAGAGCTTTGCCTTTTGGCTCAGCTCCCTTTTCGTCACAACGGTGCGGTAAAGAGACTGCAGTACCGCTCCCGCTGCTCCGATTCTCCGACCCATCTCACGCTCCATTGTTCCCTCACTCGAGAACAAGACCCCGAGATACTTGAACTCCTTCACTTGGGGTAAGGACTCATTCCCTACTTGGAGTGGACAGTCCATCGGTTTCCTGCTGAGAACCATGGCCTCAGATTTGGAGGTGCTGATCCTCATCCCAGCCGCTTCACACTCGGTTGCGAACCGATCCAGTGAGTGCTGAAGGTCGCAGACCGATGAAGCCATCAGAACCACATCATCTGCAAAAAGCAGTGGTGCAATCCTTAGTCCACCGAACTGCAGACCCCCTCCCCCACGACTACGCCTCGAAATCCGATCCATGTATATTACAAACAGGATTGGTGACAAAGCGCAGCCCTGGCGGAGGCCAACCCTCACCTGAAATGGGTCCGACTTACTGCCGAGGACCCGGACACAGCTCTCGCTTTGGGAGTACAGAGATTGGATGGCCCTGAGTAGAGACCCCCTCACCCCATACTCCCGCAGCACCTCCCACAGTGACTCCCTTGGAACCCGGTCATATGCCTTCTCCAAGTCTACAAAACACATGTAGACTGGATAAGCATACTCCCAGGCACCCTCCAGGATCCTTGCGAGAGTAAAAAGCTGATCCGTCGTTCCACGACCAGGACGGAATCCGCATTGTTCCTCCTCAATCTGAGGTTCGACAATCGGCCTGACCCTCCTTTCGAGTACCTTAGAGTAAACTTTCCCGGGGAGGCTGAGTAGTGTGATGCCTCGGTAATTGGCACACACCCTCTGATCCCCCTTTTTGAAAAGGGGAACCACCACTCCGGTCTGCCACTCCTTCGGTACTGTTTCCGACTTCCACGCAACGTTGATGAGACGTGTCAACCATGACAGTCCCTCAACACCCAGAGCCTTCAGCATTTCTGGGCGGATCTCATCCACCCCCGGGGCTTTGCCACTGTGAAGTTGTTTGACGACCTCAGTGACCTCCCCCCGGGAGATTGGTGTCGATCCCCCTTCATACTCCAGCTCTGCCTCTAACATAGAGGGCGGAGTTGTCGGGTTCAGGAGTTCCTCAAAGTGCTCCTTCCAACGCCCTAACACTCCATCAGTTGAGGTCAACAACGTCCCATCCTTACTGTACACAGCTTGGATGGTTCCCTGCTTCCCCCTCCTGAGGTGTCGGACAGTTTTCCAGAACAACTTTGGTGCCGCCCGAAAGTCTTTTTCCATGTCTTCTCCGAACTTCTCCCACACCCGCTGCTTTGCCTCGGCCACGGCTGAGGCTGCTGCCCTTCGGGCCTGTCGGTACCTTGCAACTGCCTCGGGAGTCCCCCGGGATAACAAATCCCTGAAGGCCTCCTTCTTCAGTCGGACGGCTTCCCTGACCACCGGTGTCCACCAGGAGGTTCGAGGGTTACCGCCCCTTGAGGCACCTAGGACCTTGAGACCACAGCTCCCCGCCGCGGCTTCGGCAATAGAGGCTTTGAACACTTTTGATGTGAAAATATTATTTATATATTTTAAATAAAAGCAATGTTAATTCTGTTTACAGTTCTGTCATCACATTATTTAATGTGATTTGTTAATTCAGTTTTAAAGCTTAGCACTTAGGCTGGATCCATGTCTTTTTAAATTGAAGAACTCTGTTGAATTGGTTTGGATATGACTAAGTAATTTGTCAACTTCTATCTGATAAGAGGACTGATAAGGTTCGGTGTAAAAAAAGCAGATGTCATGATGAGTCTTAATTTACAGCAATATTGCGAGTTCTCTGTGTAACTTAACTTTCATGTATGTTGATTGACCTCTCTCAATTTTTCACAGCAATTTGTGACTGCAAAGGTTCCTGTGGCTGCTGTCCAGCTGCAAGAGTGTCCTGTCTAACGTACCTGTGTCTGCAATCCAACTTCATCAGTGACTGCAGGTAAAAGGTGTCATCTGCCATTCTCAAGTTCAAGATTGAAATGTTTTTTTTATTTTTTGCTGGTGATTTTGTTTTGGTGGGCAAATGTCGAGGTCTCTCTTTCTGTTAGATATGAGTTACTAAAGCATTTTAGACTACATCACCGGCATAGGCAACGCTATCCATGCCCACACATAAACTGCCCATGTACATTTAAGACATGAAATGTTTTGCACATTCATTTAAATAGAACCCATCCCAAACAAAACTCTCAGGAGCAGCTGGAATTGTCAATATTCAGTTGTCATTTGTGCACTTCGAGCGATCTTCCTACGGAGAGGGATTATTTTGTACACATTGGAACTCATTTTAAGAGTCATGAGACTGTTCCTTGTATGTTTGTGGGTTGCAGTTTTGAAACAAATATATACGCAACATTTCACTCTCACAAAAACAGGAAACACAAACCGCATACGTTGAAAGATTTCAAGCCAGGTGTAGTTAGAACCACTCTAGTTGCACAAGAATCCTCTGATAATCCTGAGGAATACGCACATAATCAAGATGACTCTGCAGTTGAAGTACACAGTGCTTGTTCAAGTAGTGATGTGGATGTAACTCAGAACTCTTCCAAAGTAATTGAGAAAAACTTTGCTGCATCGTTGCTCAAGTTAGAGCATTTTGCACATGTGCCGGGTACAAAAATTGATGAGTTTTTGGAAGAACTGCTTTACTTAAGTTCAGCAACATTGCCCCTCTCCATTAACATTCTTGAAGGTGTATTTCAGAAACATAGACCCACAACTGATAACTCTGTGACAACAGAAGTAGCCACTGCTCTCTGCGCATCAAACCCCTTCCTCAAAGCCATAAGGAAAGGTGGTCCCCTAAGGACATCTTATCTCCGCAATCAGTATTACAAAGACAGCTTTAATGTTCTAGAACCCATTGAGTACATACTTGATGCCAAGGAAAAAATGAGTTTTCAGTATGTGCTTGTACTCAAGTCTTTGCAGCAGCTCTTTCAGAGGAAATATGTTGTAGACAAGGTAGTTGAAAACCACAGAGTGCAGCAGAGTAATAGGGGGACTGGTGAACAACAGATTTACAAATCTTCCCAGGATGGTTCACACTTCAAGGAAAACGGTTTTCTATCAGGGGATGACTTAAGAATTTTGTTGACTATATACATAGATGACTTTGAGATTCTCAATCCTCTGGGTACTTCTCGCAAGAAGCATAAGCTTTGTGGAATCTACTGAACTTTGAGTAATTTGCCTCCAGGCTCACATTCATCACTATCTTCGATTTACCTGGCGGTCTTGTGTAAAACTGATGATGTGAAGAAGTATGGTTATGACCGTGTCTTACATCCTCTTCTTCAAGATATGGTAACTCTAGAACAAGTTGGTGTTTTCATTCCATTGCTTGGCAGATATCTCAAAGGCACCATTCAGGTTGTTGCGGCAGACAACCTGGGAGCTATCACAGTATAGCTGGTTTCAATGAGAGCTTTTCTGGGGATATATCTGCCGATTTTGCACAGCAACAAGTACAGACATTCAAACAAAAGAGGTAAAGTCAGGTGCATTCAGTCTAAGGACAAAAGAACTCCATGACTCTCATGTGAAATCAGCGCAGGAGAATGGGGCAAGCCGTTTTGGGGTGAAAAGACATTGTTCCATCACTCAATCTCTTGACCACTTCAGTATTCACACGGGTTATCCTCCAGATATTATACATGATATTTTTGAGGGGTTAGTGCCAGTAGAGCTTGCATGTTGTTTGGCATTGCTGATATCTAAGAAATATTTCAATCTTGAAACCCTCAACAAATCTATCCTCCAGTTCCCTTATAAGTGGGCAGACGAAACAAACAGGCCACATGTGATCCCACACACATTTTCTAAAAGAAAAACAATAGGTGGGAATGCCCATGAAAATTGGGCTCTGTTGAGACAACTCCCATTCAGAATTGGGCATCTGGTGCCTGAGAGTGAAATTGCATGGCAAATACTGTTAGACTTAAAAGACATTGCAGAGCTTGTGGTTGCGCCAACACAAACAGATGAGTCAATTGCCTATCTTGAGGGCAAGATTTCAGAGCACAGAAAAAAGTACCAAGAACTCTTCCCTGATGTGTCACTGCTACCAAAGCATCATTATCTGGAGCACTATCCACAACTGATCAGGATGTTTGGTCCTCTTGTGGGCCTCTGGACCATGCGGTTTGAGGCCAAGCACAGTTTTTTTAACCGGTTGCGCGACACACCAATTGCTTTAAAAATGTGCCCCTCTCGCTAGCTACTAAGCATCAGCTAATGATTTCCTATCAACTGGTATCATCCAGTTTTGATGAAGCTGCCCTGGAAATCACAAAGGTCTCAACAGTGCCTTTGGATGTATTGAAACAAGAAATAGCTCAGCCAGAATGTCCCTGGTACAACTGAAGTTCACTTAACAAAGTGTGTCAAGCAAAGGGGTAACATTCAGAAATAAGATGATAGTTGCTAATGGGTCTACAAGTGAACTGCCTGACTTTGGAGAGATTCTTCAGATTTGCATTGTACAGGAGAGACTATGTTTCATGGTGAGAAGGCTTTATGGGTGGTATAGGGAGCATTTCAGAGCCTGTGAGCTGAGTCCAGCAAGAGAAACTGTTTTGATTGAGCTTGAAGAACTGGCAGATGACTATCCTTTGGCAGACTACTTTGTTGGACCTCTCAGAATGGTGACATTAAAAAGACACATACAGGACTGTCTCAGAAAATTAGAATATTGTGATAAAGTTCTTTATTTTCTGTAATGCAATTAAAAAAACAAAAATGTCATACATTCTGGATTCATTACAAATCAACTGAAATATTGCAAGCCTTTTATTATTTTAATATTGCTGATTATGGCATACAGCTTAAGAAAACTCAAATATCCTATCTCTAAATATTAGAATATCATGAAAAAGTATACTAGTAGGGTGTTCAACGAATCACTTGAATCGTCTAATTAACTCGAAACACCTGCAAGGGTTTCCTGAGCCTTGAAAAACACTCAGCTTGGTTCAGTAAACTAAATCACAAGTATGGGGAAGACTGCTGATCTGACTGCTGTCCAGAGGACCGTCATTGACACCCTCCATCAGGAGGGTAAGACACAAAAAGAAATTTCTCAAAGAGCAAGCTGTTCACAGAGTGCAGTTTCAAAGCACATCCACAAAAAGTCTGTTGGAAGGGGGAAATGTGGCAGGAAACGCTGCACAACCAAGAGAGATGACCGCAGCCTTAACAGCATTGTGAAGAAGAGTCGCTTCCAGAATTTGGGGGAGCTTCAAAGACAGTGGACTGAAGCTGGAGTCCAGGTATCAAAAGTCACTGTTCACAGACGTGTCCGGGAAATGGGCTACAATAGCCGTATTCCCATGGTCAAGCCACTTCTGAACTCAAGACAACGGAAGAGGCGTCTGACTTGGGCTAAGGAAAAGAAGCACTGGACAGTTGCACAGTGGTCCAAAGTCCTCTTTTCAGACGAAAGCAAGTTTTGTATTTCATTTGGAAGTCAAGGCGCCAGAGTCTGGAGAAAGGCTGGAGAGGAGCAAAATCCAAGTTGCTTGAAATCCAGTGTGAAGTTCCCACAGTCAGCGATGGTTTGGGGAGCCATGTCAGCTGCTGGTGTTGGTCCACTGTGTTTCATCAAGCCCAGAGTAAATGCAGCTGTGTACCAAGAGATTTTAGAGCACTACATGCTTCCGTCTGCTGAAAAGCTCTATGAAGATGAGGAATTCATTTTCCAGCATGATCTGGCACCTGCCCACAGTGCCAAAACCACCAGTAACTGGTGTACTGACCATGGCATTACTGTCCTCGATTGGCCTGCAAATTCCCCTGACCTGAACCCCATAGAGAATATGTGGGGTATTGTGAAGAAGAAGCTGAGAGACACCAGACCCAACAATGCTAATGAGCTAAAGGCCGCTATTGAAGCATCCTGGGCATCCATAACACCTCAGCAATGCCACAGGCTGATTGCCTCCATGCCACGCCGCATTGATGCAGTAATCCGTGCAAAAGGATTCCCAACCAAGTACTGAGTGCATTAATGGACATTTTCAAATGTTTGATTGTGTTTTGCTGTTTTTTACTTGGTCTGAGGAACTATTCTAATTTTTTGAGATAGGATTTTTGAGTTTTCTTAAGCTGTATGCCATAATCAGCAATATTAAAATAATAAAAGGCTTGCAATATTTCAGTTGATTTGTAATGAATCCAGAATGTATGACATTTTTGTTTTTTTAATTGCATTACAGAAAATAAAGAACTTTATCACAATATTCTAATTTTCTGAGACAGTCCTGTAGGTAACCGACAGATTTAACGTTGAATGGTTATTTTGTCCTCTCATTGCTCTGTTGAAATTAAGATTAACCCTTGTGCATCCCTTGAAAAAAAGGTTCTGTGTAACATGTAGGCTAATTTTCTCATCCCTCTTTCACAGACGGCCGTGGCATGGCTACTCCAGTGAAGCTCAGAATCATTTTAGGAGAAAACAGTTCCCAGAGATTGATCCTTCCAGATGGGATTCCAGAGTCTGTCACTGAACTCACACAGCAAATTAAGAGGCAGTGTGGAATAGAAGGGGAATTCAGGCTCCAATAGCTTGGTTTTCATTCACGTGACTTCTCTGACGCGCGAAATTCAAGTGGAGGTCAGGAAGTGAAAACGCAATCATTCATCAACGCAGGAATCATGGAGGACACCGACTATGTCAAACAATTAAATGAACCTGCACGCCGCAGATATCGTGAAAAAATCTCAACACACTCACAATGGTAAGAGCACCAGGCATTAGATCACATGCCAATGTGTTTTTAGCTAAATGGTCAAATGTAACTAGTATTTAACGGTAACAGTTACAAGAGATGGCTAAGCTAATGTTGGTAGCCAGCTAGCTTATAGACTTCTCCATCCTGCTTAAACTTAGCAAATATTCAATGAAAACATATTTTAAGTTTGGGGTTGCAAGTAACTTCAATCTCACAACTCTAAACGTTTCAATATATTAAATGTTGTAGTTAATTATACAAAACATTTCATTGTGATGGTAGCCGGGGAATAGCTGCAATGCTAAATACTTAGCTTACCTAGCTGCACACGAGCTAACGTTGTGTCTTGTAGGCTAACTTAACTGTTACAATCATTCCCCGAATTCACTTTAATGGCATTATGATTCATAAATCCGGTTCACTGAAAGGGCTGATGTTGCGTTTGGGTCAACATCAGCTAACGTTTGGTTAATTAGACATTGCTAGTTTGGTTAGCTAAAGCTTCAACCTACTAAGCTAGTCAGCAATTTGTTAATGTGAGTCCACTGACAGCAGACAACTGCAACAACTTCAACAACCCAGCAACGAGGTTTCACTATACATCCTTACATTTAAACATGTATAACGCGGGATAATAAAGACTTTGGTTCAATAATAATGTTCTACAACTACACTTTTTATTTTATCTTACTTTTATTTCTTTTGATCGTTGAAATGATTTTAGATGAACGTTATGCTCCATGTTTACACATTTGGGTGGTTGGAAATAACCCTGAGTCATGTTTTTGGTCCTTAAATGAAATACATAGATTTCAGTCATTTATTTTGAGGACAACATTATTCAGTATCTTATTTGCATTTTGCAAATAATACATATTCTTAGGATATTCTTTACATGTTATGCTGTATAGAAGGGCCTCAACTTAAACTTAATTTCTATTTCAATGAATGTGCTTAAAAATGAGCTTTATGTTTAAGTAGTTTGATTTGTCTCTTTAATCAGTTGTTTGATCTATCAATGGTTTAAGCTCTGACTAACTTAACTCTTCTTACGTTTCTCCTTCTTCATCCAGTCTATTATGTCCTATAACGGAGGGGCCGTCATGGCCATGCGAGGGAAGAACTGTGTGGCGATAGCAGCGGACCGGAGGTTTGGCATCCAGGCTCAGATGGTCACCACAGACTTCCAGAAGATCTTCCCCATGGGAGATAAGCTGTATATTGGGCTGGCAGGACTGGCCACTGATGTTCAGACAGTGTGAGTGTGTAGACCTCCACCTTGTTCTCTCAAAGTGGCTAAACAGTTGTGAACACCAGGGTACTAAGATGACAGGATTGATTTACAACTCTATAAAGCTACAACTCTCAGATCTAGACTAAGTACATATGTAGCACTGAATTTCGGGCTCCAGTTTACATCTTCCTGCCTACCACCAGCCAAAGACCAGTATAGAGGAATGTTAAGCCCTCCCACTATTTTCCAAGAGGGCGTTGCCAGATTTTCAATTTCAGGTTTTAACCAGGAGATGGCGCTTCATTCACAAATACAGAAAGACAAGTTTCATGGACTTTCAGTTGTGTTTTGAAGAGCATTTGAACACATCAATATTTTAGATCAACTAAAGTATATCTAATCTTGTAATTCAATAATATATAGTCTTTATATATTAAATAATCATAATTATAATGTAAATGTTTACATTACACTTCTTTATTTGTTATGCTCATACTTTAACCTTTACAATCGTTTGCTTTAATATGCAGTATATTTTTGTGTTTGCTTCCTCCTGCTCCCTTTCGGACACATACTGTATGATTTATTATTATTATTATTAATATGAAGATATTATTAAGATAAGATAAGATGTTACTTTATTGATTGAACATTTTAGTTTAGAATGTGCTGTCCCACGGTAATTCAGAAGGCTCACAGGTCACATTCCGACCATTATTTAAAACAATAGGTGCTTTCACACCGTCTACAGTTGGATTTGTATAGAGGGAGCTCTGTCAGTTTTCGAATTACTCATTTGCTTTCGGGGAGCCCTATTTTTCAGAGCACATCCTGCTACTAAATATGTCACACGCACGCTCTGTTGACTGGCGCAGCAGCGCGGATGCGATCAATTGCTATAAAAACACTCTTCTACTAATACAGACGGTGTCACTATGCCGGCGGATGTGGCCGTTGTTGAAGCCTCTTCAGGCTCCGCATCGGCAGGCCTCTCCCTCGGTGTGGAGCTGTCAAACTCAACCCTAACGCTGCTTACAGCCGGCCAACTAAAAGTTGT
The DNA here is from genome assembly GCF_949606895.1 of Notothenia rossii. NCBI lineage: Eukaryota > Metazoa > Chordata > Actinopteri > Perciformes > Nototheniidae > Notothenia > Notothenia rossii. Next base: position 47,676,249 of record NC_136907.1, on the reverse strand, counting down.
TTTCCGTTCACGTTGTCATTTTTAGACTCCTTCGCTTCTTTGCTTGTAAATCCAAAAGCTGTGACGCTTCGCTGTTTTCGTTTTGCCATATTTTTTTATTACACAGCCAGAGTTAAAAAAATATCAATATGAACATTTCAAATACCGCGCCGGCATCACCGCCATAACCATAGCAACGTAAGTAAGAATGCAGCGCCGCCACATACAGATGGCAACACCCAGACATATTCACAAATATAAAACAAATATTCAGAAACTGTAATGAACAATAACTATTATTTATTTCAAGAACTGTTATTTACAGAAACTCAACATTTCTATTCTGTGTGACACAAATATGCACGATTGTTTTGGGCTCCCCCTATTTATCTCAAAGTCAGCCTTCAGGGGAGCTCCCTCCCTCTTCGGGGAGCCAAGCTCCTCCTAGCTCCCCCCCATTTCGAACAGTGTCTGTGGCTGAATGGCCAGCGATTAGGTGCGGCGCATTTGTCATAGGTGATCAGAGCTAACTGCCTGCCGTCAGATTTCATTTAAAAAACAGATCTGATTTTAAGACTATTTCTGCGCTCATAAAGAATGATAAGAATAAGAATAATGCGTATTGAACTGGTTTCATTAATTAGTGAGTTTATTTAATACTAGAACCGCCAATCGGGTCAATTTGTGTGATGTGTTGTTGTGTGTGTGCAATGTAACTTTTTTCAATAAAATATTAAAGTCTCCCAGTCCCTCACTTTTCCTGAAAGTGTGTTATGTAGCACCCTATGTTGTTAAAAATTGCATTCTAATAGCGGGATTTGACGGGTTTAGGTAGGCCTATACAAAAACCTCTGGCGGTTCTAGTGTTAAGGTAATTAGATACAGTAGAAGCCCTTTTTTTATCAGTAACGAATTTAACAGTTGAACATAAAAGTCAACTAACTGAGGGTCACTTGCAATGACAGTGTTGTGTCTAACTGTAAGCTTGTCACTCAGAGTAACCTACCGTTAATTTAGCTGCTGGAGAAGAAAGATCAAGGGGGGAGGGGGGGAGAGAGCTGTGGTTGATGGGCCATTAGTTGTGTAAATACACAGCTGAGAGCTGCCGTTTCATTCAGACTATTTAAAAAAGTGTAACAACGGACTATTTTTCTTAGCGGATGCATGTCAATTTAAATCAATACATACAACTATTTTTTAAATCAATACATACAACTATTTTTTAAATCAATAAAAAAAAATTCTAAATCCATAAAAGCATTTCAATTAATATTGGGAGTCATGTCGTTACTTTGTTGAGAATGTGGCCGTGTAATAAGCGGGATAATTTGCAGCGACTTGTTCCTTATGGGGAAAATAACACCCGTCATGTGTGTGTAGTAGAGGTGTGTGTGGTTAAAACACTTTCATGAAGTGAAGGAATGTCCTTCTATAAAACAGCTGTGGGCAGCAGTGAGTGTCACGGACATGAATTCATAGATCAAGGCAGACTGGTGCACACACTCTCCTGTCCTGCCAGGCGACACGCCCGTTCTAAGCCGTGTCCCTCACTCCTCACATCCCAAGCATCCCCACAAGTGTATTATGTTGTTACATCGTTTCAGATGTTATGTTTCAGTTGTGCTCTGTCTATGTTCAGTGATGCAAACGTGTCACCTTTCGGCGAAATTTGCCGTTTTGAATCCAAAATAAGTCGTTTGTGTGATTCATGTAGATCTGCAATACAAATATTTTTGGGGTATGGGGGGGCTGGGACCCGGAGTAATCTGCGGCCGTGAGCTGTTATGTGCCATCATGACACGCATGGTGTTCTTTTTATATATTATAATGAAGTACGAGCTGTGTGCACGAGTCTTCCTGCCTGTCGGCTCTGCTCATGGATGTATAGGCTCTGCTGCTCCGAGATGATGGTCTAGCTTCAGCAGCTATATTACCTACGGGTGCATTCGTTAATATTAACTGTGCGTCCGGAGTCAATGTGGCACAGACTGGACCGCTGGTGAACAGCTGTTAGAACGGGCCGTTCAGGTGTTCATAGCAGAGCTCCCTGTCGGAGCGGCAGAGCGTGATGTGAACTGAAAAGTTTTTCTGTGGCAATATTATTTAAGGAATCGTTGAGCTAGCTAGCTAGGATACATTGTCACTATCTGCTAACGTTAGCTTTAGTCTTCTATTTCTAATAGTTTTTTTCATAGGCTATAAACAGAGGTGGTATAAGTATATATATTGTACTTGAGTAAAAGTAGAAGTACTCAGGTCTTGTACTTGAGTAAAAGTAGAAGTACTCAGATCTTGTACTTGAGTAAAAGTAATAGTCCCAGAGTGTAGGAATACTCTGTTACAGTAAAAGTTCTGCATTCAAAATGTTCCTCAAGTAAAAGTAGAAAAGTATTATCATCAAAATATAGTAAAAGTAGCGACAGTAAAAGTAGTCATTGTGCAGATTGGTCCATTTCAGAATAATAGATATGATATGTTTTATAATGATTGATCATGAAAGTGTTCTCAAAGCTGCTAAAGGTGCAGCTAGTTTGAATGACTTTATATACTAAAGGGTAGCTTGTGGATTTACTCCAGGTGGAACTAAAGTCTGATTTAACACTTGATTATATTTCACTTAATTAATCCAGATCTGTGAAGTAACTAAAGGTATTAAATACATGTAGTGGAGTCAAAGTACACCATGCACCTCTGAACTGTAGTGGAGTAGAAGAACAAAGTAGCAAAACATTGAAATACTTAAATAAAGTACAAGTATCTCAAAATTGTGACCAAGTATAGTACTTGTTGAGTTTATGAACTTAGTTACTTTACAGCATGTGGCTATAAAGATAAAAAGACTAAGCCTTGCACAGAGGCCTGAAAATACATTTTCAAAATGCTCAACAGTGCTGCCAAAATTATAAACTGACTGCTCCACAATTTGAAATGAATGCTTTTATATATTTCTATTAGATGTGACTCTTTGGCGTTTCTGTTATTATTAACATTGCTGCTTTAGTTGTTCTGACTGCTAAAATCCTCTGTCATTCCGTGGGGTGGGGGAGCCGGGGGCTCGGATCCTTGTCACCTTTTTCATACCTGATGAGTTTGCATCCCTGTATGTTAAAAAGCCTCAGTCACCTTAATTCATGTAATAAAAACATCTCAGGTCAGTAACACTCAAAGCTAAATGTGCAATACCATGTTCAGCTATGTTACTATTTATAATGTTATTGTTGTTACATCAGAAGATGTACATATTGAAATGATTTCTTAACTTACAGTAGGCTATTTTTTACAATGTGTGTTGGAAGGATTTATTAAATTACAATGAATATTGTCATTGTTGAAGGCTTTTAGAGAAGGGTGAACTATAAGCCTGAATTACATAAAATGTTATCCCTAAAAACATAAAAGCCACAATAAATAAGTCACAATTATTGTAGTTATTTGTACCTCCCGTATTGCTTTCAACCCACCAGCTTTTATGGTGTTGTTACGTCACTAACTGTAAGCTTGTCACATACAGTCTATGGTCACTCAGAGTAACCTACTGTTAATTTAGATGCTGGAGAAGAAAGATCAGGGGGGGGAGGGGGGGAGAGAGCTGTGGTTGATGAGCCATTAGTTGTGTAAATACACAGCTGAGAGCTGCCGTTTCATTCAGACTGTTTAAAAAACTGTAACAACGGACTATTTTTCTTAGCGGATGCATGTGAATTTAAATCAATACATACAACTATTTTTTAAATCAATAAAAACCTTTTCTAAATCCATAAAAGCATTTCAATTAATATTGGGAGTCATGTCGTTACTTTGTTGAGAATGTGGCCATGTAATAAGCGGGATAATTTGCAGCGACTTGTTCCTTATGGGGAAAATAACACCCTTCATCCAGATGAGGATCCCTCTGCTACACTTTGGGATCCTGATCGACCGACGAAACTCCATTTAAAATATACATATTTTTGGTGAATTACTGAGTTTAGGCACGTTAATAATGTTTTAATGAAGTTGAATACAGTATATTCATATGTGTCAGTGATTTCATGTCAATTCGGCGAACATAAACATAAATGATCGTGGTGAAGATGATGATTAAATTAGGATTAAAAATCGAGAGCCGGGCTGCATTTCCTCCCGTTCGTTTTTTTCGAATAACAAAGTTATTTTGTTAAATAACAACATGTTGATGTTTTGTAAATGATTACATGTGTCTTATTTAGCACAGAGTATGATATCCGTGACATATGGATCTTAACAAAGTTCCGCTGTACATCCAGCGTACTGTATCTGACTTTGTTTCACATGAGCTCCAGTGTGGAACCCCACTGCACCTCCTGGTGGATCAATGATCCATTGCAGCTGGCTTCATTATAAATACATTTATCTATCACGGGGGCGGTCTCAAGTCAAGCTGGAGGTTTTCCCTTGAGCGAGGGCAGATCACGTACCAATCACGGCCCTCGCGTTTCAAACTGTCCGAAATGAATCGCTCCATCTGTAAGACTTCTCATTTGGAGAAAGCCTGGAGTGTCAAGTACAATACTACACCTATAATGTTTATACCAACAACAAAAGTGTTATAGTTGAATAGTATTACTATGCATTCTAATAAATAGGGGAGAAAACGTTATTAGAAATTCTGCTATCCATAGCTTTGAAATAAGTTAGATTTGTGATGACTGAATTCAATGTAAATATCTGAGGATTGATGGACGTCTTTGCCTTGTGTGTAGATCCCAGAGGCTTAAATTCAGACTGAACCTGTACGAGCTGAAGGAGGGTCGCCAGATCAAGCCCAAGACCTTCATGAGCATGGTTTCCAACCTGTTGTACGAGAAGAGGTGAGTGCACTGAACTTAATAAAGACCCATGTCCACATTTAAACTGCTTACAGTAGGCACAAATACCTACATAAATGGTAAATATGTCATGCTCTCATCAGGTTTGGGCCATACTACATCGAGCCTGTGATCGCCGGAATAGATCCAAAAACCTCCGAACCTTTCATCTGCTCCTTGGATCTGATTGGCTGCCCCATGGTGACAGAAGACTTTGTTGTGAGCGGAAGTTGTGGTTCTCTCCTTGTTGCATTATTATTTGCACAGTGGCAGCTCTTTAACCTGCATTCCAGCACCTTCATATTCACTGACCACACTCACTAGAGGAATTAGGGCTGTGTGATATATTGCTATTGTAAAAAAGATGTTTACTGAAAAGATTAAATGATACTAAGAAGACTGAATAATACATGGTTTCTTATTTACATTTACAATAACCCTCAATGGCCATACATGGGAGCGTAACCAGACCAATTGTCATCTCTAGAATATTGTTGAATGAATTAAGCCTGAATGTAGATGAAAGTTGTATATTGATTAGGGCTACACAATTTACAACACACACAAATATGTTTACTGAAAAGACTTGAACACAAGATGTTTGAACCTAAAAATATGTTTACTGAAAAGATTAAATGATACTGAATAATACATGGTTTCTTATTTACAAGACTACAGCTCCATGACTTTACTCCAATGGGACGACAGACACTGACAGATTAGACAAGGAACAGCAAATAACCCCAATCTTGTCAATTAATGCTAGTGCCTCACCTGGTTTTGTTAGCATGTGCTCTATGGGCACAGCCCTGCTTTGCAGAATCTGATATTTTTTTTTGACTAATCCTATGACTCTTTCGACATGAATACGCACATTAGCTATTTTTCTTGTCTCTTCCACCTCGTATGCTGACAGCTGACTTTTCCCCCTGGTGAATGCAGGCATCTTTAGTGAAGCACAGTAAAATCCCACACTATCGCCAATATCGAACCCACGGTCTGCGAGGACAATATCTCCAGGTAACAGGTTTTTTAGGAGCCCACTCTGTATTGTGATCTGTTTATCACTAACTCTTCCTCCCCAGGCACAAGATATGTAAGTGACATAGCCTTGGGGAGCAACACCAATCAGAAATGTAACAGTATGGTGATGCTTGTAGTTGGACCATGTTTGTGCTCTAGCTAGTAAATTAGAGGGCCTCTCAATAAAAACTTCAAAACAGTTAACAATCACAGCAACTCTACATCCAAATGCCTGTCTGAATCCCATTGGCATTGTAGCTTGAAGTACATGTCGCTCTGGCCTCTCAATTATAAATTCTGTACTCTCATGAAGTATGTCAATTAACTTATGCCAAATTCTAGAAGCAGTGGAGAGAGAGATGTTGAACCTGAAAGCCAAATCTTTCAGAGGGAGATTTAGTCTCAGCCTCAGCAAAACTAAAATGAACTGTTCAAATTTGGAGAGCACAGACATAGGGCCACAGGTGATGTAGGGCTCGCACAGTTGAAAACCCTGAAGTAAAACTAAGAAGTTGGGGAGCCCGGTGTAAAACTTTGTCTTCTCTTCGTTGTTCTCAAAGGACTCCTGGTTGAACTTTGTGTCCAGTGCCTTTCTCCGAAGATCTCCCAGCTCTGTTGTGTTCTGTCTCAGGACATCCTCCATCCTCTTGAAGTCCTCCATCGTTAAATCAGTCTGGCATCCTGCATCTGCATACAATATAGCAGTAGCAAGCATAATTAGTTATTTAAAATAGTAAAATATGAATGTGAATTGTTGTGAAGTTATCTTTTTGACAACCTTTTTACAGACATGCAAGTTCTCTGTTCCTATTATTACAGATTCTCAAGTTAGTACTCTATTTTCTAAACCTAAACCTAATTCAAAGTTTGCATTGATTTTCTGACAATCACATTTGTAATATTTAATAATAATGCTGGTGGTTAATTGACCTTGTTGGTCATTTAATATCCCACTGGTGTCCTCTGGTTGTGGGCTGTCAGACGGGGGCTGCGTCGATTCTGGGCTCTCGGTTGTCTGCAGGAGATCCAACAAAGCCTCTGCACATTCTGATTGTCTTTGTTGGTCTTCCTTGAGCTCCATCCTCTGCTCTCGTCGAAGAGATGCCTCTGATCTGGGCTTACTTGTTGTGTGGTAACCGAGGCTAACAGTGGGAGCCCAGTCTACCGACCCAACGTCACCCAAAGCGCTAGGGCACCCTAAAAAGTCCCAACAAAGTCCATATTAGACTACAGGTAACTTAAACATGATCAGTATTACTAAGTAAATAAGCATTTAACCACAACCCAATAATACATAAACAAAGCCACAAAAACCAAGTCAGCTAATACCTCTGATGAAGTGGTCGCTGCAGACACGTGCATTAGACGACTCTGCTCCTCCCGACCGCAGATGTAGGTTTGAAAGCCATTTTTTCCGGCGTTCTTCGGTTAGCTTCTTAAATTGCTCAGCTTTATGGACGACAACCTTCGGCACTCGGTAAAACCTCTTGTTTTTCTCTCGGCCGGATCGATTGGAACAACCGTAAACTACTGTTGGAGATTTGGAGGATGTTGAAAACCAACCTCGTCTCCGCGTGTCGTTTGATAAGCTGGGTAAAGTCGTGAAAAGGAAGGGATTAAGAAACACCAGAATACAAGTTAAACAATAATCTTGCTTTAATGATAAACAGTAACGATACAAATACAAACACAAACACAAAGACAAAGGAAGTACTTCCTGCTCTCTCTCCTGTCCCACCCTCCTGGTCAGCCTGAAGAAAAAGAGGTCGAACCCCTGGAAAACACAGTGTTTCATACTAAAAACACAGGAGGTGGTGTGTGCGGGCTTTCCCCCCGAGGTCATCTTATTGGCAGAGACCAACACATGGCCTGTCGCACCCAATCAGTGCGACACAGCAGAAGAAACCCGGTTCACATCTTGTAGCCAGCACACACCTCCTTTATGGCCCTTTGTCCCTGAGTCCATCTTCCCCCCTTCAGGTTACCACACACAAGTTAAAAGTATGTTTTAAGATATAGTTGTTATAGTTGGCTAAATATACGTAATACATGTTAATTACTTTCATATCAATAATAACGAGGAACACATTACCTATGCTCTTAAGCAGTATTAGAGATGCTTTTCAAATAGTCAAACTTCACACAGGCCTAATACAGAGAACACACTCATTAGTCCTACAGCCCTTCCATTTGTTTGAGCTATTGTTCACATCTTTACTTCAAATAAAAGGTTTCACATTGTATATTTCCAGCTTCCTTTACACATACTGTTATTATTAATACAAAGTAACCAACCACACATATCTATTGAAAACAAGTCGATTTCCCTGATAATTGACATGCTGAAACTCTTCGGAATGTGTCCCCTCCCCCAAATCTCTCCTCCATGTCATAAAAAACTGCTTCCATTTCATATAGAGTAATAAAAGATGTTTAAGCTAATTTCTCCACAATGTTTGTAGCCATTTAGTACCCACACATGAAAGAATAAGAACAGAGGTATAGTTGACCAGTAATCATGTAGCACATATATTTACTGCAATGAAAACACACACACATTTGCTCCAAGCATGTGTAACGCACACCCTTCTTTTACGAGGGAAACATTCCAGCGTCTTGGCACTATCTCCAAATAAGGGTGTCCCCTGCTCACCTCTCTCTCTAAACACAAGGACTTCACCTCAATATATTGGGGGAGGGAAAAGATACTTTGTCCCTTCCAATTTAACACACATGAATATATATAAGGTGACATTAAAAGGAATATACCAGATTGAACTTTCCTGCCATACCACGTTACTTTAATACTTCAAATAATTCGAATAATCCTTCATTTCCCCCTTTTGGTCTCGCATTAACGAGACCAACACACATAAGACATTTGAAACAAAACTACTGTCCTTCTTTAATACTGTGTCTGTCCCCCTTCATTAAACCTTTGGGAACAGAAAACAACCTCCAATGACAGTTAAGAAAGACCAAACTATGTTAAAAAATTGTGTCCTTGTTTGCCGAATCATCATACTCGTCCTCTCCCTCCGCATATGCCAACAAGGGCATTTGGTACAGTGGGGGAGGAGCAGCTTTTCCTTCAATGGTGGAAATGATAAGTTTGACACACAAGGAGCGGATGCACGGCACACAACAACAACCACATGTTATTTAAATGGCCACAAAAGTAGCTACAGAAATAAAGAGAGACATTATTAAACCTTTCCATTGACCAAACATGTTAGCAAACCACTCCTCTAAGAAATGTTGTACCCCTGATTGTTCATGCATAGTTTTAGATAGGGTGCGAAGGCCTTCTAAAGCCCTTGTGACGGAACCGTCTGGAGCCGTGTTATTGGGAATAAATGTGCAGCACATCTCCCCAAACATTGCACAAACTCCACCCTTCTCTGCAAGAAGCATATCCAACGCCATCCTATTTTGCACAGCCATAAGGGATGTTGGACCCAATTGTTCAGCCAGGCCCTCTACCGCGTCCCTAGTGAGATTGGCCAATCGGAGTATGTTGTAATGTACATAGTTGATCCTTTCTACATTTTTGATAGGGGTCACAGGGAAGAAGGCAGAGATAATTGGCAAACTTTCAAACCCTGCAGCTAATTGATCAGCTAGTTTGTAGTCGTTAGGGACCCCTCGTGGGATTCCGATGGAATCGATGTAGGTGGGAGAGTCGACAGACAAATCGAAGGAGCCCGGGGCGTGGCGTTTGGACAGCGCGTGTCTCCTACGTCGAGTGATTAGGTTGGTATTAAGTGTGTCTTTAGGGTCCGTGAGCCCCAGTTTTTTGCCTAATAACATTAGGGGTGCCTGGAGGCGCACCATAGCACACAATCCTACAGATAGTTCGGGAATACGGGTGAACAGGCGGTGACCCCCACAATAATAGTAGAGCCCAGCTCTGGCCCAATGTCCTATATTAGTGCTAGACAGGGTGAGGTTACACCAATCCGGAGAGACATTTCCTAGGTCAAAACGTGGGGATTTTTGAACCATGGAAAAACATGTGTACCCACCGGCGCCTTTGTCAGGCGTAAATGGGCCTGTCCTAGTGTCATTATCAATTGGAGGGAAAACTTTGGCTAGGGTGGTACAGTTAGGAGGGCTGGCCATCCTAGTCAGTTGTAACATACAGTTGTACCCCCAGGTATCTGTGGGAAACAGGGGCGCAGGGTCAGTGGCTAATTGCGGGCGGGCCGTAGCACAGGCTAGACAATCCCCGGCCATTTGTTCTTGGGCTGTTTGGGCAACCCATTTTAACCATAGGTTGTCATCTGTGTATCCTGTGGCCATTTGGATGACGTCTAGAGGTTGAAGTTGGCTATAATCCCCCGTGCATTTATCCGTACATGTAATTTTAGACAGGTATTTAATATTAGATGCTGCCCGAGGAAGGTTTCGTTCCACCTTTGGTTTAACTTTAATTTCGAAGAGGCCTTGTGGCGAACCCCCCCCTGCATGTACCGCGAGGACATAAAGTCCAGCGTCGGAGAGCACTAAATTTTTTAGCGTTATGCGTACGGGATTACAAAACCTGACAACGCATGGGACGTTTGGGTTTCTCCTAATCACTTTCATTCTATGTTTGAGGGATCTAACGATTTCCGCCGATCGGTAAGGTGGCATGTATCCCCAGTCATCAGGACCCTAATTTGCTAGGACACCGGACCAGGACTCGCAGGTGCACCCGTATGTGTATGTGACGGACACATAAGGGTCGCCTTTGGTCCTGTATGTACTGCCTCTGTAAATGTATGGAGCACCTTTAACCGTATCTGTGACAGTTTTGTTACATACCGCAGGGGCTAAGCAGACATATTTGGCTAGGTAGGAATAGGTACGGTCGAGGCTTCTGCAGGGGGCAATTTTGCACAAGTCGAGTTGTATTATTCCATCACTACCTGCATGGAGAGTGAAGGTTTGTCTAGGAGACATTGGGGTAACTACTGTCTCATAATGGCCCCGTTTGACTCTAGTTACGGATTCATTTGGCGGAGGAGTGGAGTCTGGGTGGTCAATGGAATCACATAAGATTAAAATAATGGTAACAATCACAGTAGAAACCAGGGCTAATCCTGCCAACCATTTCCAGTTACCATACATAGTTATACTGTGAGCTCCAACCCTTCTAGTGTCAGTATACGTCTATTCTAACCCCCAAGTTATTAAAAAAAAATGCTGTGAACCACTGGGTCACTCAACCATGATTTTAAAGGTTACAATGTACATACAGCAGGGCGAACAAGTAGATTATTACTCCTAACACTAGTAGTGACCAACAGGTTATCAGGAAATTCAGGGCTCCTTCAGACATTTTCTATTCTTCTCTGAGAGGTTTTGGTCCCTGTGTCAGTATCACATGAGGTAAAAAGAAAGACAAATCCCTTAAATATAGATTTTTTAGAAAACAACTCCCTAAATTTGGGTTTATAAATGGGGTCTTCTTATAGGTTAATAAATGACTTTAACCTGTGGATTAAGATACCACTTCCCTCAAAAATGAGTTATTAAAAGAACTTTACACTGTGGGTTAAGATACCACTTCCCTCAAAAAATGGGTTATTAAAAGAACTTTAAACTGTGGGTTAAGATACCACTTCCCTCAAAAAATGGGTTAGTAAATGAACTTTAAACTGTGGGTTAAGATACCACTTCCCTCAAAAAATGGGTTAGTAAATGAGGTGCTATGTGTAGCTTATAGCAACCTGATCAGAGGGGAGCAGGTTCCTCTGTCTTCCCGTGAAGTCCTGTGTCTTCGTGCTCCGGCCCGCTGATGGCGACTTCTGGGCTGTCGGTTGTAGGGATGTCCTTGTTGTCCTTCTCCTCCAGTCCGCTGATGCCTGCTTCCAAGTCGTCTGCTGTAGGGATGTCCGCGAGGTCCTTCTCCTCCAGTCCGCTGATGCCTGCTTCCAAGTCGTCTGCTGTAGGGATGTCCGCGTTGATGATAGCCAGGTCCGTCCGGATGTCGTCGAGGGTCCTTCCAGGGGATTTCCCCGCTGCACACTGGCTCCAGTGGTACCAGATGTCCCCCTTTCCTTCTAGGCGGACAGCATGGGATGTCCGCTGGGTCACTCTGTAGGGGCCGGTGAACCTGGGGTTGAGCCACTTGGGCCGGATGACCTTCAGCCAGACGAACTCCGCTGTGTTGGCCTCGTGTTTTTCGGGTCCCCCTTTGGCATCAGCAACCTGTGTGGAAAATCCTGACACCAATCCCTTAAGCTGCTGGAAATAAGGTTTCGGACTCAGGACCTCTACTTCCTTTCCTACACTCAAGGCTCCTGGGCCAGGAAACTGATGGCCATGTGTCAGCTCAAATGGGGAGAAGCCTGTCCCTTTGTTTATAGAGCTCCTAATTGACATGAGAGCCAGAGGCAAGGCCTCTAACCATTTCATGCCTGTCTCCTCACATGCTTTGCTGAGTTTCTGTTTGATGTTCTGGTTCATCCTTTCTACCTTTCCCTGAGATTGGGGGTGATAGACAGCTCCAAAACTGTGTCTTAGTCCTAAAGACTGTTCTACTGTGCGTAGGTCGTGGTTCTTGAAATGGCTGCCATTGTCTGACCTCACTTTCCTAGGAAACCCATGTAGTGGAATGTAATGAGTGACTAAGAACTTGATCACTGAGTCTGCATCTTCTCTCCTGCATGGCATAGCTTCTGGCCAACCTGTGTATGCATCGACTACAACTAGTAAGTATCTGAACCCTCTTACTTTGTCAATCATGTCAGTGTAGTCAATTATGATTTCTTCTCCTGCCATCTTAGGTAAAGGAAACTTTCCCTGGTGCGGTTTTACAGTGGCTCTGATGTTATGGGTTAAGCAAATTACACATTCCTCTAGGTAATTAGCTATCATGTCAGGTAGGTAAGGGTGCCACCAGTGAGTCAGGTGTCTGTTCATTTGAGTTTTGCCGCAATGTGTTGGGCCGTGTGCTTCTTTAAGCATTGATCTTATCCATCCTGGGGGTATCACTGGTCTCCCATCTGGGGAGTACCATATCCCGTCTTTGTTGGTAGCTCCTCTGTCTAACCATACTGTCTTGTCTTGAGGAGACCCTGTTGCTTGAGCTTCTTTAAGAGTATCATCTGTTACTGCGGGCAGTAAGTCAGCAGATTTTAAGACCAGCATTTGAAACTGGGGCATATACCCTGCTTTGGCTTTAGCTGCCTTGTCTGCTGCATTGTTACCCCAAGCCAAATAGTTGTCCACCGTGCTGTGACCTTTACATTTAAGTAAAGCTAGTTTGTTGGGTCACATTACTGCTTCTGCAAGCCTTTTGATCTGTTTCTCGTGTTTGATGGGAGTATTGGTGGATGTTACAAATCCTGCTCGCATCCATTGGCGCATCTCCACATGTATGACACCATGAACATATGCTGAATCTGTATAGATGTTTACATCTTTTCCCTTTGATAGCTCTAATGCTGCAATGACTCCCATTACTTCTGCCAACTGTGCTGAGACTTTCCCTGTTACTTCTCCTGTTGATCTTTCTTCAAACTCTCCCTCAGGTTTTTGACTCACGACTGCGTAGGCCGCTTGGAGCCCTTTGGTGGGGTGTCTAAAACAACAGCCGTCTGTGAACAGGTTTTCTGCATGTGGCATAGGCTCGTCTCTGAGATCTATTCTTAGCTTCACATCCTGGATGATTCTTTCCTCACACCTATGGGGTTCTCCGCTGCCAATGGTGTCTGCGCTGTTAACTCCTTCATGTGTGTAGGTGATGTGTGCTTGCGTCAGAGTTTTCTCTAACCTGGTCTGTCTTGTGGAAGTCATTGTGAATGCACTTGAGTTCACAAAAGAGACAATGCTATGTGTTGTCAGTACTGTCAAAGGGTGTCTTATCACAATGTGTGAAATTTTGTTTAAGATACGTGCTGTACCTGCTGCATGTCTTGTGCATGGAGGTTCCCTGTTCTCCACTCTGTCCAGTGTGACACTAATGTACATCAGTATTGACCTACATCCCCCCTTTTTCTGAAATAGAACACCATTTACTGTGTTCTCATTTTCAGAAACATCAAGGAAAAATGGCAATGCATAGGATGCAGAGGCGAGAGAGGTGACCTGGGACATGGATTGTTTGAGAGAAATGAACGCAGCTTCTGCAGCTTGTGTCCAGTCCAGTGTGACAGTGAGATTGCGCATGCCTTTCTCATTGATCAGTGTCCTCAGTACAGCTGTTCTTGGGTTATACTCTGGGATATAGTGTCTGCTGTAGCCTGTGAGACCCAGAAAAGATAACATGTCTTTGACTGTCCTGGGTTTTGGGTGATGCAATATAACCTCCTGATGTGTTGCTGACATGCCCGTACCTGCTGGAGAGATAACTCTGCCCAAAAATGTCACCTCTTTACGGGTGCATTGTAGCTTTTTCTTGGAGACCTTGAACCCTATTGCATGGAGGCGAACCAGTAGGTTCCTGGTGGCCTCTAAACAAGAGGCTGCGGAGGGTGCTGCAATGAAAAGGTCATCTACATACTGGATCAACACCACCCCCTCTGGTAATGAAACGCCATCTAGCTGTTCCCTGAGTATTTTGTTAAATATTCCTGGAGACAGACTGAAGCCTTGGGGCAGTCTCGTGTACTGTAGTTTTTCCCCTCCCATTGTAAATGAAAAAATAGGCCTCATCTTCTCCGCCAGGGGTATGCAGAAGAAAGCGTTGGCCAGATCAATACAGGTGAACCAGGTATGTTCAGGTGTGATATTACAAATAGCCGTGTATGGGTTAGGCACTGGTACCAGAGCTGTAGTTGTAATAGCATTAATGGTCCTTAAATCATGAGCCATTCTGTACTCCCCGCTAGGTTTTGATACCGGGAGTATTGGAGTGTTCCACTCGCTTTGTGAGGGTTCCAACACCCCTGCTCTCTTCAGACCCTCAACTGCCTTGCTGATTCCCCCTTTGGCCTGTGGTTTAACAGGGTACTGTGGTTGATATACAGGCATAGTGCTACTCACTTCAAATGTTATTGGTGCAGCCTTTGAGCAGAAACCTACGTCATGAGAGTCAGATGCCCACAGGTCAGGTGGGAGGTCACGCAACATGTCTTCAGTAAATGAATGGTCAGTCTTTTCTCTACCGTGATGTCTCTCCACTTCGTGTCTCTCCATGAAGATGCATTCTTGTGTGCAGATTTTTAGAGCATAAGCCTTGTGTGAGGGAGAGTATGTGAGTGCTGCTATTTGTGTTGGTTCCCAATCCTCGACTTCTAGCAGTGTCTTTACCATAGGACCAAGTTCCCTGGCTTCATAGCCCCTCCCGATAGCTAATGAAATGTGTGGTGTGGCTTCAGCTGACATACGGTACCAATAGAGTTGCTCATCAGTGAGTTCAACAGATGCAGCCACCCCCGCTTGACCCATAAATAAATTGGTTGTGGCTACGTCCCAAATGGACATAGCCACCTCTGCGTCATACGCATATGCATAACTTTGGTCGTCCATTCTATCATAATTCAGCGTCAGATGGGGAGGATCTGGAGGGGAACCATAAGGCCTGAGGAGGTTAATCCACGGCTTCCATTGTTGAAAAATGGAAAATAGTCCTGGTGTCTTGTCTTGGGGCCGGTCGAGCAACCCCCAGTATATAGTGGCCTGCTGAGTTGCTTCTGCTGCAGTGGATTGGGCCAACATCATTTGAGAAGCTGACTTTATGGTTGACAGTGAACAATTGAGGCGAGTGCCATTTGGGAATGATATTATTAGTCCGTCGGGGGAACAGAGGATCGAGGCGTTAGCTTTGATAAGAACATCCCGCCCCATGAGGTTAGCCGGACTTTGGGGTGCCAAAATGTACTGATGAAGAAATAGCTGGCCCGCTATTCTGGTGGTTAATGGCGTAGTGAGCGGCACCTGCTCTATTTCTCCCGAAAACCCTATGACTGAGACCGTATTACTGGACTTGGATGTGTTAAAAACGGGGGAGTTGATAGTTGAATATCGAGCTCCTGAATCAACAAGGAACGGTAATTTCGCGTGTTTTACAGTCATGTCCATGTAAGGGTCCGCCAGGCCCGTACATTCAGGGTTCCCTGGGCGACCTCATTGTGGTGGGTAATAGTCTTGTTCGTACTGGACAAACTGGCCATAGGGAGCAGCCATCACATTTGGTGCAACGTGACCCTGGTCTTGGTGTTGGGCCTGTGGGGCTGCCTCATGGGGTTTCTGGACATACTGCATATCTGCTCTGTTCCCTTGTCCATGCCCTCTCTGTCCCCCTTGTCCCCGCCCTTCCTGTGGAGGGGTTCCCGTCGGGCACATCTTGTACCAGTGGCCGGTCTGTCCACAGATGAAACACGCCCTCTGTTGATATGGGTACATTCCTGGAGCTGTTTGAAACCCTCCTCTACCCCTAGGCCTGCCTCTGAACCCGCCCCTCTGTTGCTGAAAACCATTATTGTAGCCGTATTGGGGCTGGTTATGGAATGGACCTTGGTTGGGAAAACCCCCATTTGGGTTTCGCGGCCCCGGTGCCTGGTCTGCCGGCGCCACAGGATGAACAATCAGCTGTTTGGCACTTTTCTTCTCATTTTGAACTGTTTTACGGGCTATTTCTAGCTGAGCACGGAGTAGTTGCACTCTTAACTCTTCTTCCTCAGTTTTATTCTTTGTAAGTTGTTTGTTAAATTTTCCTACATGATGGCCCAGATGACGCTCCCATGTCTGCGTGTTTAGTAGATCAACTTCTGGGTTGTCCTCCATAAGAGCTTTAATCTCGGCAGGTACTGCTGCTAATATTGCTTTACGGAACCTCTGCATATGTTGGTCACTATTTTCTGGACTACAGTCAGTAGCTACTATGTATTGTTGGCGTGACCTGAGCAACATGGTTGCTGCGGCCTCCCCAGGTGTGAACGTGAAAGACAGTGAGCCGTAACCTCCTCCCGTCTGTGGGAAATGTGCTCTCATTGCCAAGCTCAGCAAGCTGTGTATGTTGTTGGAAGAGATAGGCTGGTTATCGTTCATTGTTCCTGTTCCTGATCTTTCCTCAACTTTCTTTACGTCATGGCTGGAAGTCTTTTGTGCTAATATCCTCCTGAAATCACCAACGCAGATTGTTTGTCCTACTGACATATCAGCAAACTTTCTCATCCAATGTCTCCCTCCCTCAGTAGGTAGCGGCATTTTGTCAACCAGTGCATGCACATCTCCTAGTGAGAAAGGGTGGTAAGCGGTATTCCCATTGGGGAGTGCCACCAAAGGAGCCTGTAATACTGGAGCAATAAAGGGATGAGGTGTGGGGTCTTCTGAGGTGTGTTGGGATCTCAAACTCATACGGGGGAAGTGCAAGGACCTGTGTAGCAGTCAGTTCAGAGATTGTTCGTGTCATATTTATGTACTTAACCTTGCTCTTGCACACCCTGCCGTTGACATCTCCCTGTTTTGCTCCAGAGGAACACTCACCACTCTCATCCCCCGATGCCCCTCCCTTGCTGGTGTAGTAATGGCCTGTTTGTGCCTGCCGTTCTTGGAACGGCAGGTCACTCAAACTGCCCTCGCCCTCGGGAGAACTTTCACTGTACCCTTCCCCACCTGCTTGTTGTTGGCTACCGCCCTCCTGCTCTTTATTCATTCTGTCCTGACGTACTTGTTCTATTTCTTCCTTCTCTCTTCTCAATAATTCTTCCGCTTCCTGACAATGGACCCCCTTCCTATCCTGATGGTCCGCACCACCATAAGCTCTTTCCCTCTCCTCATATTTTTCTACAATGGCGATCAATTCTTCCGGTGTGGGGCTGCTCTCGCCCTTTTTAATGGAGGTCTTCCTTAAAGGAGTTAGCGAAACATTACCCACTATTTTAAAGTTACCCCCCCTTACACCTGCTTGTTCTTGGGCTGACCCAGAGCCCACTTTTGTTAGTGTCATTTGTAGACTATCCCTGGGGGGTGCGTTCGGGACAGGCGAAGAGTAAGGAGGCGGTTGTGGAGATACACTGGATAAATCCGGATAAATCAGGGGGGATTGAATTGAGACATCCTGATCCCCTACATTTCCTGTCTGAGACCCCTCTCCTGCACTAGCCGTTCTTGCCGTGCACCCGTTATTTACAGCACTGCTGAGATTTCGTCTCCTCCTGTCTGAGGCCGAGGTGTCCTTTTGAGTCATATCCCTATAAAATGCGATACGTTCTGCAACATATTGATGTATGTCGTCATCTGTGGGTGGTGGTGTCAGCACGCATGCGTCCCTACTGTCCTGGGGGAACAGGAGAGTGCCAACGTCACTAGAGCGTTGAAACTCCCCCCCCTGTGTTTGGGACGCTACCATGACTGGGGGATTGTTGACTGGGGGGCGAACCACAATCATCCCCTTCCTGACAATTGCTGCATTGTGGCAAATCCTCCTTAATTTATCAACCGCCTCTTTCTCTCCCTTTAGTTTCTGACGGGCAAAAAATCCGGGCTTCTGCTCGTTTAGGTTACCCAGTTTCTTTACCAGCTGTCGCTCATACTGATTCAGAGCTGAGCCCAAATTTCCTAGAGTGTCCTCCCCTCCCACTCTATCTTCTTCTATCATTTTATCATGGAGGAACCTAAGGTCGGCACAAACCTTCTTCTTGTCCCCCTGTTTTGTCCCACTTAGAATCAATCCCTCAATCTGTCCCCATTGTTCTCGGAAACTCCCGGGAATTGGGACGTCTAAATCACTTTTGTTGAACTGCCCTTCCAAATTGACTTCGCGTGTATTTATCTGACTAGGTTAATATGTGTTCACTAGTAATTTGTGATATACAGGACAATGCTCGTCGTCACTCCTAATGTAGTTATTGTATTTATTTAACTTCCCTGCCTTTGTCTAGACGTGTAAATAGTTTGAGTGTATAAACACATGTATTTGAACCCCACCTTGAGTGATAAATGTAATAACAGAAAAGTACCAATAAAGCGCTTATATAGGAGCAGCGGACTGGCTTATTGAAAGCCAGTTGAGTAGCACTCGAAATGTTTTGGCACCTATAAACCCTGATTGTAATTTAATGATCCTGTCTTCTTTGATTGTATGTTCCTGGTGAAACGCAGTTATTGTGAGTTGTTTTGGATTAAAGCGTCTTCCAGGTGTAACGCAATATTGCAAGAGATACTACAAAATACGTCCAGCAGATGGAGCCAACAAACTATACCATTAAGCAATACTCGAACCGCTAGTCTGTCCTTTCTGTGCCACACCCTGTTTGCCACCAGATGGCGGCACCCGACCAGGAATGAGCTCCACCTCACTGAGGGGAGAAATGATTTTGGAAGCAGCAGGCTCAAACTTTGCTTCTTTATCTGACCAGTAAATATTCACAGAAAAATTCCCCGTACAGTCTATTCAGCTTTTATTGTCCGATGTTTATTTCAACAAGTTTAGCAAGCCTCTCAGCGCGCTTCAACACCGTCTTTCAACGATGTGACGCTGACATGGAGTAGTACCCAGGCTTCACAGAACTTTTTATCGTGACGTTTGGCTTCATAGATTCAACCCTCACAGAACAAAGGATTAATGAGGTCCGGTCACTTCAAAATTGGTTTTTGAAGGTTGCGTTACTCTCCTTTGGATCACTTATAACATAAATAACTAGTCCCCCGCCCCGTCGAGCCGTGGATTCGT
Organism: Notothenia rossii; assembly: GCF_949606895.1. Taxonomy (NCBI): domain Eukaryota; kingdom Metazoa; phylum Chordata; class Actinopteri; order Perciformes; family Nototheniidae; genus Notothenia; species Notothenia rossii. Next base: position 47,656,815 of record NC_136907.1, on the reverse strand, counting down.
TATTTTGAGTCAGTCTGATATAGAGACTTAATACTACTAAGTGACTACTCCAGGCAGTCTAACTGTGGGGACTCGATACCTCCACTTCTCAAGCCAGGGACTTTAATACCCTTCTGGCCTGCCGGAACTCAATATCCGATTTTAACTGTGGGGACTCAATACCTCCACTTTCAAGCCCGGGACTTCAATACCCTTCTGGCCTGTCGGAACTCAATATCCGATTTTAACAACTAAAACACGCATTTGCATTGTTACTATAAAAAACACTGTAAACTTCGTCTGACAACCCTAAAATTTGGAATATGGTCAAATCACAGATTTCGAATTAAACTGGCATCTGTTTACCTGTTATTGTCAGAGCTCTGTTGTTAGTTGTCAGAAGAAGCCGAGATGTTTAGCCCTGGACTATTCCGTCCGCTTGCTGCTGGTGGTCTCTTCCCCGAAAACACCCCACTCAGACACGTCGGGTTCACCACTTGTTGGAGATTTGGAGGATGTTGAAAACCAACCTCGTCTCCGCGTGTCGTTTGATAAGCTGGGTAAATTCGTGAAAAGGAAGGGATTAAGAAACACCAGAATACAAGTTAAACAATAATCTTGCTTTAATGATAAACAGTAACAATACAAATACAAATACAAACACAAAGACAAAGGAAGTACTTCCTGCTCTCTCTCCTGTCCCACCCTCCTGGTCAGCCTGAAGAAAAAGAGGTCGAACCCCTGGAAAACACAGTGTTTCATACTAAAAACACAGGAGGGGGTGTGTGCGGGCTTTCCCCCCGAGGTCATCTTATTGGCAGAGACCAACACATGGCCTGTCGCACCCAATCAGTGCGACACAGCAGAAGAAACCCGGTTCACATCTTGTAGCCAGCACACACCTCCTTTATGGCCCTTTGTCCCTGAGTCCATCTTCCCCCCTTCAGGTTACCACACACAAGTTAAAAGTATGTTTTAAGATATAGTTGTTATAGTTGGCTAAATATACGTAATACATGTTAATTACTTTCATATCAATAATAACGAGGAACACATTACCTATGCTCTTAAGCAGTATTAGAGATGCTTTTCAAATAGTCAAACTTCACACAGGCCTAATACAGAGAACACACTCATTTGTCCTACGGCCCTTCCATTTGTTTGAGCTATTGTTCACATCTTTACTTCAAATAAAAGGTTTCACATTGTATATTTCCAGCTTCCTTTACACATACTGTTATTATTAATACAAAGTAACCAACCACACATATCTATTGAAAACAAGTCGATTTCCCTGATAATTGACATGCTGAAACTCTTCGGAATGTGTCCCCTCCCCCAACTCTCTCGTCCCTGTCATAAAAAACTGCTTCCATTTCATATAGAGTAATAAAAGATGTTTAAGCTAATTTCTCCACAATGTTTGTAGCCATTTAGTACCCACACATGAAAGAATAAGAACAGAGGTATAGTTGACCAGTAATCATGTAGCACATATATTTACTGCAATGAAAACACACACACATTTGCTCCAAGCATGTGTAACGCACACCCTTCTTTTACGAGGGAAACATTCCAGCGTCTTGGCACTATCTCCAAATAAGGGTGTCCCCTGCTCACCTCTCTCTCTAAACACAAGGACTTCACCTCAATATATTGGGGGAGGGAAAAGATACTTTGTCCCTTCCAATTTAACACACATGAATATATATAAGGTGACATTAAAAGGAATATACCAGATTGAACTTTCCTGCCATACCACGTTACTTTAATACTTCAAATAATTCGAATAATCCTTCACTACACAACACACCGGTATTTTCACAATGGTAACAGCAGCTAGATCCTCTGTAGAAAATTACTTCCTGACCTCCAATGGAATTTCGCGCCAAAGGAACGCAGCGGTGTGACGTCAAGTGAAACCAAGCTATTGGGTACTTTAATTAAAAAAGGCGCGGGTATGTCACAAGCATGATATTGTTCAGTCAGACAAACAGCTGTGATCCGCTCCTCGTTAGGGAAGAGAAGAGAGCGAGCCCCTAGTTTCCAGCTGCTAGATCTCCTCTGCTGGCTCCTCCTTGTCAGCCGGTTGGCGCAGCTGGGGGCCGGTCCTCCACGTCTTAAACACTCCCGTTATTGCGTTTAAACAGAGGATTCAGACCTTTTACATTCAACATGTATGTGCTGTAAACTCATGTTTGTGCTGGGTGTATGAGGGTTCAATTAATGGGGTTCAGTTTATGTGTGTGATACTGTAAATCTGGGTGGAGCTTCACAGGGTTTATTGATGTGTAGAGGGGATACATAAATGAACGTCATTGAGATTGAGGAATCAGGAGAGGCCACTAGTAAGTGTGATTATTATATTGAATTTGATTTAAGTTGTATGGGATATGTGTGATCCTAATTGTTGTATTGTTGTTGTCCTTTTTTCTTCTAAGGTTAACAACCTATTTGGATTTGATTAAATTATCAAACCTAGGAGTTGTTTCCGTCCATCTTGATTCCACCCATACTGTCGGGAGATAGACAGTACAGTTGTTAACTACCCGCATCGGGAGGAATAAAGGTTTCAACCGATGGCGAGAGACAGCTAGGAAGATAGACTACAGCAACGGTCGGCGGGAAGTGAATGCCCGAGGCTAGCAAAGCTAGCAAGGACCGTCGAAGCTAGCGGATCGGAGCTAACGAAGCTAGCGGAGCTAACGAAGCTAGCGGAGCTCGCGAAGCACCGAGGGACGCCGGTCCGCAAGTAGAGCTGACGACCGGACGACAAGGAAACCCCGTGGTCGCAACGGTCGGCGGAAAGGGAAGGCCCGAGGCTAGCAAAGCTAGCGGAGCTAACGTGGTCGGAACACGTGAGTGACAAGGCTATTTTCGGCGCTATCTAGCCAAAGAAGCTAGCGGTAGCATAGCAAAGACGAAGCAGTAGCTAGACAGCAGACTGAAGGTTGCCAGGAAACAAAGCTAACCAGCAAGAAGACAATAACTAGCTAGCTAGCACACTGAAGGGTGCTAGCATACAAAACCAAGCTAGCTATCCAAGTCAAAGACACCAAGCTATTGGCTAGAAAACGAAGCCAACCAGCTAGGTATCCAGCTAGCTAGCCAGGATAAGACAGATTGAGCTAAACTCAGCCTTAAATTCAGAGAGATGATTAAGGGGGAGGAAACAGTGAAGCATCTGAAAGACCTGCGGACGAGGGCGAAGGTGGCTCTAGGTCGTAAGGTGAACTCAGTAACAAAGATGGTGAACACTATGTCAGAGGAGGAGTTGATGAAAGAATATGGTGAAGTCCACAAGGCCGCCACCAAAGTCACAGAGGCCAACAGTGAATACCTGATGAAATTAATTCTGAACGCTGATAGCGACGAGGACCAAGTATCAGAAGAGCTGAGGGCAGACGTGGAAAAGACGGATGGAGAAACCAGCCAAAGGCTTGAAGAGATCAGTGAAGTGATTAAAGCAAACCTTTGGTCTAGGCATGGAGAAAGGAAAGTGATGTTTGCTGTCGGGGAAGCTGAAAAGGTCTATGAGGAGGCAGAAGCGACACAAATTGACCTAGTAAGCTATGAGAGTTACGAAAAGCAGCTAAATAATTTAGAAATACTCATTAAGGAATTAAAAGAAGTGCACAGCACCTGGAGGGGATGGGCTCCTGAGACTGCTAAAACAGATGTGGAAGAGATAGTGCGCCAGCTGGAGACAAGGAAAAATGCACTCAAGCGTCAAAAGCACGCGGTGCAGCAGAGTTGGCACGCACCGCAGCAGAGGATGAGCGCGCCCAGTTCGCCCTGGCTCAGCTAAGACAAGACCAGGCCCAACGCTCTAAATTGGCCGAGGCTCAGATTGCAGCAGAAGAAGCACGGTTTGAACTCATGAAAGCGCAGCACAAAGCAGTGGAACAGGCGCACACTACTGGCGTGGCAGGCACGGGACCCAGAGACAACCCGATGGGAGCGATATCAAAGATACGACTCAAGCCGGTAAGCCTTCCCAAGTTCAGTGGCAGTATGAGGGAGTTTCACCGCTGGAAAAAGGACTGGGAATCTTTGCAGAAGCAGGGAGAACCGTCCAGGTCGCCTGAAGTCAAGAAGTTCCAGCTTCTAGACAGCATGGAAGAGAAGGTAAAAAAGGATGTCACATTGGCCAGCTACAGTACAGTCGAAGACATGTTCAGAGTACTGGAGAACCGTTACGGGAACAGGTCCACGATTGCACTGCAGATCGTCGCAGAACTGGAGAAGATACCAGCTGTGAAAGGAGACCAGCCGAGGAAGGTGATAGACCTCATCCAAGCTGTGGAAAAGGCTTTGGCAGACCTCACAGACCTCGGGAACCCTGGAGCCATCAACCACCCGCTGATGATTAGGTCTATAGAAAGCAAGCTGCCCGACCAGGTGAAGCGAGAGTGGGTCATCTTCAAGGCTAAGCCCGAAAACGGTGTCACCCCAGTCAACCATTTCAATGCGCTTCTGAAGTTCCTGAAGGAGCAAGAAGAAATTCTAGAGAGCTTGGAACACGTCGTGTGTGGAGAGGAGAAACACAATAACAAATTATTCTTCTGCAAGAAGTTCAAGGGGTTTGGCTTGGCTGAGAGAAAGACTGCTGTGAAGAAGGTAGGAGCATGCCGCGTTTGTCTTGGATGTCACGACGTGGTAGAAGAGTGCACAGACAGGTTCCTCTGCAACAGGGAAGACTGCCAAGAGGGGACCTCCTCGGACCACCACTACCTCCTCTGTCCAAAATGGGAACAGCTACCAAAGGGGAAACTTGGAAAAGGCAGTGAGAGGGTAAGGGAGCTAACAGAAGAACAAAAGCTAGCCTTGTCCAAATGTTCCCCAGAGGCGGCGGCGGAGATCATGAAAGCTTTCAGTAACAGCAACAAGACTTCAGTGACAAGGAGCGCTAGGAAGGATGAAGGTGGACTTCTGGAAGAAAATAGACTGACCGAGCACCCTGTCATCATGATGCTGTTGGAAGTCACTGCCAACGCGGGGCAAAAGATCGGAGCTCTGATTGACCTCGCATCAGACACCAACTACATCACTCATGCAGCGGCTGACAGGCTCGGTCTGAGCAGAGAAGAAGTCACTCTGATTGTGCATGGAGTTGGAGGAATGACCGTGACAGTCAAGACGAAGAGGTACCTCCTGCGAGTAAGAGTCAAGACCCCCAAAGGTACTGTGAGGGCTCACAAGCTGGTTTGTTATGGCCTGGAGGAGATCGCTAAAGTGCATCGGAGCGTCAGACCTGAACAGCTAAAGAGGTTCTTTCCGGAGGTTGCAACGGAGGAACTGAAGAGACCAGACCATGTCGAGCTTCTCATCAGTCACAGAGAGGGGAGACTCGCTCCACAAAGACTGAGGATAGTTGGAGATCTCGTCTTATGGGAGGGCCCACTGGGTAAAACCGTGGGCGGAGCACATCCCAGTCTGTTCGAGGATGTAAAAGTGGCAATGCACCAGTCTGAGACGCACTTCGCTCGCTCGATGAGGACAGCTGCAGTGGGGTACAGAGAAGTAGTTGAGAGTCCTGAGATTCTGAGGGAAGAGGAGACCAACAGCCTGACTCAGGAAGTAAAGGCGGAGACCAGGAATACAACTGCAACAAGGAGAGAAGTTCTCGAGCGGTGGAAGTGGGACAGCATCGGTGCGGCCTGTGAACCCAGGTGTGGTGGGTGTCGCTGCGGGACATGCCAGCCAGGAGGAAAGGAAATGACCCTGGCAGAAGAAAGGGAGCTGGAAGTGATTAAAAAGTGGCTGTCCTACATGGCCAAAGATGAACACTGCCTGACTCCGCACTGGGACGCATCTTACCCATGGAACGAGGACCCAGCCTCACTTCCAAACAACAGAAGAGGAGTGGAGGCCACCTTCCTGAAAACAGAGAAGCAGCTCAGGAAGGAAACTGAGTGGCAGTCCACCTACAAAGGTCAGATTCACGAGATGGTGGAGAGAGGCGCGGCAGTAAAACTCACCACGGAGATGATAGACGGCTGGAGAGGACCAGTGTGGTACGTGAGCCACGTGGTCGCGCCGAACCCCCACTCAGTGACGACACCAGTGAGACTGGTCTGGAACAGCAGTCAACAGTTCAGGAGGGTCAGCATGAACGACCTTCTGCTTAAGGGGCCGGATGTGCTGAACCCCATCAGATCGGTCTTACTCCGATTCAGGGCGGGAGAGCATGCAGTCCTAGGAGACATCCGAAAGATGTACAACTCAGTCTGGCTAAAAGAGCGCGAAGTCCACCTGCACAGGTTCCTCTGGAGAGACACCCCAGAAGAGGACATCGGTGAGTACGCCATCACCAGGGTAAATATTGGCGACCGACCCGCTGGGTGCATCGCACAGTTGGCAATGAGGGAGACTGCTCGGCTGCCCAGGTTCGCGCATATGGTGGAAGAACGCAGGGTCCTGGAGGAAGACAGTTATGTGGACGATATCTTAACATCCCACAATGACCAAAAGAGACTGGAGGAAATCACAGAGGGGGTAGAAGAGATCCTGAGCGCCGGAGGCTTCTCCCTCAAACCATGGGTCAGGTCAGGCCAAAGTGGGAGGCAGAGGACTGCAGAGCAGGTCCAAGCTGGAGCAGTAGCAGAATGGTGGTGGATCCCAGGGCCACTTAACATCGCCGACATCGTAACAAAAGGAGCAACTCCTGAAGACCTGGGAGAGGGCTCAGAGTGGCAGAGGGGACCAGAGCTCCTGGTGAGGCCGCTAGAAGAATGGCCCATGAAGTCGGCCGCTGAGGTGGCAACTGGTGCCAGAGAGAGTGTGGGCAAGCTTCAAAGAAAAGCATTCTCGGCAATACTCACCAGAGCCCAGTCAACCAAAACCCCTATCCCTGACGACACCAGTGGAAAGGACGCAGAGGCTGAGGAGTCCCTAGTTAAGGTTGGTGGATCCCCAGAAACCTCCGAAAGGGAAGAAGCTTCAGTCTTGACAGAGAGAAGACCGGAAGGAAAGTTTCGAAGCATTGCTGTTGTGAACCTGGTAAAACCAGAGAGGTTCAGCAGTCTGGCTAGGCTATGTGGAGTGGTCGCATGGGTCCGGCGAGCTGCAGATAAATGGCTGACTAGAAGAGGCCGAGCGACGGGTCAAGCAAAGTGGGAGGCAAGAGTCCTGGACAAAAGAAAAGGCAAACCTGTGCCTCTGCGGGGGGACCTGGCTTCGGGGTCGTGGAAGATTCCGAAGTAGAGAACTAAGGAGAAGAACCTCCTCAGACACCACCACCAGAGCAAGGTTATTTAGGTTGGTGGCCTCCTTGGGTCATCCGACCAGGGTGCCAAGTGGGAGGTGTGCTGTAAACTCATGTTTGTGCTGGGTGTATGAGGGTTCAATTAATGGGGTTCAGTTTATGTGTGTGATACTGTAAATCTGGGTGGAGCTTCACAGGGTTTATTGATGTGTAGAGGGGATACATAAATGAACGTCATTGAGATTGAGGAATCAGGAGAGGCCACTAGTAAGTGTGATTATTATATTGAATTTGATTTAAGTTGTATGGGATATGTGTGATCCTAATTGTTGTATTGTTGTTGTCCTTTTTTCTTCTAAGGTTAACAACCTATTTGGATTTGATTAAATTATCAAACCTAGGAGTTGTTTCCGTCCATCTTGATTCCACCCATACTGTCGGGAGATAGACAGTACAATGTACATAAACACGCCTCTCCTCCTCATATTCTCTTTCATCACTTTTCATTTAACACATTTTACCGGCTATAAATCGTGTTTTCCGTAAAGCCTGAAGTCAAGCTACTGTTGGTATTTCGGAGATCCTTTCCGAAATAGCTTTTCAAAATAAACTCTAATCACAAGCGGAAACTAACCGGAAGTATTTTCACAATAAAAGCTTGACATCAGCCATTGTGTGCGAAAACTTCTGTTTTTTCAGTATAAATCAACATTTTAACTGATGGCATGTTTAAACTAAATTATGCCATAAAACATTGATTTTAATTTCTAACATTAGCAGCTAGCGGCAAACTAGTGTAACGTCCGAGCCATTAGTAATTATGCTAATGTAAACATCAATCGTTATGTACTTTTATATTACGCTGATGTAACAGGATCTAGTGATGGTTTTGTTCAGCATTGCCAGCTTCACTGTTGAGCTTTATGTTGTGCCCAGCATTCTCCTGCGCTCTGAAATTAAAATGTGGATAAGCATAAAACAACACTAAAATAAACACTACAATACAACTTGTTATTTGACACACACCAGGTTGTTCATTTGTGTGTATAAATATGCAACACAGGCTGTATATATACATATACAAGTATAATTAATGCAACTGTTCATTTGATTAGAGCTTTGACACATATATCTTTATTTATATATGTATAAGTATGACGACTTCCTCGGGCGAAATCATATGGTATAGCTAATTAATCTGGGTCAAAACGTGTTGTGCCCACATGCAAAGGTTGTAAACTCTGGCTTATCCCTGCGTGGTATTATAGTAATAGCAAACAGCAACGTTCAACTCCTTTAATTGTGTATTGCAAGTGCAATAAGAAGCTACAGGGACGTTAATCTACGTCGGTAATATTAACTTTATTTAATACAAGATTTACATCATACAGCCCATGTAGTAAAATATTTTACAAATGATGAATTACAGCAAACATGTGCAATATAACCATTATTACAGCTCCGTGGGCTGACAGTAAGGCGATATGGGTCCGTTTCGTCCGTTCGTATTGTGCATCCGTGGGTAAAGGTAAAACTCATGTAGTACTGAACACGTCACATCACATGAACGTGCCGGGCGGCGTGATCCCGTGGGTTAGACGCACGTTCATAATGCAGAGGGAAATAACTCTCAGAATAACGTTATTAGCACATTTTTACAACTTGAGGAACAAATGTTTTTAATAAGGGCTATACAAGTGTTCATACTGGGTAATTTATTTAGTTTAAAAAAAATTATCCAACGATTTAAAGACCAATCTTTCCCCACGTAAGTCAATGGGAAAAAGTGTTTCCGGGCCTGGCAACCAAACGGAAGTGTAGTACCGACGTTTGGCCACCACGAATATTTTCATCTGAGTCCGGCGCACTTCCTAGGGGCTTGGTGTGGACGGGCCGTAAGTCTCCATTTTGGGTTTTTCAATCCTTCTTAAACGTAACACTGCAGTGGCGTTTCTACGGGGTGGCAGCTGCCACCTCAGAAAAATGCCTTGCCACCCCAGCTGCCACCCCATTTGGCAGCTTTGTTTTGAAAGAAAAGTTGTGGCTCATCGGACATTTATGAGAGAAAATCTCTAATGTCCGAGTGCAAGTGAATGCAGCACAAGACGCGAGCCTTGTAACCCCTCCCCCCCCCCCCTGGCGCGAGCTTGGAAATCTGATTGGCTGCGATTTCATTTGAACGGGAGGACAGCGCAAAACGAGAAGCATTTCGGATACAAGTAGACGGAATGAGGTATTTGCGGTCGGGGTATAGCTGGGGTAGGCTACAGCCATACCAATAAATGGCTTAGCCCCACCATGAACAATGATATTAAAGTAAGCAAAATAAAGTCTGCCAACTCGCGGAGTAAATTGCACAGACAGCAGTTAGTAAGATTGATTTCAGTAGCCACTTGTCTGGAAATACCGAAGACTGGAAACGGTTTTGAAAACTTTTGTCACGTAGTGATCGTCTTCTCAATAGAACATCTTTGATAATATCTTCTGGCCAATCAGAATCACGATAACGGCGTGGTTTTGTTGCAGGAAGTCCCGACAGAGAATACTTTTGCTGTAGTACATCATCGGTACAACTATAAGACCCCAAGGTTTGATGATTGATAGGTGTGTGGGCTGTCTTTCATTTTGACACACAGAACAATGGGGGCTATCCACCCTTATCCACAATGTAAAGGAATTCCTACAGCCTCTTCCCTCTCCTCTCTGTGAGGAGCAGCAGGTTCAGCTTTCAGAACAAAGTAACAAAAAACTAAAATGGCATTCACTTTTTTAAATACGTCGTGTAGTAATATATATTTATTTATTTTTCTTCTCAAGAGAGCACCAGAATGTGTATTTTATGTTATTATTTCAATAAATCTCCTGGGCAAGAATCCCCCCAGACCCCCCTGCAGGGGTTGGGTTTTCAACTCTTTCACCTGTGGGGAAATTGCAGGATTGGCTCCAGGTCACCCTTTTTATTTACTACAAGACAAATGTGCCTTTTTATTTCATACAGTTCAATTTGGATTGAGACAGGGAAATAATCTAAACCTCACGCGTGGCGTTTCACTGTCAAGGGGAGCGTGTATGTAATTACATTGCAAATACTGACTTGAGCCCCACCACTGTATGGGTTAGCCCTACCATAGATTACCCAACACAAATACTCTGGCGCCGCAACTGTTTGCGGTCTACTATGACAGAGAAGAGCCTGTCAAGTTTGACTGTACTCAGCATTGAATCAAAACGCACCATAGCTTTAAATCTTAATACGTTTGTGTAGCGTTTTGTTGCTAATCAAGATGGTAATCGCCACATTCAGCTGTTATAAACATGCCAACTTTATGCTCAGCTCACGGATGAGTCGATGAGAATAATAAACTGTTTAAGAAGATGACCTTACATGTGTAAATATATGTTTTTTCTTTGTGGGGGTCTGCCCCCAAAAAACAATTTAAAGTCCTGAGAAAGTCAAATAAGACAGTGTGTAAAACTTCACTGCCCAGCCAAACAAAAAGTAACCACTTTGATTTAACTAGGCCAGTAGGTAAGGGCTTTCCACTGGATAATAACTGCAGCGATGTATGTTTTAGCTGAATACACGTTTTTTTTTAACCCTAACTGATGCAGTTAGTCATTTCTTTAATGTTTGTTCTTTCTGATGTAAAGTTAAGGTTGTAACTGTTTGCAATGAAGTTGTGGGGCGCTGAACTGTTCCTTTGATTCTTTTGAATTATGATAGTAATTACTGGTCTTTCCAATTTGAAGGAGGGTGAGCAAGCATCTTGAGGAACATTCATCATTAACTCTCCAAAAATTATAGTTTATTTAATAATAACACTGAATATGTGAATCATAACAGTGATTGACAGCTGATAGGAATAATATGATTGTTAATATTATCATATTCATACAGACACACATCGATGAGACAGTTAATTAATGTACTTATTGCAGCAGTCTGCATATTTGGTACCCCTGCTGGTCTAAGAGTTAAACCAACTCATTCAGTTAAAATTAATTAAATTACGTGTGCCACCTTATATATTTATATTTAAGGCTTTACTGATGTGCCACAATAATGTCACCTAATGTTATTGAGTTAAAATATCAATATTGTGGCTTTCCAAGTTAACATTGATTGATATGACTGCGATTAAATCAGCATATACTGCCAGGGGATGCCACCCCTGAAATTCTCCTGCCACCCTCTTGCCACCCCATGAATATTTGTCTAGATCCGCCCCTGATACACTGTGACCTTCAGTGGAAACAGCAAACCTGTAAACACAAAGGAAATAAATAAATAAACAAGGTGTATTTAAACAATCTTCACCCAGCATAAATCACACACCCTCACCCTCAAAGCATGGTCAACAAGACGGGCAGCGTGTTACATGGAGATTCGGGTTGTTTCCCCCTCCCCACTGTTTACAGTCCCCTCCGGAGCGGCATGGTCCGAGTATGGGTTGCTGCAGAGCAGAGATACACCATCAGCCACATAACTATAGTGGTCCCGGAGCTTTAATAACAGCTCGCAGAAAGTATAAACATCTCTAACGCTGGCTGGGGTCTGGCTGTTAGTGTATTCAATATGCTGCAGTGTTTTTTATGAGCGGAGCACGCATTGAAAATGACCTGGTTTAACAGCTTAAAAACTAGCTAGCACGTATCTAAACTTGCATAGCCCCATATAAAATACCTTATGTGAAACCAATATAACATTTGCAACTATTTAAACTTTTCACTAGTCAAACCGACACAACAAAAAATCGCCACTTGCATGATAAATGTATGAAAATTATATGGTTAAGCCATCTTTAAAAAATGGTTACACGTGGTTAAACGTCGCTATCTAACACATAGCCAAATACAAAGACAGATGGTAAATTAGTTGTTTATCTTGACACGACACTAAATGGATAAACATTTAAACATAGTTTAAAACAAAAAAAGCAACCATTTCAAATCCTTACCTTATTTATAAATGTTTTTGGGTCAGACACTCTCACAGACAGTGGGTATCGGTGTAATGGCGGCTGCAGCAAATCTTGAGGTCACCTTGCTTTGTACGTCACATGGTCATGTGACATGCTTTGAAGTGAAACTAACGATTTAGGTTGAATATTGTTTTTAAGTTATTTCAGGGGGGGGGGGGGTGTTTTGCTTCTGGGCAAATGGAAAAAATCATGTCAAAAACGGAAACCATGATTCTTAATTAGACCAATTTAAAAATGTACTTTGATTAAATGACACAGTCGTTGCACTTTTTTCAGTGTATTATTCAAATATAGCATGATAGGTCCACTTTGGGATTTTAAGAGCATTCCATGGAATATAAAAAAATGTGTATCTCGAGCCGGTTTCCCAAACTTACATACCCCACCTTTAATTCACTTCACACTTTTTTTTTAATATAACTCCTGTTATTGCCCAGAGCTTCTCTTTGTAAGGGCACCTATATTTTGTGCATACTTGACTTAAAACAGCTGACAGATTAGCAGAGCTTCTGGAGACAAAATGTTGTGTGACATACAGTATTACACACATGTTAATACTGTTTAGTTGACAACTGCCCTTCAAGTGTTGCACATACAATCGACACCAAGTTCTCCTGCACTTTTAATTGTGTCTGCTCCAGCACAAAAGGAACATCCGGTACTTCAGAAGAATAACCTACAAATGACAGAGCCATTTCTAGCTAGACGTCTTGAGTTAGATTCCTCCACTCTGACATCCTGAATGTCAAATCTAAAAGGCTTCCCATCAGGTGAGCCAGGCAGGAGACCAAAGACATCAGCAGGGGGGAAGAGAGGTGAGACATCGGAAGTGGGGAGATGGATTGAGGTTGGAAGGTTTTGTAGTTGGCAACCCTCCACTTTCCTTTCTCCTTTTCATCTTCCTCTTCTTCTCACGTTGGCTGTCAGCTGCACTGCTCTGTCTAATCTGAGTAAGGAGCAGGTGATTCAGGCTGATGATGAGACATCTGACTGCATGAGAGGATATAGGGAGGGTGGGTAAGAGAGAGAAGTGGGTAAGAGAGAGGAATGGAGGCAAAGAGACAGGAAGTGAAATACAAGACCTGTACTACTACTGAAGATAGCAAGTGTTCGATTTGAGGGATTAACATGCAATTAAAGAAGCTGTGTCTACGATTGTGTGGCCTCTAGAAGGGAGGGTGTTGATTGTTAACTTAAAACCCCTCCACCCATCCCTTTTGTCCAGGTAGTGAAGATCGTTCTTTGTTCAAAGTCCAGGAGTAAGGTTAAAAAAAGGAGACAATGGGGTCTCAGGAAGTTTTAAAAAATATGTAATTAACCTGTTAAGCCCTGAGCCAACTATAACATATAAGCACCCTGTATCAAGATTGATGCAAAACAAGTTAAATGTGACCTTTTTAGAGAGATTTAAAATAAAAACCCCACTTCTGGGGTCATTTGGGTGCATTTTCCATATCTCTGGCCCCCCTCGTTCTATTGTGATGATTGACATCTTTTTTTAACCGTTAGAGCCAATAGAATCGAGGGGAAGTTCCTAAAATCCATCTAAACATTACCCATTGGTGAATGAGTGATGCGTAGCCAGAATGCCCCGGAACCGGAAGCTGCGATACACTCTGGCTATTATAGTAGCTAATAAGAAAACTCCGTTATTGACATAAAAATGGAAGGATGGATTATCAGTAATCATTTCAAAGTGATACAGACACATTGGATTAACCTTCAGCAGCGTTTTTATTGTTTTTAATGCAATTGAACATGACTTTTGATCAGAACAACAGCTAAGGTAAGACGATGTCGCGTGAATGCTCCATAATACTACGTTTTGTGATGTCTGTTTTCGCACTCTCTGTCGCGAGTTCTGATCGCTCAGTGATGATACTTATATTTCTGGAATCCGTGGAATCTCAGCTTGCTAATCGATATATGTGCAGTTACGATAAGTAATAAGGGTATTTTTTACCGTGAGTTCTGTGCTAAGTGCGTAGCATTCTTTCGCTCAGGGCTTATTTAGACGCTTCTTGTGACTTGTGTTTTGTTTCGGTAAAAATGGTTCATATCGTCAGTTAGCTGAGTTTCTTCCCGTTAAGTGAGTATGGAACATTAATAGTTTCATAGATGTTAAGAAGCCCTGAGACACAGTTTCGTAGAAAAAAACGCACAGGTTAAGTAACGTTGTATTGGATCAAACAGACGAGTCAATCAATCAATCAATCATCAATCAATGTTTATTTATATAGCCCAATATCACAAATGTTACATTTGTCTCAGTGGACTTCACAGTTTGTACAGAATATCAGTATGACAATACGACACCCTCTGTCCTTAGACCCTCACATCGTTCAAGGAAAAACTTCCGGAGAAAACCCACAGTTTAAAGGGAAAAATTGGAGAAACCCCAGGGAGAGCAACAGAGGAGGGATCCCTCTCCCAGGACGGACAGACGTGCAATAGATGCCGTGTGTGTCAACACAGCTGTGCGGGTGAGAGAGAGCGAGCAGTCTCCCGTAGACTCAAGTATATCAGATTTTCCTCTTCTCATTGGCTGCTTCGACGAGGTGCGTGTCTTCCTCCCGGCTTCCTTCTTCTCTGACCAATATCGCGTCAAATAAGAGGATTTAGAAATTGTGTGTTTATTGTATAACTCCACAAGCCTTTACTCCTTATATTCTCATTCATTACATTCTGTTCTCTTCATTCTAACGGCAAATAACAAAGACTAAGGCCCTCTAATTTCTTTAATGTTCCTCCTCGACTCCCCTCCTCGACTCCTATCCTTGTGTCTTAGTCCCGCCCACAGGAGATGCAAGCGGAGGAGCCGAGGAGAGAGGAGGGGAAGCAGCAGGCGGTTAGAGAAATGAGAACTCCTCTCTTCTGAGCGGTCATATTAAAGCGACGTCCGTTAATTATGACGTGGCAACAGCTGCCGAGTGTTTTGTAATCTCTGTTAGATCATCTGAACATTGTTCCCCCACATATCTATGTTTAATTCAATTTGCAACAAGGCATAGTATGACACGAATGTATGAATATTTTCGACACATACTAGCATATCCTCGTGTCTCTCTGAGTCCTGTCTCCATCAAAGCTCCAGCTCTCCTCGTGTCTCTCCGAGTCCTGACTCCATCAGAGCTCCAGCTCTCCTCGTGTCTCTCTGAGTCCTGACTCCATCAGAGCTCCAGCTCTCCTCGTGTCTCTCTGAGTCCTGTCTCCATCAAAGCTCCAGCTCTCCTCGTGTCTCTCTGAGTCCTGACTCCATCAGAGCTCCAGCTCTCCTCGTGTCTCTCTGAGTCCTGACTCCATCAGAGCTCCAGCTCTCCTCGTGTCTCTCTGAGTCCTGACTCCATCAGAGCTCCAGCTCTCCTCGTGTCTCTCTGAGTCCTGACTCCATCAAAGCTCCAGCTCTCTTGGTGTCTCTTGGAGGTCATTACATTTGGCTTTAAATAAATTAAATTACAGACAGAAAACAAGAAAATAAGGACAAAAACATGAATAAATTGTATTTCTTTACGACAAAGAAATGACAAGAAATACAAGTCTGATCGTTTATTTCAAGTCTATCACCAAACATGTAGGTATATACAGTCATACGTAGGAACATATACATATTGAGTAGCGTGAAATAAACTAAAGGGCATGCATCAGTGGAAAAACCACACCTGCGTATTTACAGTGTTAGCTTACCACGGGTCAGCGGTGCACAGATTGTTGCCAGGAGGATTTACCCAAAGGCACACATTCAGGAACCCAGAAGGACGACATTAATGGATTCCTGTGGAGCATGCGGACGTGTCTTTAAGTCTTTGTACAAACAGTAAAAGGAGGACGGCAACATTCAAAGTGTACATTAACAGTCCCAGCTCGGAGTCTAGAGATACAATAAGGCCTGTAGTAACAGCGTCCTTCACTCGCTTAACGACATTCAGATTTAAACCACACTGTAAAAAAGAAAAAGTTGAGAAAACTTAAAATATCAAGGCAACATGATGCAAGAGATTTTTGAGTTTTCTCAACTTTTGCCAGCTGTTGTTGACTTAACTAAGGTTTTTAAGTTTTGCCAAGAGTTCTGCCAACTTGGATCTTTTTGTTCACTTTATGAGGATAATACTGTGAGACTAATTAAGAATTTCTTGCTTGAATGCGATGTATTTCTACCTTCACCAAACACAGATTTTTGTGTTGAATTAATAAACAATTTTTCCCATCAATGTCATGTATTTCTACTTTCTTTAAATATAAATATTCTTGTTGTATAAATACACAATTATTCCTCCAATGGCATTTATTCCTTGATTCACCTAACACAAATATTCTTGTTGAATAAATAATACAATTTATTTTGGCTATAATTTTACATTCAAAACTGCTCAATATATGGATAATTAATAATACACACTACAGCTGAATGTTGTCAAGATTTTTTTTATTCAGTTTACCAGTGAACAACAGTAAAACCATCATTAATGCATGTGTAAAAAAACAACATACATACTGTTCTATTAGTCTAATATTAACATTTGGAGTGAATCTTCCTCCATGCTGAGAATTTGAAATTGACACTGAACTGAAATGTAAATGTTTACATGTGAACAGCCATTCTAGCCATTTGGTTACTTTACTTTTTTTTTGCATATACACATCCAAGCTTAAAGATTACTTAAACTGTAATGTATTTAACAGTTGAAACACTATATGCACCCCTTGGCAACTGCCAAATGATTATATATTCCAGAGGTCAAAGAGATTAACTTGTTTGTTGCAGATTATGAAACGTGCATACTGTTCTATAGTCTAGTAACATTTGGGGTGAATCTTCCTCAATGCTGAGTATTTTAAATCAATGCTAGTCTTACTGAACACGTACTGTATATAATGATTACCCTCCACCCCCCCTCATGGTTGGCGGCTTCTGAATTTACACATTAACACTGAATTACTTTGTGCCATTTGTTGACTTTACATGTGAACAGCCATTTTTCTTGTTTTTTGCATATACACATTCAAGCTTTACTTAACAATAATGAATTTAACAGTTGAAACACTAGACACCCTTTGGCAACTGCTGAATTATTATATAATCCAGAGGTGAAGCATATGAACTTTGTTTTGTTTTACATGAGTGTAACAACAATGCACTTAAACTTCAATAACAGTCACAGTACAAGCTTCGCTTTCAGTGACCTTGTGCGCTGTGAGCATCGAGAGCCACCGAGCGAAAAAAAGATGGTCTGAATTGCCTCAAAGGAGTACCTCATCTGTTTTGGAAAATCAATGTTGAGGGCATACAGGAGGCCGAAGAGGTATGCCATGGCAGTAGAGAGGTTTGGAATATTATGAAGCACAATGTCCCCTTCCAACACAACCGCCTGGTCTCGCACAGTGTTGTCGGCTTCATCATGTAGCACAGAGAGGATGGCAACAGATGCACCTTGCACTGGTGCCAAAATGTCGGTGTCCTGAGGAAGGAGAACAGGTACATTATTAAGAGCTTAGAAAAAGTAAGACAGTAGAAAGAGTCATTTTATGAAAAAAAAAATATGTGTGAATTCTGAAAAGGTTAATGCTAAAGCTGAAAAGTATAACTTGTAAGCAGAGATGATTGGCTTCATAACGGCTAAAAGAAGTTGAAATGTTAAAAAAAAGGCAGAAGAACATGGGCAGCTATAAACTGAAATCTGACAGCCAATGGAAACTGCTAAAGCCAAGAATAGATTTAGTAGTTTAAGGAGGTTGATTTACATGAAGTAAACAAGTTGGTGTAAAGGAAGTAGTGAAGCTGTGCAAAGAGCCCATTGTAACAATGGTTCTGCTTTTAAAACAAACAAAAATGACAGCCAAAAAAAGCCTTACTCTTAGAGGATCATCTTTCAAATTTTGTCTCTCAGCTTTCAAATTAATGATTTGTTTAAGAAAGATTAAAAAAAATAAAAAAACATTCAGAATAAATACATTTATACTGATGAAATTAATTATTTAGTACCACGCTATACTAATTTGCCATTTAACTTGTGGAGGTATTAACCAGAAAAAATAAATCTCTTTCTTTAATCAATGTAACCCACCAACCTTGTGCTGAAACACCACCCAAAATGACCAACTGTTCCCCTCAGCAGAAAAAAAGGGATCTGAAGTGGAAAAGTCCAACCCTCACCCCAAAATCATCTGGACTGATAAACTGCCCTGGGGAGGTGTACTTACATTTTGGATTAACTACTCCTTAAAAACATCTTGTGAGAATAAGTAATTAGCTGCATGACCTGAATTATTTGTCTTTCCTGCAGTTACTTTTACTTACCAAGCACTTCAGGAAAAACGTGGTTGCATCTTCGCGGAGGTAGATAGGCAGGCCTCTCAGTGCTGCTGTTTTCCGGTGGGACACAATGTCGGATGTCTAAAAGTGGAAAACATAAGTAGTTCAATTAGTATAGTACTGTAATGTTGTCATTCCTAATAAGTATATTCATGCTGTTCTAAAACTGCCAGGCAAAAGAGCAGTTCACTGACCTGATCATCAAGTTGATCAAGGAGGTCCTCCATCTCCTGACCAAAAGCTCCTTTCTTAGACCTGTAGATTTTCAGCAGGCCAGGCCCAAACTTGTCAAGGGATGCATTGAAAGTCCCCAGGAGGTCTTTGCTCGTGATACGATGAAATTCCTTAGATATCTTAACAAGAAAACCAAAAAAATATTATCAATTTTCAAACCATAATGTCAGAATTTCTTACAGGAAGTTCCTGGGTAACTTGTTATGAGTCTGCACCATGTTAAATATCTGACCATTTTTCTGTGACCTGTGAAAAAGTGGATTACATACTAAAATGCACCACAGGAAATAAAGAACCTCATTTTTAACCATGGATTTTGAGGATTAAAAATTAAATAAAAAGGGTGACTATGCCACATCCATAAATTGCAGAAAGTGAATTACTCCTTGGAAGACATAAAAAAAAAACACACATTCTTACCTGATTAAACATTTTACTTTTGTCTTCTTGTTATTATTGCAATTTATTTCTACTGTTTAGACAAGCAAGTAAAAAAGGATGTTACCATGACAGTTTCAACTGAGACGTCGTCGTCTTCATCAGAGGTGTCATCCAACGTTCTGCTGATGTGTCATTCATCAGCTGGCCTCTGGTCTCTGAAGGAGGGAATCCCAGGTATGTCATACCTGGGATTCCTTCCTCCAGAGACCACCCAGGATGGAAGGTGCGTGGCCAACTCGGCAGACCAGCTGGTAAATGACACGTCAGCAGCACGTTGGATGACGCTTCTGAGGAAGAATGAAGTCTCAGTAGAAAATGTCAACATAACATCTTCTTTTACTCGCTTGTCTGAACAGTAGAAATAAAAAAGAATAGATCCTTACCTCTTCACAAGAAAACAGAGCAGGCCACCTTTCCTGGATCTCAGATACCATCGGCTGACACTCTACCACCTCCCTTCGCCTGAGGGAAAACGTCAGCTCCATCTTCTGTTCTATCAATGTTGTGTTCCTGTTCTTCTTCTTCATTTCATCGACCAGAGATACTCTTTCCTCTTCAAGGGTAGAATCATCATGGTGTTGTGGGTAATCTGGCACATGATTGACCTCTCCACGTTTGGGCTTTTTCAGGGTAAATGGACTGTCATCTTCCCCTCCACCTTTTCTTTTCTTGTTTACATTTACCTCATTGCATCCTGCCTGGCGAAGCTTTGACCTGTAGTTTCCAAGTTTGTACTTGATACTTGTTCTCCATCCCTCGTAGCCTGTGACGCCAAATGGCTCTTTCAGACATGGATACTTCTGAATGAGCGCAGCGGCAACTGACTCAAGCTCATCTTTCTCAGGGTAGCTTTTGATTTCAAAAATTGCTTGTGCAATTTTATCCAATATCTCCATCTTCATGTCTCTTGTCACTTCAACGCCCTTCTTTGTCTTTTCATGTGTGTCATTGGCCTTAGACAATTTCAGCTCCACATCATATATGCAAACTTGGGGATTGGGAATGGAGATGGCCACTCTGCGACTTGCCTTAATGTGGTCTGGATAGAATCGGTCCAACTAGGCCTGAAATCCTCAGAGTGAACACTGATTGTGTCCTGAGAGGAGACTGAACTAGTGGATTGGTTAAGTGGAGACAAATCACAGTTCCACATGACATGCAAGACTGCACGCACAGCTGGTAATTCTGACATCTCTGTTAAGTTGCAGAGTGCATTTCCAAACTCCGGATCCTCAAACTGTAGTGAGAAATCTTCTTGAAGATTGAGTCTCTCTTTAAGCATATTATCAGGCCCTCCACAGATGTTGGGACTTCTGGAAGCTGGATTCGCCGGGCATCTCTGTAGGAAAGAACGACCCGAAGTAACATAGTCTGAAAAGAGGGGAGAGAGAAAAGTGGGAGAAAATGATTAGTCAAACCTAATTAGAAGACAGATTACACCAATGTTGTAGAAAGCTGAAAATTTGAATTTACACAAATTGGGCCCTTCTGGTCCCAAACAGCAAATACAGTTTTTTTTTATGTTGAGATAATCCCAGTGTCCTCATATGAGGACATCATTTTTTGCAAAAACTACTTCCTGTACAAAGACAAACTTTAGGTATTGTACTTATTAGGTCCTACTTATCCCAGATAGCAAGGAGAAATAAAAAAAATGCACACCAGAAAAAACGCTCGGTCTCAGGAGGTTAATGGAGAAGGAATGTCCTCGGAGTCACCATAAGCTTCCCACCAAATGTGTACGCTGCTAGAGGATGGTAATCCGTCAGCACATCTGGATCCAGGACAAGAAGGTCTGCACAGGTGTTTTCAACAAGTTCATAGGACCTGTAATGTTCCATGTACCAAGAAGAAAGTTTTTTACAAATGAATGCCACCTCCTCTGCATTGACAAGAATGTTTGCAATCTTATGGAACTCAGGGAGGCCACTGCACTGCCCAGAAGACAAAATCATGCCTGCCGCATACTGTGTCCCATCCAGGTGAACCGTTTTAGACAGGGACACACTGTCTAGATGTGGGTACTTCTTCTGTATTTCATACTTGAGAGATGGATCCAATTCTGAAACCCTGACCACCTTCACATTTTCAACATACAGTTTTGGCTTGAAAAGGATCCCACTGTCCAGGTGGTAGGCTATCATTTGCTGATGTTTCGTGGACAGAGTGAGCAGCACATTTTTCCAGTTGCGAGTGTCATGGACAACCTTTTTAAAGTAGCTATGCTTAGCCTCATATCGCATTGTCCATAATTCAATCAAAGGCCCATAGCAGCGAATAAGTTGCGGGTAGTGGTCGATAAAATGATGTTTCGGCCTCAGTCTGAACTCTGGAAAGGTACTGGTGAGCAACTTGCGATGATCGAGTAGTTTATAAGATAAATAACACAGTGCTTCTTCAGAAAGCCTACTTGACACAACAATGTCAAGAATTTCCTTGAGGTCCATTAAAATCACCCAAGCTGGCTCCTGTTCTGGTATCTTGCGTCCAATCACAAAAGGAAGTAAACGAAGCAGTGTCCAGTTTTCATGCCCGTTTCCCCCCACTGTCCCCTTTTCAAAGCTTGCTTTTGGAATTTTGTGGGGCTTGTTTACTTTGTCTTCATACTTGTAGGGAAATGATGTTATGCAGTCATTTAACTCATCAAATGTAATAAAGCGTTTTGAAATCAGATTTTTCAAACATAAGGATAATTCCACAGGGATGACCCCTTCCAAAAGATCATGCAACAGATCTGGAGGAAATCCAGTTATTGGGTGAAAAAACAAGAGATGTTTGCCCAGTACACATTCACTTTTGACCCCCTTAACACTTTTGAGGTTGCCCCCCTGCTTAAGCTCTTCCAGAAACAAGTTATGCTGATCAACACTTCTCAATTGAAAATCATTAACCTCAGTGGTTGCAATTTGGCCCCGACTAATCAAACAAAACCGACAGAAATTTTCAACATTAAAACTTTCAGAAAAGCCAGCAAGACCATGCGCACCGAGGTTGTCAGCACATACACAATACACAGTGCTTTTAACAAACTGGCCCACAACTTCAACAAAAATTCCCTCTTGTTCTAGGCACTTTATATCTTTAAGCAATGGCTCAAGAAACTTTTCATAACCATATTTTTTTATGTCTACACTTTTACCCAAGACAGCCAACTGAATTGAAGTGAGACTCGATCTGAACCTGGCTGGTAAATTTAGAACCACCCAATATACTGCCGTAATCTTATGAACTTTTCTAGAGGTCCCCAATGGATTACACACTTCAAATTCATCAATGTATAATCCCAAACTGATACAAGTGTTTTGTTCTCCCAGTAGCTTATTCTCCTTGTAATACTTGCCGTCTTGAAAAGACTTAAAGTGCCCAGATAAAGCTTCTTGATTAAATACAATTTTGTCAAAAAAATCTGTACACCCAAGTAAAGTCTCAAGTACCTTAGTGACAGATATATATACAAAAGAGTTTTTATGGGCTGCGTTGTACAGATATTCTGTGGGTTCGATAACAGGAAAGTGCCCTTTGAAGTATATATTCCTTCTGTGATCTGTAGATAGGGAACCTTTCTCTGATATTGTTAAAAGGAGTGGATTAGTTTGAGCTATAGCACTTGAAATTTCTTGCAAAACACAATCATTTACTTCAATTTTATGTTTAGAAAGGATCTCTTTGACACTGTTGAAAGTTTGAGTGTTAGAGAAAGACAGCAGGTTATGCAAATGTTCTACAATCTTTTGTGTTGCACTTCGAGAAACGTGCAACACAGTTTGCATAGACAAAAAGAGAGAGGCTAATTTGTGCTCAAGTGTCTCACTATCTACATCCTCCACAGTATCTACAACCTCATTTAGTCCCACAACATCATGAGCTGATGTCCCTGCTTCACTATCAGCTTGTTCACCATCAATTATCTCATCTTCAGTAACAGTTCTTTGTATTGTTCGGAAATCCTTAAGTGTCCAGTTTTTATGATTTCGACTTTTGTGAGAACTGAAGGTTGGGCGAGTGTTTGTTTTAAAGGTACACCTTAGAAAGGGACATTGTACAGTTTCTCTGTTCTTTAAATGATGTCCGAGATGGTTCCAAAACGTTTTTTCACTGCAAATCTCTTTAAAATCACACAACTCGCAGTGAAATGTTACACACTCCTGGATTTTCACTGACGCGTGTGATCTCGAGAGGTGTGATCTCAATGATCCAAGTGTTTTAAATACACAAACACAGTTGGTGTGTGTGCAAGGCCAGTGTGCACCTTGACCGTGGCAGAGGCGAAGATGTTTCAAGAGGGTCACTTGACTGGAGCTGGAGAATTTACAAAGCCGGCACTGCATGGAATCCACCACTGAAACACAAGAGACACAAATAGCATGAATAGCATTTTCACAACAGCCTCTACACGTAATTTAAGATAGAATACTGATATGAAAAACTTAAAAGTTAGTCTGATAATAATTATTGTAATAACACCAAGCTGTACTGGTCTGAAAGCCAACTGCAACAGCCGTTATATAAAAAAATAAATAAAACAACCATACATAACACAGAAGGAATCCCTTGTTGCAGGAGCTCAATAGCCTACATCAACAAGCCAAAAATAGAGACAAGAAAAAAGTCTATTGGGAATTGTCTTTCATTCATGAATATAATCTGTAAATTAATTTTAAAATGTAAATTTGATTTTAAATTATAACTAGGCCTATGACAAGCAACAAAAATGCAAACATGAATTCAAACATTTGTTTTTAAAAACACCAACCATAACCATGTTATAACTTCATAAAATAAAACAACATTTAAAATAATGCATTCTGATCGGTACATTGTAAAACATTATTGATGTAAATGTGGTGATTTCTGTACAGCGCTGCTCCTCTCCTCCTTCACACAGCTTTAACTTACTCTTGATTCAAACTAATGCAGCTGCCCAATTGTTAGATTACACCAGTGAGACCAACAGCCTATCTCCTAAAAAAGAATCGAGCAACCCGGCGACAAACCTCTAAAAACCTGCGGATGAGTTAATTAACGACCGTTACCACCCCGGCAGAACTACGTAGTTCGGCCGGCCAACGGAGCTCTCCAGGCGGCTTGCTGCCTCTGCGAGGTCCCCCACCTCGGGGGGGCCTTGCCACAACGTGGAGGTTCTCAACTTCGGAGCAAACTTCTAAACAGCCGTCATTTAGACAAACTAACCGCACAATGGGGATCTAAACCCTTACTTTCTCGCATGAAAAATTATTAAAACTTTAAAAAGTGACGAAATAACA
This sequence comes from Notothenia rossii, assembly GCF_949606895.1. Taxonomy (NCBI): domain Eukaryota; kingdom Metazoa; phylum Chordata; class Actinopteri; order Perciformes; family Nototheniidae; genus Notothenia; species Notothenia rossii. The sequence continues at coordinate 47,632,398 of NC_136907.1, read as the reverse complement.
GCGCTACAGCAGAAAATAAAACAACAAGTAATGGCGGCGCCGCGGAGAGGTCGCGATAAACGAACACCATCGTTTGCCGCCTTGTTTAACTTACCCAGTGTTGCACCGGATAAAAAATGCACAACGTTGGCTTTTCATAATGAATATAGTTCCCGAATTACTTACACCACTGAAATGACAGCCCACATGCCTGCATAGCTACATAGCTGCATAGCTGCATAGCTACCCCATGTGAAAGCGTCTGCATGACGACGAGGCGCATGCGAAAAAGTTACCAACAACAACAGACAATGACCCTACAGTAAAAACAAAGTCAACCATGCACTAATTCAGCGTGATGGAAGTAAAAACACGCTTATCTTACCTGCTGGAGCGAAAGTTTGGCCAGCTCCCACCACGCGGTTTCTGCTCCACAAAATATCGGACGGGCACACCTTCAGCAAAGCGCGGTTCAAACTGGTCCAGGCTTGTGTGCGCATGCGCAAAAGAGCAAATGACGGAGTTGGCCCAACTCAACTCAAAAATCTGCTTATAGATTTACAATTTCTTGTTGAGCTGACTTAAAAATAGTAGTTAAGTCAACAATGGGAAAAATTTGCTGGGCAGACAAGAGTTTATAGATTACTTATTGCAAAGCCATATTTCTGAGTCAGTTTAATTTCAAAATTGTAATGAGATCAACAATTGCTAGTTATCGTTTTTACAGTGCACTCTCGTGTCTGTGCTGTACATCTGGAGCCAGTAGCTTAGCTTAGCATAATGACTGGAAACAAAGGGAAACTGTTAGCATGGTTTGCAACCGTCGCCATGATTTTTGTTTGTTTTGAAAGGATAATTATAGAAAAACTACAGGTCTGATTGTCATTAAACTTAGGTGACAGGTGCGGGAGGGGATGAAGGAGAAGTGTTTACAAATATGGACAGGATCTGGATTACGGGGTGGGAGAAATTACTGTTTATATTTTTGTAAACATTGCAAAATTAGGCATTTTGTGCTGCATTCAAGTGACATGAGAAACAATTGGTAATTAAAATTAATTTAGAATTAATTAGCATTTTTCTACAACAAGTAGTTTAATATTTCATACTTTAATTGCATTGCACTTCAATGTGGGACTTCTTGGTGTGTATAGAGTATTAATTGTACTTCCAAATACTCTGGATAATACTACCTAGCCTTAGTTTGACTTGATTCATTGTATAAAACACAACTTTTTTAACAAATAAAGGCAGTTTAAACTAATATGCCAGAGTCCCAGAGGACGCATTATGCCTTATAAGGAGCTTTTATGGAGCTTTTTCGAATCGAATTATTCTGCAGCGGCTTCATATCTACATCGACTCTTCCCCTTGCTTTCTTACAGTGCAGACGCTTTTCTGCTTGCTCTTGCCTCTGCTTACTTTTTATGCTGATTTTCCTATTCTTATTCTCTGAAAACTTCGAGCAGCGGCTCCTGGACATTAACTTATTACTGGGACAGTTAATCTTCGTAAATAGACGAAGGGTTTCAGCCATATTTCAACATTTTTAAGACGACCTCAGTCTTACAGTAGCGTGGCCTAGCGACAGCTAAAGCCTGGTAGGCTACTGCATGCTATTTAGCTTAAGCTAGTTGGTAGCAAAATGCCTCCGTTCTCTACAGATGACTTCCGCAAACTTCTACAGAAGATGGCGGTGTTGGAAATGAAAATGCAACGGTTGGAAGTTAACGTGTAAGTGAATGGACTATGTCGTGGGAATGACACCACTTTACCAGTGTTGCAAAATAATGGAAAAGGGTATGCTAACTCACAGCTAGTTAGCAGCTACAAGGATTCCAAGGAACAGGAGGGCTGGGTACCGGGTAATACATCTACAAGTGGTAGTCCTCCCTGGAACTCTCTGGGTGCAAAGCCTAAGAGTAAATCATTTCCATGGGATTTGGGAGGACAAATAGCAGGCAGAGCCCAGCGCTCTGAAATCTTTGATGCGACCGGCTGGCCTGCATTGTTATCACCCAGGAAGAGCGCCTCTTCAACCCCTATTCATACTAGGAAACAGCCGTGGACAGCTGCTAAAGGGAGAATTACAAACAATCCTCCTAAACCACAGAGTGTGCCAATCCAGAACAGATACGCTCCGCTGACTGAGAACCGGAGATCTCTTTCTGATGACCTGGATAACCTGTCCTCTTCACACAGCAGGGTAAGGACCAATAGCTACTCCAAAAGTAAAAGGCTAGAGGGAAAGCTAACGACTGGGCCTGAAACTCTGATTGTGGGTGACTCTGCTGTAAGAGATGTAAAAAGTCTGTGAAGTAAGAACAACAACAAAGTACTCTGTTTTCCCAAGGATATGGTCTCTGACTTGGCTGAGATCCTGCATATTGGGGCTGAACATCCGACTGTGAAGAATGTGGTAATGCACATTGGAACAAATGTTGTGAAACAACAGTCAGAAATGCTGAAAAAAGACTTTAAATATTTGTTGGAAACTGTCAGCTCTCTAAATGCAGAGGTGTTCATCAGTGGCCCTGTACTGCCAGTCAGAAGAGGAGTGGAGAGATTCAGCAGACTGTTTGTACTGAACACCTGGCTTTCAACTGCCTGTACTGACCATTCTGTCCATTTTATTGACAGCGTCATCAATTTGTTCCCTCTGCCAAGGACAAGCGGCAAGAGGAATCAAAACAGGAGAAATACACAACACATCGCGCAGAAAACCTTGAAGAAGTGTCACTGCACCCGCCTGAGGAATATTCTGATTATGGGAGACCTATGACCAGTGTTCGAATTACCCATTTGCTTTCGGGGGAGCCCTATTATTCAGTGCACATCCTGCTACTAACATATATTCACTCACAGATTCATAATCATATACTAATATATATATAGATTTCACGGATCAATAACTCATGAAAAAAACGTTATTCAGACACAAATGACGTCTCCTAAGTACCGTGGTAAGGTTGACAACGAACTACATTTTTATCAAAAAAAGCCAATACGTGCTGTCCTCCAAACTGGACACATTACATTGGTCTCTATCTGCAGCCGGAGAAGAAATGAGTGCTCAGGGACTGTCTGCAAAGTGCAACTCCGAAGGAGAATACAATAATATTCAATCACTATTATACAGTATATTACTACCAAACTCACTACACACATCAATAGTCTCCTGTTGGTCAGACTACAGCAGAGAGTTTGGAAGAATGTGCTTTTGAATAATTTTGGTGAATATTTATAATGTAAAATCATGGCATCATCTTCAATAACCATCTATACCTCCTGGATCACTTCACCATGAATATTATTGTATTCTCTTTTTTCGGTGTTGTACTTTGCAGACGGTCCCTGAGCACTCGTTTCTTCTCCGGCTGCGGAAAGAGACCAATTGAATGTGTCCAGCTCGGAGGACAGCGCATATTGGCTTTTTTTGATCAACATGTGATTGTAGTTCGTTGTCAACCTTACCAAGGTACTTAGGAGACGTAATTTGTGTCTGAATAACGTTTTGTTCATCAGTTATTGATCCGTGAAGTCCGAATCTGCCAATATCGTTCTAACTTTACTCAACTCGCAGCAGCGCGGATTCGATCAATTGCTATAAAATCACTCTGCTACTACTACAGACGGTGTCACTACGCCGGCGGCTGTGGCCGTTGTTGAAGCCTCGTCAGGCTCCGCATCGGCAGGCCTCTCCCTCGGTGAGGAGCTGTCAAGCTTCTTTTTTTTTTGCTTTTTTTTTTTGTTTGCATCCGGCCAACTAAAAGTTGTTTTCCGTTCACGTTGTCATTTTTAGACTCCTTCGCTTCTTTGCTTGTGAATCCAAAAGCTGTGACGCTTGACTGTTTTCGTTTTGCCATATTTTTTATTACAAAGCCAGTTAAAAAAATATCAATATGAACATTTCAAATACCGCGCCGGCATAACCGCCGCAACCATAGCAACGTAAGTAGCGTAAAGAATGCTGCGCCACCACGTACAGATGGCAACACCCAGACATATTCACAAATATAAAACAAATATTCAGAAACTGTAATGAACAATAACTATTATTTATTTCAAGAACTGTTATTTACAGAAACTCAGCATTTCTAATCTGTGTGACACAAATATGCACGATTGTTTTGGGCTCCCCCTATTTATCTCAAAGTCAGCCTTCAGGGGAGCTCCCTCCGTCTTCGGCTCCCCCTGGCTCCCCCCCATTTCGAACAGTGCCTATTAGGGGTCGACCGATAATCGGCCGATTATCGGGGCCGATATTCCGCATTTGACCGATTATCGGTATCAGCCTTTTTTTTAAATGAAATTGCAGATACAACTTTGGCTCTGGTGCTGCCCTTTCTCTGGCTGCAGTCACCACTCTGTACACGAGCAATGTCCCGCCCACAGCGCTATCTGATAGGCTATTACTGAAGTGTCAATCAACACTGAAGATTTTCCGAGCGGGAGCCAGCCAGAGAGGTGGGACCTTCTCAGATTACAGGCAGGTGCGAATAACGCAGACACAGACAGAGGCATGCAGCAGCGCTGAGCGGCAAAGCCATACATGTGTTTCGAAGGTAAATCAGTTGAAAGCCGAAGTTCAATACACATCCCAAACCCCTATGCTGAAGTTGCAAAAACACCACGATCTTATGATCCAATTCTATCAGTTTCCCAGTTACACAGGGACGCGGGAAGTCAGTCAGAGTTGGGGGTGCGTGCAGCGTCTCGCAGCGGAGTGGTGCGGAGGGGGGGCTGCGAGTGGAGCCTCGCAGTTTTTCAGGTTGATATGTGAAGCTCATTAGCTAGCCAACATGTATCTAGCAAATGTTTAGCAAGATATTAGAAGTGAGGCTACTAGACTAACGTTAGGTCTACTGTAATAGCCTCACTTTTAATATTTTGCAAAACATTAGCTAGCACTACTGTTTTACAGTTGCTAGCAGTTTATTGGGATTTTATGCTAGATAGACAGGCATTGTTTTGATATAATAAATTATTATTAGTTAAGCATGTCAGGCTGCAGCCCCACTTTTAACTCTGTCTCTCTCTAACTCATTGCAGATCTATGGCTGCACTAAAAAAAGTTGTAAGATGTTTAAAAGTTAATTAAACATAATATATGCTTCAATGCATTTCAAAGAGGTTGTGTTTGTAATATTCTACATTTAGACACCAAGATTTTCTGATTTTACTGGAAATGTATATCGGTTCCAAATATCGGTTATCGTTCTCCTTGATTACTAATAATCGGTATCGGTAGCCTTGAAAAAGCCATATCGGTCGATCCCTAGTGCCTATGACACAAATGGAGGAGTCTCCACTGCCCGTCACCCCCCCTGTCAACGCCTTTGAGGATACTCTTCATTCATCCCCTAGCTCTCTCTACTCTCCGCTCACCCTTTCACCCTCGCCCTCCCCCCTGGAGTTCAATGACCGCATGAAGGCGACACGCAGGGTTGGCAGAATGTCCTTTACCCCCGCCCCTCAACGACGCCCACCAAAATCACCTAAGCAGAGACGCGCATCATCTCCCCCGGCTTCATCACCATGCCTACCACAATCATCCAAACCAAAACAATACAAGGAAGATGGAAGCAGATTTCCAACCCCCCCTTCCTACAGTACAGTGTAGACCTCACCCTGCCCTCCTATGATGAGAGGAGCAGGGTGGTGGGTCCTCCCTCCCCTTCAAAGCCTGATAGGGATGTGTGGGTACAAAACACTGCAAACTGATATTTGCTGGGTCCAGGCTCAAAGGCTTATGGCACTCTCAACTTTTTCCAGGACATGCCAGGGCCCTGCCTGCCTGTAGCTTTGCCGATATCTGTGTTGATAGGTAATAGATTAAGAGTAGTGAATCATCTTAGATACAGGAAGCACTGAAACGTTTGTGTGAGTTTATCAAATTGACCAGTGATTCCATGTCAGCCACAGCTTGTTACAAAAAACCTTACTGATAGTGTGTTTAACGAACTTAAACTAGCTTTATTAAATGTCAGGTCTTTGGCAGGAAAAACATTTTTAATCAATGATTTTATCACTGAGCACAATCCTGATTTTATGTTTTTAACAGAAACTTGGATTGAACAAAATAACAGTGCAGCTGTTCTTATTTAATCAACCCCTCCCAACTTTAGTTTTATGAGTCAGGAAAGAATGCATAAGAAAGGGGGTGGAGTTGCTATTTTGTTCAATGATTCCCTTCAATGCAGGAAGACATCTTATGGGAACTTTGCTTCTTTTGAATATGTGGCCCTTCAGCTGAAATGCTCCTCTCGAGCTCTGTTCCTAAATATCTATAGACCACCCAAATACTGTGCAAGCTTTTTTGATGATTTTACCGAGTTGCTGTCTATAGTGTGTATTGACTTTGACCGTCTAGTCCAGGGGTGGGGAACCTCCGGCCCCCGGGCCGTATACGGCCCGCGAGAACATTTGCTACGGCCCTCGAAGTAATTTATAAACACACGCAAAAAAGAAAAAAATTAAAGAAATGTAGACAAAAAAATTAAACAGGCGAGTGCCTGTTTTTCCTGGCCAAGGTCAGGGTCCTTGAACACAACACGAGTCGAACGTGTCATCACGTGGTATATGTCTCGTCTGACAGGGGAGCATGGCAGGGGAGCAATAGAACGTCACTTCGGCACTTCCAAAAATTGCAGTACCCATAAGGAGCCGTACACATGCCGCAGTTTCTGCGTGGCTGTGTCTTTAGTTGTAAGCCCAGTGGTGATCTGTTCATCTGTCAAACTGATCATACAGTCAATAACTTTGTTGTTATTAGCATCTGGTTAGCTAGCTATGCTAACGAATATAAGAAGCTTTTTCTCCAACCAGTGAGGTAAAGGTACTTCTTTATATGATCATTATAGTTCTAAAAAACAATAGAATAAAGTAAACAGGTATAAAATACTATATGACAGTAAATAAAAGTTGTTATTAATAAACAAGAATACAGTTTGAAAGGGGAGTGATTTGTAAAATATCCATAAAGAAAAATACATCTGCTTCCAGTTCTGTTTCATATGGATGTTGAGAGATGTATCCATAGATCTCCTAATGTTGCTCTCAAAGTGCACCAGATTGATGCTTTTAACTTCAACATTTAAAAAAAATCTTCCCGGGGAGGTGAGGACCCCCTTAGAGGAGGTTAGGTCCCCCCCCCCACTATTAAATCACGTCAACATGGGTAGTAAACGAAATACATTTGCACATATCTTGTGTCCAATATACTTTCTGTTTTGGTGGTCATGCCACAACCGTGCACGTGAATGCATGCATGAGTCATGGTAAAATATCTGGATTAAGAGTTTGCTTTTTCTTTGCACGGCATGAAAGAAAGGCGAAATGAATGGGCTGTGATTTTAGTATTTTTAAGCAGAGGTCAATAATTTGTACGGCCCTCGCAGGATGTTTAAAAAATTGAAATGGCCCTTGAGAGGAAAAAGTTCCCCACCCCTGGTCTAGTCATTGTTGGTGATTTTAACATCAATGTTGACAACCCCCAGGACAGAGGGGCTAAAGAACTGTTTTGTGTTCTTGATAGCTATGGACTGACTCAGCATGTGACGGAGCCCACGCACAATAAGGGGCACACTCTGGACTTAATTATCTCAAAGGGTCTGAATATCTCTAAGGTTGTGGTGACTGAGGTTGCACTCTCTGACCATTCCTGTGTTTTCTTTGAGAGCTCTGTTTCTGTTCACAAAAATGTTCAAAAAGAGGTAACCACAAAGCGATATTTAACTGAAAATACTAGGGAAATGTTTACTCAGAATTTTTCTTCCACACTCGCCCCTGCTAACATCCCAGTAAATTAGCTAGTAGATCATTTGAATTCAAAAATTCTAAATGTTATAGATGCCATTGCTCCAACTAAGGTAAAGGAAGTGTCTGGCAAGAAAATATCTCCATGGAGAAAGGCCATGACCGTGAGAGCAGAAAAAAGAGAGTGTCGAAAAGCTGAACGTAGGTGGCGAAAAACAAATCTCCAGGTTCACTTTGAAATCTATAAAGAGAGACTTGGCCTTTATAATTTGGAATTGAAAAACGCACGACAGTCTTTCTTCTCTGACATCATTACCAAAAACAAAAACAACGCACGTGCCTTGTTTGCTACCGTCGACAGACTAACTAACCCCCCCCAGTGTCAGTAGCCTCTGAATTTCTATCCACCAGGGCGTGCAATGGTTTTGCCTCCTTCTTCACTAAAAAAATTCAGAAAATCAGACAAGCAGTCAGTGCCTCTGTATCAGGTACAGCAAATGTCCACCTAATATAAATTCAGACATCATGACACAGTTCCATCAGATTAATGATAAAAACCTAGAGGACATTATTCAACTTCTGAAATCCTCCTCCTGCTGCCTTGATATTATTCCAACAGGATTTTTCAAAGATGTTTTTCCTTGCATGGCCTCAGATCTACTTCATATAGTAAACAAATCTCTTCACTCAGGTAATTTTCCACAGGCCCTGAAAACTGCAGTCATTAAACCGCTCTTAAAAAATAATAATCTAGATGCTTCAGTAATGAACAATTACAGGCCCATATCAAACCTGCCATTTCTAGGTAAAATCATTGAAAAAGTTGTTTTTCAACAGTTGAGTAACTTCTTGCATTTAAATAACTGTTTCGATGTGTTCCAGTCAGGCTTTCGTCCAAACCACAGCACTGAGACTGCTCTTGTAAAGGTCTTCAATGACATCCACTTAAACACAGACAGTGGCAGAACTTCAGTGTTAGTATTATTAGATCTCAGTGCAGCGTTTGACACTGTTGACCACAACATATTACGAGACCGACTGGAAAACTGGGTGGGACTTTCGGAAACAGTTATACATTGGTTTGAATCCTACTTAAAGGAAAGAAACAACTTGGTTTCTATAGGTGACTACACATCTGAGTTGACAAATATGACATGTGGGGTAACTCAAGGCTCCATCTTGGGGCCTCTTCTCTTTAACATCTACATGCTACCACTGGCTCAGATAATGAAGAACAACAAAATAAGTTACCATAGCTATGCAGATGACACACAAATGTACGTAACAATTTCACCAGGAGACTATGCTCCAATTCAAACACTGAGTAAGTGCATTGAACAAATCAATGACTGGATGTGTCAGAACTTTCTCCAATTAAACAAAGACACAACTGAGGTAATGGTTTTTGGTATAAAAGTTAGCGCTGAGCTTCAGTCTGCAATGTTCAAAACAACAGATAAAGCCAGAAATCGAGGTGGTGTCATGGACTCTGACCTGAGTTACAACAGTCACATTAAAACAGTTACTAAATCAGCTTAATATCACCTAAAGAACATATCTAGGATTAAAAGACTAATGTGACAGCAGGATTTGGAAAAACTTGTCCATGCTTTTATCTTCAGTAGACTCGACTACTGCAATGGTGTCTTCACAGGTCTCACTAAAAAATCTATTAGAAAGCTGCAGCTGATTCAGAACGCCGCTGCTCGAGTCCTCACTAACACTAAGAAAGTGGATCACATCACTCCTGTTCTGAAGTCTTTACACTGGCTTCCTGTGTGTCAAAGAATATATTTCAAAAATACTGCTGCTGCTTATAAACCACTGAATGGTTTCGGCCCAAAATACATTTCTGACCTCCTGCAAAATTATGAACCATCCAGATCTCTCAGGTCTTCAGGGACTGGTCAGCTTTCTGTCCCCAGAGTCAGAACTAAACATGGAGAAGCAGCGTTCAGTTATTATGCTCCAAATATCTGGAACAAACTCCCAGAAACCTGCAGGTCCGCTGCAACTCTTACTACTTTTAAATCCAGGCTGAAGACTTTTCTTTTTGTCGCTGCTTTTAATTGAACTATTCATATCTTAGACAGCACTGTAACTTTTATCCATGCATTTTTTCTTTTAATGTTTATTTTATTAACTTTTATTTTTAATGACTGATTTTAAATGCCATTTTCTTAATGTCTTTCATTTTTTGTAAAGCACTTTGAATTGCCTTGTGTTGAAAAGTGTTATATAAATAAACTTGCCTTGCCTTGCCTTGCCTTAAAATGCACAAGAGTGGTGTTCATCTTCTTTAATTCATATAATACTTCCCAAACGGTCCCTTCAGTCGGAGGGTTTTCAGTGTTCAGGCACGTGTGTTAGTGTTAGAATAAGCAGCGCTACATTTCATTATAGGTGCACACATGGAAACTCTACAGGGAACCAGTGCTTCGACGGCAACGCTCAGAGTTTTTATTGCTAATGGATCTCTCGCTGGCACTTAATTTCAAGTAGTCTTCAGATTCAGAGACACACTTTCACATTTTAAAAGTCGTTTTCATTCAATTTAGGGAACAGCTGAGTTTCTCCTTCGTTAAAACAGAATACAATAAAACACTTATAATAGGTGACTTTGAGATATACAGTATAACTTAAATGACAGTATTTTTGGAATAATCACAGTAGTGTTGACGTAGTGTTAAATTCCCTCTTTCATTTTTCTAATAATTATGATATTTTTTGAGAGTTTTTTAACCTCTTAAGCACGGCGGTCCCCCCAGTCGACCCCCCCATCCCACCGTTTTTTTTCGAGACTGTGTCTCAGGGCTTCTTAACATTTATGAAACTATTCATGTGTAGCACCAGATTAACGGGAAGAATCTCAGCTAACATAAGATATTAACCATTTTTACCAAAACAAAACACAAGGGTAATACAAAGCCTCTGAATAAGCACTAAGCGGAAAAAAACGCACAGAATTCAAAATAAAGATACCCTTATTACTTATCGAAACTGCACATACAATATATCCGAAAAGCTGAGACTCCACCGATTATTTAAATATAGTATCACCACTAAGCGATCCGAAGTCGCGACAGGGGAAGCAAACACAGACATCACAACACGTACCTTTACGGAGCTTTTACGGGAGACCCTCTCACCGTAGCTGTCAATCTGATCAAAAGACGTGTTCAATGGCATTAAAACGAGAAAAAACGCGGCTGAATCGGTTGATCCATAGGTTAATAATGTATCTGTGGCTTTGAACCAATTATTTATAATCCATAATTCCATTTTTATGTAAAAATCGGAGCAAAAAAGTTAGCTGCTGCGGAACTTCCGGTCTGAGCGGAGCCATGTGAGGTCGCATTTCTCGAGCTCCTCGCCAGAATCAGAATATTTATATTAAACAACTACCCTCTACGCCAGGGGTTTTCAAAGTGTGGGTAGGTGAGCCTCCCCTCAGAGAACATAAGAACAGCCGCGCCCCCCCTCCCAATTATTATTGCTGTTATTATTATTATTACTATTATTATTGTTGTTGTTGCTATAATGCAGGGGTATTCAATTGCATTTCAAAGAGGTCCAATAAGAGAAAATGTAATTAAATGCTCTGTTTTCGCTGTCTACCTTCCGCCATTTGAAATTACTCCGACTGTTTCTCTCCTCTTGTCGTGTCTCTATGTGTGTTTGAATCTATCGTGCTGACTGCACCGATTTGATTGGCTGAGTAGGGTCACCTCCTTAAAACATTAAACAATAACTTTTTTAAACCTTTTTATTTTTACGTTTTAAACATATTGTATAAAACTCCCCCACTACTTGGACTATTCCTTGCACCCCTCTAGAATAAGCCCGAATGGTCTCAACCATATTGCATCAGTAACATGCACTTGTTATTATAACAAGATCGCAAGGACGCTGGTAGCGATCGAAAAATTTAGTGTTGTTCAGTTTGTGTGTTTTGGAACATGCGTGTCCGTGCAGGAAAATATACCACACACCCAATTACAATTGCATGTTCAATTCACTACCCTGGAAGTTAATACAGTTGTTAAAGTTGGAACAGCCTGTGGACAGCCGTTCTTCCTTGCATGTCAGTCGCCGACAGCTTCTTACAGAGGACAGGCACATCTAGCTGCAGCACGACCCGTATATTTCCGCACGCCGTGTTCTCAAGACATATTTTTTTTAACATTTTCAACATGGTGGATAAATCCTTATATGCTCCCGGTAACACACTGAACGTCAACTTTGCCTCCTTATTACACTCACCCCTACTTTAGTGGGAACAATGAGCCTGCGTCTTTGATGCACAGAGGAATAAACGCAGATCATCCTCTGGCTGCAGCCTTGACCGGTACTTGCTTTTGATCAAAGTCAATGCGGAAAACCTGCACTCACACAGGTAGGTGGAGGTGAAGGGAATGAGCACTTTTACAGCCTTTTTGGCGAGGTGGGGGAACTCGGTCTCCACAGACAGCCATAAGTGGGCAAGTGTCACTTTACTCGTCTTTTTCTCGTTCTTTTGTGTCTCATGCTGCGCCTCCCCTGAAGCTCTCTGGCGCCCCCCAGGAGAGGCGCGCCTCACACTTTGAAAACCGCTGCTCTACACTATATTCAAGCAACTTTAATCAAAGCTGTTCTTCCTCTCGCAAAACGGCGTCTGCTGCGCCAGATCCGAAAGCTAATAGTGCTAGCCCGGCTAAAGGTGCTGGGGCAGGGCCCCTAGCCGCTAGCGCAGCACGAGGTGATGAGACCGCCATTTTACGGGCCATTCAATCTCTCAGAGAGAACCTGCTGAAGAAAATTGATGACAACGCCGAGATGCAGTCTAAAGGACTACGACGTGAAATAAGCCAATTGAGGGATGAGCTGAGATCCGCCGTTGACTGCGTCAGCAGCCGCACCAAGTCTTTGGAGGACCGGGTCGAGAGCCTGGATACTGCCGCTAATGATCACTCGAACCTCATTACCACTCTCGAACGAGACGTGCAGCAGCTAAAAAAGAACATGAAAATCTTCTCTGACAGGAGTGAGGACCTGGAGGCGCGGTCTAGGAGGTGCAACCTCAGCATCACCGGGATACAAGAAAAACGGGAGGCAGGGAAGAACCCAACTGACTTTGTAGCTAAACTACTCCAGGAAATGCTGGGCTTAGAAAAGGAGCCATTACTAGACAGCTGCCATCGCACCCTACGGGAGCGGCCCCAGGAGGACCAGCCACCCCGCGCCTTTGTGGTGAGATTTCACTATTACCGGGAGAAGGAAGCGACCCTCCGCAAGGCAGTCACGGCCACAGATCCGACAACGTGTTGCGCGAGACATAATTCAGCAGACGTCTCCACGTTTGCAGTCAGCCAAAGTAGTGTAAGTATGCTAACGGACAGAAAAACACACGACCACTATCGCTCAGAGTTTGGCCTGGAGTAAGAGCCATTTATTGTTTTTGCGCATGCTCATTAGCATCACCACGTTTCAGGCACATTATGATAATGTCATACACATGAACATAAACATGACTTTGATATTATACAAATATGCTCAACACTCCCACTCAAAGACATGTTGATAACTCTCTACAGTGGTACACAGAATCCAAATAAACAAAACAAAAGCTTCTCTTGCATTTGTATACCTGCAATTTACATTACTCTCCAAACAAATACCCTTTGAACTTGTCAAATGGTGCCTTTGTCAACGGCTTGGTTAGGACATCAGCTACCATATCTGCAGTAGGACAATATGTAATAGATATCTTCCCCTCAGCATGTGCAGATCGTACAAAATGGTATTTGATGTCTACATGCTTGCTTCTCTGTCTGGATACAGGGTCTTTGGATAGAGCTATTGCTCCCTGGTTGTCCTCGTATATCTTCACTGGTACATGTGGGCCATTACGATCTACCCCTTTTAATAACTGTACAAGGTACATGCTCTCTTGAGTAGTAGCCGCTAATGCCATGTACTCGGCCTCACAGGTCGATAGCGCCACTGTTGGCTGCTTCATGTTTTTCCAGGATATAACCGGACCATTTTCAGTTAAGCTGAAACAATATCCAGTTGTGCTTCTCCTATCATTTTGATCGGCTGCCCAATCAGCATCACTGTACCCCTCAAGCTTTAGGCTTTCCTCACTTTTCTTGTAATGTAGCTCTTGGTCTATTGTACCCTTTAGATACCTCAACAGTTGTTTTGCTGCAGCCCAATGTTGTTGTTTTGGTTCTGCTAAGTGTTGTGATAGTTTACTCACAATCCAGCTCAGATCAGGTCTAGTATATGTCATAATGTATATCAAGCTACCTACTATCTCTCTGTATCCTGTTGAATCGATAACTTCACCCTCAGTGTCAAAATGTAACTTTTGCTCGCATGGAGTTGACCTTGGTTTGCACTCTGACATGCCAAACCTCTCTAGCATCTTTGCTATGTGTCTCTTTTGGCTCATTTTGATCTCCCCCTCACTATGTGTAAAGTCGATACCTAGGAAGTATTTAAGTTCCCCCAAATCTTTCGTTTTAAACTTCCTCTTCAACATCTCTTTGACATCACTGAGTGAGCCGTTGTTATTGGCCGCTATAAGTAGGTCATCTACCCATATCAACAGAATAACTCTTTCTTTCTCAGACTCTTTTCTGTAGACACAATGATCAGCATCATTTTGCACAAACCCATTCTCTGTAAGATGATCATGCAGTAACTTGTTCCAGTTTCGCCCGGATTGCTTTAAACCATACAATGACTTGTTGAGTTTGCACACTAAGTGTTCCCCTGTTTTAGATTTTGCCTCAAAACCTTCGGGCCGTTTCATATATAACTCACAGTCTATTGGTGCATGGAGATAAGCTGTCTTCACATCCATTTGGTGTAGGATAAGATCCTCCTGTATAGCCACCTGCATCAATGTACGTACAGAAGTCATATTTGCTGTCGGTGAAAAAGTTTCCTTGTAATCAATTCCCTCTACTTGACTATAGCCTTTAGCTACATATCTGGCTTTAAAAATCTCAGATCCGTCTGGGCTTTCCTTTACTGCATATACCCAACGACCTCCCACTGGTTGCTTGCCCTTTGGCAGTGTGGTCAGACTGAAGGTCTCATTCTCTGTTAAAGAGTTCATCTCCTCTTTCATTGCATCAGCCCACATTTTTGATTTCTTAGAGCCGACAGCCTGCATGTATGTTTTTGGTACGTCACAAGCAACCCTGTAGAAATCATCTACATTTTCACCTTCATCATTACAATCAGCCTTTCACTGATACTCCATTAAACATTCTGGAGCGTTTCTTTGTCTAGTGGGATAGCGTCGTGCCCTCTCTCCCTGTTCTCTTTGAGTACCATCTGTCTGGATCTGACTAGCCTCAACATTCTCCTCATTATAGGACTGTACACCCACATTAGGCTCTCTCTGATTCTGGTTCA
Source organism: Notothenia rossii (assembly GCF_949606895.1). Taxonomy (NCBI): domain Eukaryota; kingdom Metazoa; phylum Chordata; class Actinopteri; order Perciformes; family Nototheniidae; genus Notothenia; species Notothenia rossii. The sequence continues at coordinate 47,617,251 of NC_136907.1, read as the reverse complement.
CAATTTTTGTCCCTGCTGGTGTTGTGGGAATAGTTTCTCCATAAGTGTCAAAATCCATATTATGATTTGTCTGAGTCTGACTATCTGCCCTACTCTTTGTGATACATTTTACCAGCTTATGTTTCAGGACTTTCCCTGTCTCAGGATAAAATACTTGGAATGCTGGGCTATATTTGTCGTATCCTACAAAAATACCCTTTGCACATCTAGAATCTAGCTTCTTCTTATCCTGCTTATACCCGTAGCATTCAGAGCCAAATATTTTCATGTTGGACAAGTCGGGTGTTTTGCCAGTAAAAACACGGTATGGTGTCTGCTCTAAACGCTTACAGTAACACCTGTTACGTATCTGTGCTGCTGTTTGTACAGCATATGTCCATAACTGCTTTGGGAGGTTACTCTCTAATAGCATGCATCGTGACATCTCAAATAACGTCCTCCAACCTCTCTCGGCAGTACCGTTCTGGTGAGGTGAGTATGGGGCACTTGTCTCGTGCCTTATCCCTTTCGTCCTAAGTGAAGTTTGAAACTCATGCCCGGTAAATTCAGTACCGTTGTCAGATCTTATGCACTTAATGTGTCCATACGGAGCAGTATCCGCTATGAATATTTCAGTAGCTTTTGCTGTATCACTCTTTGCTTTGATAAAGTAGTGAAAAATCATCCCACTATAATCATCAGTAAATGCTATTGCATATCTATACCCGTCTTTATTTGCTGGTTCTATTGGACCGCATAGGTCTGTATGTACTAGCTCAAGTACTGTCTTAGCTTTTGTATCTGCCTGCCTGTTTCTGCTTTGAGTACATTTTCCCTGCGTACATATTTCACAGTTATGGTTAGACATGTCATGTTTCCCTTTGATCGACATACCTTTAACCACTTTCTCAAGTTTAGACACATCCTCAAAATTACAATGACCAAGTATTCTATGCCATGTCTGGATGTCATGACAACCATTACACACATCATCAGTATTTTCATCCTCTACTGTGCTAAGGTAATATAGCCTACCATACACATCCATTTGAATCATCACCGTCCTTGAAGCGGACCTCAGCTCCGCTGGCTGTCGCTGCTTTCACGGAGAAAATGTCCTGTGGAAAAGATGGGATGTAAAGCGCTCGTTTGAGCCTCGTTATCACTTGCCGTCCTTCGCTGTCGAGCAGAACAACTTTGGCTTCTCCTCTCATCTTCGCTATCCCGGTCGTTTTTGTTCCATCTGACAGCTCTATCACATGGTCCTCGGGTCTAAAGCTCTTATCGATTGTCTTAAACTTTGCCGGGTCATTAACCATGTGTGTCGTTGCACCACAGTCGACCATAAGACCTCTCTTATTTCCCACTCGATTTTGACAGTCACTTATTTTGGAAAAGAATGATGCACCGGTATCATCCTCCGTGTCTCCGTCTTCCTTCTTCAACTGATCAGGGCCCAGTCCTCTGCCTCGGCCTCTTCCTCGGTGTGGCGTTTCCCATCGTCGCTCCTCTCACCTCGCTTGGATCTCGTGAGGGCATGTCCTAGCCATATGCCCCATCTTCCCGCATGTGTAGCATTCAATGTCAGCTAAGTCCATCTTCTTCCCTCTTCCACGTCCTCGTCCCGCTAGTCCTCATAACGCCGTCCTCGTTCGCATTCACGTCACTCGTCCTATATTCGTCAGTGCTCTCATAGCTCCGCAGTTTAGCTTTGAACTCACCGAACGTTAGACGGTCATTGGTTTGAGTGACGTGCACGACAAACGGGTTGAATGTGTCCGGTAACCCCTTCACTACCATGGCAATCTGCAACCCGTCACTGATATTTTCTTCGGCCCTTCTCAAAGACGTGAATATAGTCTCCGCTCGAATAATATAATCAGTAACGGTCTCGTTGATTGCTTTGTGGAGAGAAGAGAGTTCACAGTACAGGCTCACGACTCGTGGTTTGTCCTTTCCCGCGTAGTGCTCTCGGAGTATTGCCAACGCTTTTCTTCCATCTCGTTTCGCGTCTCTCATTATGAGTGATAAACTCTTATTATCTAGACACTGCACTAATTCAACATATGCTTCTGCATTCTTTGTTGCGTCTTCTTCAAGTGCTTGTTCGCCGTTGTAGTCTATCGCTAGCTCTTCCAGGATAACTTCACTGAGGCCGCGCAGTTCCATGTACGCCAAAAACCTTGTCTCCCATAACTCAAAGTTTTTTCTCGTCACCGTCGAATAACAACTTAAACCACCTTTGGCCTCCTTGACTGGGCCCATAACCTGTTGCGCGAGACATAATTCAGCAGACGTCTCCACGTTTGCAGTCAGCCAAAGTAGTGTAAGTATGCTAACGGACAGAAAAGCACACGACCACTATCGCTCAGAGTTTGGCCTGGAGTAAGAGCCGTTTATTGTTTTTGCGCATGCTCATTAGCATCACCACGTTTCAGGCACATTATGATGATGTCATACACATGAACATAAACATGACTTTGATATTATACAAATATGCTCAACACAACCTCACACGGAGACAGGATCAGAGTATTCCCCGACTACACCCAAGCAGTCGCGAAGAAGAGAGCCGCCTTCAGGGACGTGAAAGGCATGCTAAGAGGCTGTGATGGTGTCAATTTTCCACATGTACGTATATGGGGCTGTGGGCTAGGGCCTGCTACGAACGTTTGTGGTTTTTCTTATTATTGTGTAATTTAAGCCAGCTCGCGCTGCTCATACTAGCCCACATTTTATAACACAGTCAGTTGGCTTACAGCCCGCTAGTTCAAGCAACTGCTCTCCTATACTCCTGGGGAGGTTCACGTTTTTCTTGCTCTACTTTTCATTCAACAATCAATACTGGATGTTTGCATATGTTTTCATAACTGGTTAATAAGTATGTTACTTTAACTGAGACCATGTTATGAATGTTCATCTTAGAGGTTTGTCTATATCTATTAGCACAAGGTTTATCTAAAGCTATTGATGGTTTTGGCGGGGCTCGATCTCGCCAGGTAAGCTGTCCACGTTGAGGTGCAAGTGTTATCGGGGGCGGGTAGCAATCCCTAAGTTGGGGAGGGACCAGCTCTTTATTGTGAATGTTGTTTCAATCACTTCAATTAAATATGGAGCTTCTATTTTAGGTTCTCAATGGTGTTTATGTTCTTATTGCTGTGTGTTTTATTTCAGTTTTTTTAAGGTGACCCATCCCCCCTTTCCCTCCCTTCCTCTCCCTCACCCTTCTGATAGGGGGCTAGATTACTGTCTAAGGTCCCACAATGACCCAGGCAAACAGGGCACAGAGTGTGTGTCAGGCGGCAACTACTTTTGTTAGCTGGAATTTTAGAGGTCTCAATCATCCAGTAAAGTGCAGCGAGGTGTTTTCCCACCTCCAGAAGCTAAAGGCAGACATAGTGTATCTCCAGCAAAATCATTTACGTTCTTCTGATCACTCTAGACTCAAGCGGGGTGGTTTCTCTCACATTTTCCACTCCAAATTCAACACCAAATATAACTGCGGTCAAGCCAGCCGTCTTTCACTTTTGCGTGGTCAAACCAGCCGCCCCTGTATTTCGAGTGCGCCATTAATTACAGGTTTACGGTAATGCAATAAAACAACCCTGGGAAGCTGGATGTTTCGTATGTGCAGTATTATATATTCGACCACTTTAAAGCTACAGAAAATCCCACAGAGGAACACTTCCGGTGAGGATTTCAAAGTAAAGGATGGCATGTGGTTCATTTTATATTATTTGTGATTGAGGAACAGGGTAATTTATGAGAATAATGTTAGGACTTATTGCTTCATAAACTTGTTGCACAAATACTATGAACTGCTTTTACTGTGTACTTTTTGAGAATGGCAAAATTCCCTCCAGAGAACAAGAAGGAGCATTTTCGTCTAACTTTGATGTGGGATAGAAAAAATGTCTTCCATAAGTAGTTTATGAGTCTGCCATGTTTGTACTTAGTACTTCTTAGACTACTTGCAAACATAATATGAACTACTTTTACTGTGTACCTTTTCAGTAATTTGAGTTTCAAAGTCCCCTCCAGAGAAAAAAGATTGAGCATTTTCGTCTAACTTTGATGTGGGATAAAAAACATTTCTTCCATAAGTAGTTTATGAGTCTGCCATGTTTGTACTTAATAATTCTTAGACTACTTGCACAAATAATATGAACTACTTTTACTGTGTACTTTTTGAGGAATTTGAGTTTCAAAGTCGTCTCCAGAGAACAAGAATGAGCATTCTTGTCAACTTTAATGTGGTCTAAAAAACATTTCTTCCATAATTAGTTTATGACACTGCCAGGTTTCTACTTAATACTTCTTAGACTACTTGCACAAATAATATGAACTACTTTTACTGTGTACTTTTTCAGTAATTTGAGTTTCAAAGTCCCGTCCAGAGAAAAAAGATTGAGCATTTTCATCTAACTTTGGTGTGGGATAAAAAACATTTCTTCCATAAGTAGTTTATGAAACTGCCATGTTTGTACTTAATACTTCTTAGACTACTTGCAAAATAATATGAACTACTTTTACTCTGTACTTTTTCAGTAATTTGAGTTTCAAAGTCCCCTCCAGAGAAAAAAGATTGAGCATTTTCATCTAACTTTGGTGTGGTCTAAAAAACATTTCTTCCATAAGTAGTTTATGAAACTGCCAGGTTTGTACTTAATACTTCTAGGACTACTTGCAAAAATAATATGAACTACTTTTACTGTGTACTTTTGAGTAATTTGAGTTTCAAAGTCCCCCCACAGAGAACAAGAATGAGCATTTTTGTCTAACTTTGATGTGGGATAAAACATTTATTTGATTACTTCATGAGCCTAATATTGCCTGGATAAGTGGTAAGAAGGCTGGCAGAGCGGGCAGAGCAGGGAACAAGGAGAGGGAGTGAGTGTGGCTGGCAAGCTGGTGGCTGGAGAGGGGCTAAGTGGAATGAATGCAGGGGATATGGTTGAGCGTCTGGTAAGCAGTTGGTTAGGTGAAGCAGGCAAGCAGACAAAGTGGTAGTGGACCTGTGGGCACAAGGAGAGCAGGATTAACCCAAAGTCAAAACAACACAAGGAATCAAAAACGCACATTAAATCAAGGAGGCAGAAGAGTGTTAGTACCTCACTGGCTAACTGAACGATCTGGCGAAGACTGGATGAGAAACCGCGTTTGAAGTACTGCTGCGCCGATGAGTATGGTAGACAGGCGTTAAGGCTGATGATCAAATGGGGAGACGGGAGGGGAAGAGGAGCACCACGTCCACGACAAAGACACATACTGTTGGGGCAGAATCTCTGCTCCGCGCCGTTCCTATATGAGCGGGTTCTCAAAAGAAGGAACAATTCAAAGCAGCCAGGATAAGGGTTAAACAATAATCTGCTTTAATGGCAAAAATATACAAATACATCACCTAATCACGAAGCACTCTGCGGAGTACTCCGGGCTCAGGTTCTACCACCGTGTGAGACAGGTCTAAGGAACGACCAGTCAAAAACAAGAGCCCCGATCTTCAAAATGATCACAACATTTATACACAGAGTTCACTTCTGAGCGAGCTAGACAGTGAGTTGGTAGTGTTTCATTGGTCGGTTTCACTTCTGGGCGGGACCCCAAGAAGTAAGTCCGCAGTTGTTGATTCCATGTTGCTTCTGTGCGTGTGTGTGTTGTCCCTCTGCCCTGAGGCAGATCCCCCAATCCGTGATTTGGAGTCATGACAGAGGACTCTTTGACAGAACACATACTCATTCCCCCTAAACATCTTCAACACACACATCCTATCATGTATCTTATCACACAACAGTCACCTGTTTTTCTCTATGAAAGCCATATTTGTAAATATCCAAACGCCATCATCCCATGACAGTCACCACATCAGTCAACCAACATAAGTTAATTGTTCTTGTGGCTTAATGGCTTCCCTGAACTTCCCTTCACCCCAAAGTCAGCTTACTAGGAATGAATACATTTTATTGATAAGCTCAAAAGGACGTTTATCTCGTTTACTGCTGGGTGACCCAAGTCTTAAGGCCTGCAGGATGTGTAGGAGATAAACATTAATTCTACAAGACTTTAACTGCCTTATATTTGAAAATGTACCCGGGAATTCCTCTGTTAATTGCAAGGACTATTGATAATTAACAAAGAGACCCTAGGGGCCTCTTCTTGGTATCTGCTAGGCAGAAGTCACTCAATGCAGAAATCACACGTTTAACACACATTCTATATAAGGTGACATTAAAATGAATATACCAGATTGAACTTTCCTGCCATAACTAGTCACTTTAATACTTCAAATAATTCCAATAATACTTCAATTCCCCCTTTTGGTCTCGCCCCACGAGACCAACTCACATAAGACATTTGAAACACAACTACTGTCATTCTTTGCTACTGTGTCTGTCCCCCAACCTTAAACCTTTGGGAACAGAACACAACTTTCAATGTCAGTGAAGGAACTATCAGAGTGCGAACCTGAGTGCCAGAAAGTAGCATCCTTGCGTGTTGTTGAACCATCCGGGCCCCCCCCTCCCCTTCAAAGGAATACGCCAACAAGGGCAGCTGATAGGGAGGGGGAGATGCGGCCTTTCCTTCAAAGGTGGAACTGATGAATCTGATCAGAGAGAAGTAGACTCCTCTGCTGCCTCAAGAAGTACCCCAGCCAGCTTCCGAGTCGTCTGCTGTAGGGATGTCCGCGAGGTCCTTCTCCTCCAGTCCGCTGATGACAGCTTCCGAGTCGTCTGCTGTAGGGATGTCCTCGTTGACGATAGCCAGGTCCGTCCTGATGTGTCTGGGTCCTTCAAGGTGATTTCCTCGCCGCACACTGGCTCCAGTAGTATCAGATGTCCCCCTTTTCTCCTAGGCGGACGGCATGAGATGTCCTCTGGGTCACTCTGTAGAGGCCGGAGAACCTGGGGTTGAGCCACCTAGGCCTGACGACCTTCAGCCAGACGAACTCCGCTGTGTCGGCCTCCTGCTCCTCGGGTCCCCCTTTTGGCGTCAGCAACCTGTGTGGAGAAATCTGATACCCACCCCCAAGTCTACGCTCAGGGCTTCTGGGCCCTCAGGTGTTTGACCCACCACTGGTAGGCCGCTTGGAGCCTGTTGGTGGGGTGTCTTAAAACAACAGCTGTCTGTGAACAGGTTTCCTAAATTAGTTGCAGACCTCCTATCTGCCAGTGCAGCTTCAGAATCTTAATATTTGGCCTGTGTCAACAAAATAAACCCCAACATCTTCAGGTGAACTAAATAACATATTTCAATAGCTCTGAATTTCTGACAAGCATCTGTGTTATTTTTAAATGAAATCCTTGAGATCCTATTTTAAATCTAAATATAATATTAACTGCTAATGTCTCTGGTCAAGAAACACACTAATGTTATGGATTAAAAACAACTAAAATCATGATACTGACAAAGTGAAGAATTTCCTGGTGAGACTGCTTCTACCTGTCATTGCTTAGATATTATCAAGCTGAAAAATGAATACAGAAATCCAACATACTGTCATCAAATGTCTTTCTATTATTAAATATACATCCCAATAATGATCTAAACAGTCTATGGCTTTTACTTCTTTACCAGGCTAGTTACAAGATGTTGTCTAAATTAAATTATATCTCAATACATTACTATGTTTTAACTTAACTGTAATATGTTCTTTCTACATTTCAAACCTCAGTTACTTTAATACCTGTTGAAATATTACAAAATTGTTTCATTATCACAGTTCACCTTCTCATTCTCATTCTGGAATTACCTCTCTCACAGTAGCCCCTTGGCCACTGATTCTGCATCTGTGTTACCTGTTATAACTCAATCAATATTAGAAACATGTCAAAATTTTTTAGGAAACCTCTCGTTTCCCTTGGAGCTCCAGAATAATGTGTTAGTCTAAAAACATGCCTAGTTAGTTATTGTTTTAGAATCATGCAGTTACACTGATCACATGCAGACATTTCATTCACACTCACACTGTCAGGTTTTAAAGTCAAGTTCGGTCAGCCCCAGAGTCAGTCATTGATAGTGCTTTTCTCAAGTCACACTGTCAGTCAGGGTCAAAGGTCATTTGGTCTCAGTCTTTTCGGCCATGTCGTGCTCTGCAGAGACTTTAATATTCTACTAGCTGGAGTTGTACTAGTGACATCATTGTGTTGATGTCAACCAATGCAACAAAGTTTTTCTCGTGTTCGCAGCACCATTTTCTTCAGATGTTTAACAAACAAATTATCAATAGACTTTATTAATATACCACCCCTAGGAAACACAATACCTGACAAATGTTCATGCAAGGCATTCTTCTTGAACCTGCAGAAAACAGCCTTTTGAATTAATATTCCAAATTAATCAATAATAATAACAATAATCCATTTTATCAATTTGTTTACCCTTAGAAGTGAACATACCTCATAATGTTAAATCAGGATGTTAAACTAAGCTTTGGCCAAATCAATCATGATTACTGTTTCAGATCTAACTGGAGGTTGAACAAACAAAACCTTTTTTGTTTACATCATGCAAACCACTACCACATTTTTCCAACTTCAGCATCAGCCTTGTTACTCTAAAATTACATCCTAAATAGGAATATCAGGAATGAAACAAATATTTAATCTCCAGAAATGTTCTCAACAAATGGAGAGTAATGCCATCTCTCTATCTAGTGAATAGCCAACATATTTAAAAAATGTCAGATATACAAAAATAAGCCTAAATACTCTTTTACTATTAAAGTCTAAAGCTAGACCTAAACTGAACAGTTTTTTAATGGACACTTTAATCTAGAAACAAAACAAAACTGGACCTGTGTTCTTGTGATGTGTTCTTCAAAATATATTAGTAAATACCTTGTGAAGTATTCACAATATAACTAATCCTCTCTAGGATATGAAATCCATTCATCTTTAACCAGATACTATTTCCCTATTTATTTTTAGTTCATGATAATAATGGTATAACGTCCACACGTTTACCCATAGCTAGTCACTATGTCAAGATTATCATGTGTGACATAATAATCAGATGTCTTGTTTGCCAAACAAGGATATTAAACTTTAATCTTTTCAGTATTCCAGACCATCATTAAACAATCAGCCTCCCTTCCTAAACACTAAGCATATCGTTCTACACCACCTTCCGGTAAACTCTTGCACAGTTATGCTGTAAAATCATTGCATGATTTCTTCAGAGTCTGAACAGACTGAGACCAGCCTGTCTCAAGATCTTGTCATATTGAGAACAGTCAATGATTCATTGTCCTCTTCAGCTGTAGTCAGTGGCAGGCTCCCCAAAAAGCTAGAACCGGCCCTGGTCAGTGGGCTTCAAGGAAACTCTCTCTGGCATTGGGATGTCCTGAGGGGGAAGGGACCTCTAGATCAATGTGGTACAATCAGCAGACACACGTTGCCCTCTGTACCGCAGAAATCCCCAAAAACTGCAGTACCTCTTCACACCACTTTTGCCTTGGCAACGAGGCACAAGCAAACTATCAATACCTCCTCAGAGATGCGTTCTTTGCACAGTTCTTCTGTTTCTGTAATGAGCAACTTTTTACCAACACACTGATTCAGAGTACAACCCAAAGGTGGCGCACAACTATCCAATGCTGCTGTAATCACAACAAATCAGCTACTGAGAAAAACTCAATGCAAATCTCTCCCCCAGCGGGTTACAAAATAAAACAGCTGAGTGTCTATATGGTCAGGAATGCTGAAACATGTGAATGTTAAACCCATTAATGGTAACAGTCTTCCTATTCTTCATTACTTCAGTTCTAAGTTAATAGGAAAAACAAAGACACCTTTCTTAACCACTATAGATTCATCTTTTATCTACTTGCTTATTCTATTCTTTTTCAAATTGTTTATCTAAGTTGTGTGTTACAAGCATGGTTAGATTTGTAACAGAATACAAAACTAACTGTATCCAGCGCTATATATTTAAAACAAGTAATCTGACTACAGTTAATGAATATATTTTTGGAACACTTAAAGGAATTATTACAAAATGTAATCTTCATTATTACTAAAGCTGAAACCTAAATAAATCATCACGGAACATTTTTCTGTCCTTATTACTTAATTGTTTCAATAAAAACTAAAAAGCATTGTGAAAACTCCCATTTTTGAGAACATCTCAACACTTTTATTCCATCTAAGCACGAATGTTTATGACAAACTCATCCTATTAATCCCAAACGGTCTTTAATGGTATCAATTGTGAACTTTTCTTAATATTAATTGTAAATGCAACGTATGTTCTCTTTAGAACAAAGACAGGATAGTTGCAGCTGAAACTGGTTAATATCAATTTTCTGTTAACCTAGATAAGCCTGTTGTTCTTATATCTAGTAAATATATTCTTATTTTATGTTACTCATAAAACAATATGACATTATCCAGAATAGTAGTAACTCTATATAACCTGTACTCTCTCTATACTTCTTCAAACCATCTGACTTTTCTCTCTCTCTTCCTCTCTGCGCCCTGCAGCTGCCGGCCCAAGCTTCTCTCATCAAAACCTCTTTTGTTCTCCAACTGTGTGAGATGGCTTTTAGCCTCGTGCAGCACCTCTGTCATGCTTAAACATTAACAGATTCCCTCTGACAAACTTACAAAAACCTTCTTTTTACTTTCTACTCCTTCTTCATAAACTTAAAAACACCATTGTGGTGAATCGTTTACGTTTTCAGTTTCCTATCTACTTTAAACAACCATCAACTGAGAGTAACTGTATATGATAACAACTCCTAAATAACCTTACAATATATATTTCTTCCAGTGAGTTCGTTATTTCATGTCTAACAAATTCTCCTCTTTCAATGTCGTATTCTAGATGGAAAAATCCACCTATCATATTTAATTTGAATAAAACCTTACCCTTAATGTACTTCATATACTCAGTAAACCTCTTTTTACTTTCCCCTAAGTTTACTGTATGTAATATAATTTTCCTTGAAGTATAATTAAGTACAATCCTTAGTTAATGACAAATACCATAAAATTCACAACGCAATGCAACGGTATCAATCAGTTCTCAAAGACTATGTTTAAATAGCAGCAAATCATTGTTTCTTATTTATTTCAATATATCTACCACTTCAAATCACACCTTGATCTGTTAATTTTCAATGTATTTCCTTCCAACTTCAGGCATTAGAGAAAAAAGCAAGCAGACACACTCCGGGCTGCTGCTGCTGCTCTCGAGAGGAAAAGGGGGGGGGGGGTCTCAAAGACAAATACTGACACCCCCCTCTCTCCCCCGCTGCAGCTCTCAGCCTTTTTAGGAGAAGGGGGGCTTCCTTCAACAATTAACACTTCTGCTATCCTTTTATTCAATTTTTCTGCTTGAACCCACTGTTCTCGTAAGCTCTTAACTCACGCTCCTCTCGTTCAAATTCTCCCTTCATTATGACTTCGTATCTATTCATCTGACTTACTGTCTTTGTTACCAGTAAATACTCACAGAAAAAATTCCCCGTGCAGTCTATTCAGCTTTTATTGTCCGATGTTTATTCCAACAAGTTTAGCGAGCCTCTCAGTGCGCTTCAACACCGTCTTTCAACGATGTGACGCTGACAATCATGGAGTCGTAACCCAGGCTTACAGAACTCTTTATCGTGATGTTTGGCTTTATAGATTCAACCCCCACAGAACAAAGGATTAATGAGGTCCGGTCACTTCAAAATTGCTTTTTGAAGGTTGCGTTACTCTCCTTTGGATTTACTTATAACTCAACTTCGATTCCTATGAACCTAAGAATTGTTATTCTGATTTGTTCCCGGATGGCGTCTGAAAACAGCCACTGAACATCCCCCAACGAGTCTTCAGCCGTCTCCTTTCTGAAAAAAGTACGGGGCCTTTCACCTTCGTCTTACGTACCTCGTTGATTTACTTTTATGTTATATAACTTTCCTACCTATCTAAAATATGTATTTGTATATTCCACCGCAACAACTATGACACCGGAATATGTCTCTGACAACTCTAAAATTTAGTTTAGCCAATTACAGACCTTCAATAGAAACAGGCTCGTCTGCTCACCTTTCAATTGTAGGATCCTTGTTTTAGTTGTCAGAGATTATTCTAGGCCTCTTCTCCGGACCATTCGTCCGCTGGCTGCTGATTTTCCTCTCAAAAACCCTACTCACGACGTCACCACGTCGGCACGTCGCCACGTCATGACGTCATCACGTCGGGGAAACACCATTTGTTGGGGCAGATTCTCTGCTCCGCGACGTTCCTATATGAGCGGGTTCTCAAAAGAAGGAACAATTCAAAGCAGCCAGGATAAGGGTTAAACAATAATCTGCTTTAATGGCAAAAACATACAAATACATCACCTAATCACGAAGTACTCCGGGCTCAGGTTCTACCACCGTGTGAGACACGTCTCAGGAACGGCAAGTCAAAAACAAGAGCGCCGATCTTCAAAATAATCACAACATTTATACACAGAGTTCACTTCTGAGCGAGCTAGACAGTGAGTTGGTAGTGTTTCATTGGTCGGTTTCACTTCTGGGCGGGACCCCAAGTAGTAAGTCCGCAGTTGTTGATTCCATGTTGCTTCTGTGCGCGTGTGTGTGTGTGTGTTGTCCCTCTGCCCTTAGGCAGATCCCCCAATCCGTGATTTGGAGTCATGACAGAGGACTCTTTGACAGGACACATACTCATTCCCCCTAAACATCTTCAACACACACATCCTATCATGTATCTTATCACACAACAGTCACCTGTTTTTCTCTATGAAAGCCATATTTGTACATTTCCAAACGCCATCGTCCCATGACAGTCACCGCATCAGTCAACCAACATAAGTTAATTGTTCTTGTGGCTTAATGGCTTCCCTGAACTTCCCTTCACCCCAAAGTCAGCTGACTTTACTGCTGGGTGACCCAAGTCTCAAGGCCTGCAGGATGTGTAGGAGATAAACATTAATTCTACAAGACTTTAACTGCCTTATATCTGAAAATGTATCTGGGAATTCCCCTGTTAATTGCAAGGACTATTGATAATTTAACAGAAAGACCCTAGGGGCCTCCTCTTGGTATCTGCTAGGCAGAAGTCACTCAATGCAGAAATCACAAGTTTAACACACATTCTATCTAAGGTGACATTAAAATGAATATACCAGATTGAACTTTCCTGCCATAACTAGTTACTTTAATACTTCAAATAATTCAAATAATACTTCAATACTCATACAAACAGAAAGAGAGAAAGACAAGGGAGCACAGGAGACACAGCAGAAGGGGAAAACACCAGCAATCCAACTGGTGATACGGCTGACACCGCGCAACCCTGTATCCTAAAAATTACGTTCCCACAGAACTAAACTGCATTCTCAATGACGTTTAGCTAGAAACGTATTTTCTGCCACGTTACGTTCGTTATGAACGTATCTCAAATACGTTTATTTTCTACATTACTTCTAGAAACATATTTTCTCCTACGTTACGTTTCTTCTGAACGTATCTTAAATACGTTTATTTTCTACATATCTTTGCCATTTATTGTCTTGCTTATAATAATGATAAAAGTCATTTATAAATATCATTTTAGAGCACACATTTGAAATCAGTAGGGGAGGCTGTAATTTCGCCAGCTGTTACTCTCATGAGCGAGGCAAAAAATAAGAGTTTTAACGTGCCAAAAAGCTGCTGTGTCGTTTATTGCACCTCAAACATTAAAACAAATCCAGAGTTACGTATTTCTGTACTTCCTCTAAGAAGAAAGGACAGTAACAGAAGATCTCTGTGGCTTCAGGCTTGATCGCCGTTCAAATTACAGGGTTGGTTTCCCCAAAAGTGGGCGGGGCTGTAAAGTGATGTAGATTTTACTCTCATCTATTATTCAAAACCATTCTATTTATTCTAACGTAAATTACATGTTTTTATTTTAAATCGTATAATGTCTGACTTTTTTTCCCGTCTGTGAGAAAAATAAATGGGGCTCAGAGCCTCAAAATACTGAAATCTGTATTTTTTAAAATCTTTTTTTCCTTCTAATTTATTATTCTTTTCGAAATAACACACTGTTATTTACTCAACAATAACACACAATCATCCTTGTTTTTATTTATTCGTTTAATTCTATAATCTTGGGCTTTTTAGCCGTAAATAAAGTCACCGGAAACAGACGTAGGCCTATAAGGGTCATTTCGAGCGATACACACCACAAACCACCCACTGAACAGATTACCCAAGATCCTCAGCCTGAAGCTCGTTGATTGGATGTTTTAGCCGCAATGCATGTTGGGATATGATGTTAATGCGATATGATATCCGAAAACATTTAAAAAAATAACATAATACTTTAATCCGAGTGTTCTTGCTTTTCTCTTTGAAAGTCATCACATAACGGCATTGTAATACACGGTCCGGCTGCATTAAATATTACACATCTGTCGTAGTTCTTTATTTATAGAGCCCTGATGAAAAGACTTCTGGAACTACTTGAAGAACTGCCGCCCAAACTGAATATGTGACGTGGATCATAAATATGTCAACAATTAAACAACATCTTACATTTCTTTTCACAAAATACGTCTCCTTGCAGTATCAACCTTAATTCGGCTGACTTTGATATTTGATCCAATTGGTAGATAGGCTGTATTTACACCATAACGGTGCACAGCTGATAGAAAAGGACTTGTAGTTTTTAAAGATATTACTGATTTTCTTTGAATATAAGAATGTAAATACTGAGTTGAGAGAATAGTCAGGGGATTTGGGTGATGGGAGACACATCTATGGAATCACAATTTCAATAGCTTACCATTAAATGACAGATATACCTTTCAGTCTGTGATGTTTTACAAATCAGATATTAATGTGTAGAAGTAAAACATGAGAAATAGTATAGCAATATCCTGTAAAATTATGTAAAAACATGAATAAAACTACACATCTTCAGATGTTATACATACATAAGTGTCCTACACTAATAATACAAAGTTATTATTAAGTTAAGAAAAAAGCTTTGGGGGTATCTAGAGATAAATATTAAGCCTGACAAAGTACTTAACATCTAATATATTGCTTTCCTGCAATGTTAACTATGTTGAAGCACTTATTTTAACTGATATTATACACATTAATTATACTCTTATGTATTGTTGGAGATTTGGAGGATGTTCAAAACCAACCTCGTCTCCGCGTGTCGTTTGATAAGCTGGGTAAATTCGTAAAAAGGAAGGGATTAAGAAACACCAGAATACAAGTGAAACAATAATCCTGCTTTAATGATACAAGGTAACAATACAAATACAAAGGAATCACGAAGCACTCTGCAGAGTACTCCGGGCTCAGGTTCTACCACCGTGTGAGACAGGTCTCAGGAACGGCCGGTGAAAAACAAGAGCGCGAACCAAAGGAAAACACAGGCTTTCATACTAAAACACAGGAGGAGGAGGTGTACGTGCTTTCCCCCAGAGGTCATCTTATTGGCAGAGACCAACACATGGCCTGTCGCACCCAATCAGTGCGACACAGCAGAAGAAACCCGGAAACAAAAAGTCTCTTTCAGTTTGACGAAGACCAGACACCTTTTGGTGTCTGGTACGAACTTGCTCTCAACAACAAGTTTCCTTATCTTATTTTACATCTTGCAGCCAGCACACACACATCCCCTTTATGGCCCTTTGTCCCTGAGTCCATCTTCCCCCCTTCAGGTTACCACACACAAGTTAAAAGTATGTTTTAAGATATAGTTGTTATAGTTGGCTAAATATACGTAATACATGTAAATCACTTTCATATCAATAATAACGAGGAACACATTACCTATGCTCTTAAGCAGTATTAGAGATGCTTTTCAAATAGTCAAACTTCACACAGGCCTAATATAGAGAACACTCATTTGTCCTACAGCCCCTCCCGCCATTTGAGCTATTGTTCACATCTTTACTTCAAATAAAAGGTTTCACATTGCATATTTCCAGCTTCCTTTACACATACTGTTATTATTAATACAAAGTAACTAACCACACACATCTATTGAAAACAAGTAGATTTCCCTGATAATTGACATGCTGAAAATGCTCTCTCGTCCCTATCATAAAAGCTGCTTCCATTTCATCGACTAATAAAACATGTTTAAGCTAATTTCTCCACAATGTTTGTAGCCATTTAGTACCCACACATGAAAGAATAAGAACAGAGGTATAGTTGAACAGTAATCATGTAGCACATATATTTACTGCAATGAAAACACACATATTTGCTCCAAGCATGTGTAACGCACACCCTTCTTTTACGAGGGAAACATTCCAGCGTCTTGGCACTATCCCCAAATAAGGGTGTCCCCTGCTCACATCTCTCTCTAAACACAAGGACTTCACCTCAATATATTGGGGAGGGAAAATATACTTTGTCCCTTCAAATTTAACACACATGAATATATATAAGGTGACATTAAAAGGAATATACCAGATTGAACTTTCCTGCCATACCACGTTACTTTAATACTTCAAATAATTCAAATAATCCTTCATTTCCCCCTTTTGGTCTCGCATTAACGAGACCAACACACATAAGACATTTGAAACAAAACTACTGTCCTTCTTTAATACTGTGTCTGTCCCCCTTCATTAAACCTTTGGGAACAGAAAACAACCTCCAATGACAGTGAAGAAACTATCAGAGTGAGAGCCTGAGTGCCAGAAAGCAGCATCCTTGCGTGTTGTTGAATCATCAGGCCCCCCCCCCCCCCCCCCCCCCTCAGCGGAATACGCCAACAAGGGCAGCTGATAGGGAGGGGGAGATGCGGCCTTTCCTTCAAAGGTGGAACTGATGAATCTGATCAGAGAGAAGTAGACTCCTCTGCTGCCTCGAGAAGTCCCCCAGCCCGCTGACAGCCGCTTCCGAGTAGTCTGCTGTAAGGATGTCCGCGAGGTCCTTCTCCTCCAGTCCGCCGATTACAGCTTCCGAGTCATCTGCTGTAGGGATGTCCTCGTTGATGATAGCCAGGTCCGTCCTGATGTCCTCCATGGTCCTAGCCGGTGATTTCCTCGCCGCACACTGGCTCCAGTAGTACCAGATGTCCCCCTTTGCTCCTCGGCGGACTGCATGAGATGTCCTCTGGGTCACTCTGTAGAGGCCGGAGAACCTGGGGTTGAGCCACGTAGGCCTGACGAACTCCGCTGTGTCGGCCTCCTGCTCCTCGGGTCCCCCTTTTGGCGTCAGCAACCTGTGTGGAGAAATCTGATACCCACCCCTCAAGTCTACGCTCAGGGCTTCTGGGCCCTCAGGGGTTTGACCCACCACTGGTAGGCCGCTTCAGAATTCTAATACTTGGCCTGTGTCAACAAAATAAACCCCAACATCTTCAGGTGAACTAAATAACATATTTCAATAGCTCTGAATTTCTGACAAGCATCTGTGTTATTTTAAATGAAATCCTTGATATCCTATTTAAAATCTAAATATAATATGAACTGCTAATGTCTCTGGTATTGGAACACACTAATGTTATGGAATAAAAACAATTAAAATCATGATACTGACAAAGTGAATAATTTCCAGGCGAGACTGCTTCTACCTGTCACTGCTTAGATATTATCAAGCTGAAAAAATGAATACAGAAATCCAACATACTGTCATCAAATGTCTTTCCATTATGAATTTAAATTAAATGTACATCCCCCTAATGATCTAAACCAGGGGTGTCAAAGTCAAATGCATCAGAGGGCCAAAAAAACAAATTTGCTACAAGCCGAGGGCCGGACTGGTTCAATTTTTATTAAAACATATTAAAATGATTGCACATAACCTATTGAACCAAGACCTAACACAGTGCATCGTATATTATTTAATGATTAAATGAATGAAGCAATATTTTCTTATGGCTCTGTCATTTATTTAAAGGGAAAACATTTTCAACAGGCAAACAGCAAAAAAGTGAATGTCCTTCAAAAATAAAATATGCTCCTTAATATCGAGATAAATGCATAAATCAAATTGCATGCATTATAAACTGAAAATGCAATATTGTGCTGCTCCCATGCTTTCAAATAGTAAAATGAGAAAATAAAAAAATAAAAATAAAATCAGTTGTATTCTTTCTCATGGCTCTTATCTGCAATCCATTAACTGAAAAATAAATATAAATAAATAAAATACAAAAATCTATGGCACACAGACAAAACAATACTTCTTTCAAAGAAAAATCATGTCTTGTAGAAACAAAAAAAAAAAAAAAAAAAAAATGTAACTGAATTAAAAACTAAAAATAAGTTAATGCTCTGTGATGCTCACTTGTCTGAGGCTGAGCCTGATACTTGGTGGTGTCCCATCTTTTGTACAAGTTCATCAATGTTCGGGGTCAGGCTCTGAGCTGAGGAAATCCTCAGGATTGACTCAAGGTGTGTATCAGTAAGACGGCTCCTGTGTGATGTTTTGTTTAGCTTCATCAAAGAGAACATTTGTTCACACAGGTATGTGCTGCCAAACATAGAGAGCGTCTGAGCAGCTTGGATGCGCAGCTGAGGCAATGTGTCGGGGATGAAACGTGCAAACTCAGCAGCACCCACTCTCTCATATTTTTCCCTCAGTGTGTCATTGCACTGGAGCTCAATCAACTCCATTTGCAGGTTTGTTGGTGCGCTTTCCACGTCAACTCCAAAAGGATTGGCGAGCAGTTCAAACCTGCTTTTTTGAGCTTCAAAGTCAGCAAATCGGCGTCGGAAGTCGGCGGCAAGTATGTTGAGTTTATCAGCAAACTGTGCACTCGGGAACACAGCGGTAGAGAGCTTCTCTTTCATTGTCTGGCAGCTGGGAAAGTGGCTCAAGTTTTCTTTCCGCATCTGTGTCTCCCACAGGATCAGCTTGGTTTTAAACGCCTTCACTGTACTGTACATATCAGAGATGACACGCCCCCGTCCCTGCAGCTGCAGGTTCATCGCATTCAGATGGCTTGTGATGTCGCACAGAAACGCCATTTCACACATAAATGTTTCATCTCGGAGCTCTGTTGTGTCTTTCCCTTTGCTTTCCATGAACAGACAGATCTCCTCATGCAGCTCGAAACATCTTTGCAGCACTTTTCCTTGGCTTAGCCATCGCACAGCCGTGTGATAGGGCAAGTCACCATACTCTGTATCTAACTCGCCCAGAAATGCCTTGAACTGGCGGTGATTTAAACCTTTGGCCCTAATGAAGTTAACTGCACGCGTTATGATGCTCATTACATGATCCATTTTCAAGGCTTTGCCACATAACGACTCCTGGTGTATTACGCAGTGATAAGCTGTCAGCTCACCTGTGACGTTTTCGTCCCGCATCCTCTCACGTATTCTTGCCACCAATCCACTCCTATGTCCACACATCGCGGGTGCTCCGTCTGTTGTCAATCCCACGAGTTTTCCCCAAGGCAGCCCCATCTCATTTACACATCTGGATACCTCTTCATACAGATCTTGTCCTGTAGTTGTGCCATGCATAGGACGTAATGCCAAAAACTCTTCTGTTATGCCCAGGCTGGAGTCAACTCCACGAATGAAAATTGACAGCTGGGCAATGTCACTTGTGTCGGTGCTCTCCTCCGCAGCAAGTGAATATGCAATGAAATCTTTTCCCTTTTCCACAAGCTGTTCTTTTAGATTGGTGGAAAGCTGGTCTACACGTTCAGCAACGGTGTTTCTGCTCAGGCTCACGTTTGAAAATAGCTGCCTTTTGTCTGGGCACACCGTGTCACAAACTTTAAGCATACAGTTTTTGATAAACTCTCCCTCTGTAAAGGGCCGGGCTGATTTTGCAACTTCTTCTGCCACAATAAAACTAGCCTTGACAGCAGCCTCGCTTTGTGATTTGGCTTTTGTGAACAGAGCCTGCCGGGACTTAAGACCTCGTTTTAATTCTTCCACCTTCTGTAGCCTTTGTTCCATGTCCATATTCTTGTCTTTGTCTTTGTGTTTCTTAGACGTTTCATGGTGCCTTCTTAGATTATATTCTTTCATTACGGCCACACTTTCTCCACACAGAAGACACACAGCTTTGCCTTTTACCTCCGTGAACATGTACTCTGCCTCCCACCTGGCTTTAAACCCCCTGTTCTCACCGTCCACCTTCCGTTTAGCCATTATTGGGGAGCGGGGTTGCTGAAAGTTGACATCTGCCCTGAATGCTGATGACTAACGAAGCCGAGGCCCACTTGCGGCGCTGCAGTGAGTTCGCGGGCTACCGTTGCATTGTGGGAAATGTAGTCTTGGTGCGTGCAAAACACAAGCAGGCGGCTGTGGCCTGCGGGCCGGTTCTAATACTAATCAAATATCATCCCGGGGGCCAAGATAATTCATTCGCGGGCCGGATCTGGCCCGCGGGCCTTGACTTTGACACCCCTGATCTAAACAGTCTATGGCTTTTACTTCTTTACCAGGCTAGTTACAAGATGTTGTCTAAATTAAATTCTATCTCATTACATTACTATGTTTTAACTTAGCTGTAATATGTTCTTTCTACATTTCAAACCTCAGTTACTTAATACCTGTTGAAATATTACAAAATTGTTTTCATTATCACAGTTCACCTTCTCATTCTCATTCTGGAATTACCTCTCTCAGTAGCCCCTTGGCCACTGATTCTGCATCTGTGTTACCTGTTATAACTCAATCAATATTAGGAACATGTCAACATTCATCAAACAGTATCTTATCCCCAGATATGGAGCAGGTTAAATCTAAAACTGTCAATCAATGGTCAGATTGAACATCTGAGTTGGGGCGGCAGGTTTCTTCCAGTCCCTAAATGAAAATATCCCACACTCCCCCTTTTTACACATGTAAACATGTGTAACAAACTTCTGTATGGGAAGAAAACCTTCAGGTAACCAGTGGTTATAAGAAAATACCAAACATCATTCACAAAAGTATATCCATCATCTTTCACAGTAAACACTCCAGGGAAAATAAGTGTTCATTTCCAGCTGGCAGTCCTAAAAGAAACAGAATCTTTAGATTTTAGTTTGAGTTTTACATTTGCAAACCGCCAACTCCTGTGGGAATTAGAAACGGGTCACATGTGCGTTTTTCCAAATGTGTGGAATTGTAGGAAACCTGTGTTTCCCATGGAGCTCCAAAATAATGTATTAGTCCAAAGACATGCTTGGTTAGTTATTGTTTTAGAATCATGCAGCTGCACTGATCACATGCAGAAATTCATTCACACCCACACTGTCAGTTTGTAAAGTCAAGTTTGGTCAGCCCCAGAGTCAGTCATTGATAGTGCTTTTCTCAAGTCACACTGTCAGTCAGGGTCAAAGGTCATTTGGTCTCAGTTTCATTGGCCATGTGTCGTGCTCTGCAGAGACTTTAATATTCTACTAGCTGGAGTTGTACTAGTGACATCATTGTGTTGATGTCAACCAATGCAACAAAGTTTTTCTCGTGTTCGCAGCACCATTTTCTTCAGATGTTTAACAAACAAATGATCAATACACTTTATTAATATACCGCCCCTAGGAAACACAATAACAAATGTTCTGACAAATGTTCATGCAAGGCATTCTTAAGTGAACCTGCAGAAAACGGCCTTTTGAATTAATATTCCAAATTAATCAATAATAATAATAATAATTCATTTTATCAATTTGTTTACCCTTAGAAGTGAACATACCTCATAATGTTACATCAGGATGTTAAACTAAGCTTTAGCCAAATCGATCATTATTACTGTTTCAGATCTAACTGGAGGTTGAACACACAAAACCTTTTTTTTTGTTTACATCATGCAAACCACTAACATATTTTCCAATTTCAGCATCAGCCTTGTTACTCTCAAATTACATCCTAAATAGGAATATTAGGAATGAAACAAATATTTAATCTTCAGAAATGTTCTTAACAAATAGAGAGTAATGCCATCTTTCTATCTAGTGAATAGCCAACATATTTTAAAAATGTCAGATATACAAAAATAAGCCTAAATACTCTTTTACTATCAAAGTCTAAAGCTAGACCTAAGCTGAACAGTTTTGGTAATGGAAAATTTAATCTAGAAACAAAACAAAACTGGACCTGTGTTCTTGTGTGTTCTTCAAAATACATTAGTAAATACCTTGTGAAGTATTCACAATATAACTAATCCTCTCTAGGATATGAAATCCATTCATCTTTAACCAGATACTATTTCCCTATTTATTTTTAGTTCATGATAATAATGGTATAACGTCCACACGTTTACCCATAGCTAGTCACTATGTCAAGATTATCATGTGTGACATAATAATCAGATGTCTTGTTTGCCAAACAAGGATATTAAACCTTAACCCTTTCAGCATTCCAGACCATCATTAAACAATCAGCCTCCCTTCCTAAACACTAAGCATATCGTTCTACACCACCTTCTGATAAACTCTTGCACAGTTATGCTGTAAAATCATTGCATGATTTCTTCAGAGTCTGAACAGACTGAGACCAGCCTGTCTCAAGATCTTGTCATATTGAGAACAGTCAATGATTCATTGTCCTCTTCAGCTGTAGTCAGTGGCAGGGCCCCCAAAAAGCTAGAACCGGCCCTGGTCAGTGGGCTCCAAGGAAACTCTCTCTGGCATTGGGATGTCCTGAGGGGGAAGGGACCTCTGGATCAATGTGGTACAATCAGCAGACACACGTTGCCCTCTGTACAGCAGAAATCCCCAAAAACTGCAGTACCTCTTCACACCACTGTTGCCTTGACAACGAGGCACAAGCAAACTGTGAAACCCTCCTCTGAGATGTGTTCTTTGCACAGTTCTTCTGTTTGCAATGAGCAACTTTTCACCAACACCCTGATTCAGAGCACAACCCAAAGGTGGCGCACAAC
Source organism: Notothenia rossii (assembly GCF_949606895.1). Taxonomy (NCBI): domain Eukaryota; kingdom Metazoa; phylum Chordata; class Actinopteri; order Perciformes; family Nototheniidae; genus Notothenia; species Notothenia rossii. The sequence goes on along the minus strand of NC_136907.1, from coordinate 47,594,489 downwards.
TATCCAATGCTGCTGTAATCACAGCAAATCAGCTACTGAGAAAAACTCAATGTAAATCTCTCCCCCAGCGGGTGACAAAATAAAACAGCTGAGTGTCTATATGGTCAGGAATGCTGAAACATGTGAATGTTAAACCCATTAATGGTAACAGTCTTCCTATTCTTCATTACTTCAGTTCTAAGTTAATAGGAAAAACAAAGACACCTTTCTTAACCACTATAGATTAATCTTTAATCTTCTTGCTTATTCTATTCTTTTCAAATTGTTTATCTAAGTTGTGTGTTACAAGCATGGTTAGATTTGTAACAGAATACAAAACTAACTGTATCCAGCGCTATATATTTAAAACAAGTAATCTGACTACAGTTAATGAATATATTTTGGAACACTTAAAGGAATTATTACAAAATGTAATCTTCATTATTACTAAAGCTGAAACCTAAATAAATCATCACGGAACATTTTTCTGTCCTTATTACTTAATTGTTTCAATAAAAACTAAAAGCATTGTGAAAACTCCCATTTTTGAGAACATCTCTCAACACTTTTATTCCATCTAAGCACGAATGTTTATGACAAACTCGTCCTATTAATCCCAAACGGTCTTTAATGGTATCAATTGTGAACATTTCTTAATATTAATTGTAAATGCAACGTACGTTCTCTTTAGAACAAAGATAGGATAGTTGCAGCTGAAACTGGTTAATAGCAATGTTCTGTTAACCTAGATAAGCCTGTTGTTCTTATCTCTAGTAAATATATTCTTATTTCATGTTACTCACAAAACAATATGACATTTTCCAGAATAGTAGTAACTCTATATAACCTGTACTCTCTCTATACTTCTTCAAACCGTCTCATTTCTCCTGTCTTTCTGTCTCACTGCGCCCTGCAGCTGCCTCCGCTCCAGCCCCTCACAAATCACCCCTTTGTGAAACTGTGTGAGATGGCTGGAGCAAAACCTCGTGCAGCAACTCTGTCATGCTTAAACATAAACAGATTCCCTCTGACTGACACATTTACAAAAACCTTATTTTTACTGTCTACTTCTTCTTCATAAACTTAAAAACACCATTGTGGTGAATCGTTTACGTTTTCCGTTTCCTATCTACTTTAAACAACCATCAACTGAGAGTAACTGTATATGATAACAACTCCTAAATAACCTCACCATATATATATTTCTTCCAATGAGTTCGTTATTTCATGTCTAACAAATGTTCCTCTTTCCATGTCGTATTCTAGATGGAAAAATCCACCTATCATATTTAATTTGAATAAAACCTTAACTTTAATGTACTTCATATTCTCAGTAAATCTCTTTTTACTTTCCCCTAAGGTTACTGTATGTAACATAATTTTCCTTGAAGTATAATTAAGTACAATCCTTAGTTAATGACAAATACCATGAAATTCACAACGCAATGCAACGGTATCAATCAGTTCTCAAAGTCTATATTTAAATAACAGCAAATCATTGTTTATTAATTTCAATATATCTACCACTTCAAATCACACCTTGATCTGTTCATTTTCTATGTATTTCAGTCCAACTTCAGATCACTAGAGAAAAAAGCAAGCAGACACCCTCCGGGCCGCTGCTGCTCTCGAGAGGAAAAAGGGTGGGGGGAACTCTCACAGACAAATATTGACACCCCCTTCTCTCTCTCCTGCTGTAGCTCTCAGCCTCCTTTGGAAAAGGAGGGCTTCTTTCAACAATCATCACTTCTGCTATCCTTTTATTCAATTTTTCTGCTTGAACCCACTGTCCTCGTAAGCTCTTAACTCACGCTCCTCTCGTTAAAATTCTCCCTTCATTATGACTTCGTATAGAGCTATTCATCTGACTTAGGCTGTTTCTGTTACCAGTAAATATTCAAAGACTTCATATCTATTGATCTGACTTACTGTCTTTGGTACCAGTAAATATTCACAGACATTTTTTTCCCCGTACAGTCTATTCAGCTTTTATTGTCCGATGTTTATTCCAACAAGTTTAGCAAGCCTCTCAGCGCGCTTCAACACCGTCTTTCAACGATGTGACGCTGACGTAACCCAGGCTTACAGAACTCTTTATCGTGACGTTTGGCTTTATAGATTCAACCCCCACAGAACAAAGGATTAATGAGGTCCGGTCACTTCAAAATTGGTTTTCGAAGGTTGCGTTACTCTCCTTTGGATTTTACTTATAACTCAACTTCGATTCCTATGAACCTAAGAATTGTTATTCAGATTCGTCTCCTGGATGCCGTCTGAAAACGGTCACTGGACGTCCCCAAACGAGTCTTCAGCCGTCTCCTTTCTGAAAAAAGTACGGGGCCTTTCACCTTCGTCTTACATACCTCGTTGATTCACTTTTATGTTATATAACTTTCCTACCTATCTAAAATATGTATCTGTACTGTTACTATAAAAACACTGTAAACTTCGTCTGACAACCCTAAAATTTGGAATATGGTCAAATCACAGGTTTCAAATTAAATCGTGTCTGCTCACCTGGTAGCCTATTGTACAGAGCTCTGTTTTTAGTTGTCAGAAGAGGCCGAGATGTTTAGCCCTGGACTATTCCGTCCGCTTGCTGCTGGTGGTCTCTTCCCCGAAAACACCCCACTCAGACACGTCGGGTCACCATTTGTTGGAGATTTGGAGGATGTTCAAAACCAACCTCGTCTCCGCGTGTCGTTTGATAAGCTGGGTAAATTCGTAAAAAGGAAGGGATTAAGAAACACCAGAATACAAGTGAAACAATAATCCTGCTTTAATGATACAAGGTAACAATACAAATACAAAGAAATCACGAAGCACTCTGCAGAGTACTCCGGGCTCAGGTTCTACCACCGTGTGAGACAGGTCTCAGGAACGGCCGGTGAAAAACAAGAGCGCGAACCAAAGGAAAACACAGGCTTTCATACTAAAACACAGGAGGAGGAGGTGTACGTGCTTTCCCCCAGAGGTCATCTTATTGGCAGAGACCAACACATGGCCTGTCGCACCCAATCAGTGCGACACAGCAGAAGAAACCCGGAAACAAAAAGTCTCTTTCAGTTTGACGAAGACCAGACACCTTTTGGTGTCTGGTACGAACTTGCTCTCAACAACAAGTTTCCTTATCTTATTTTACATCTTGCAGCCAGCACACACACATCCCCTTTATGGCCCTTTGTCCCTGAGTCCATCTTCCCCCCTTCAGGTTACCACACACAAGTTAAAAGTATGTTTTAAGATATAGTTGTTATAGTTGGCTAAATATACGTAATACATGTAAATCACTTTCATATCAAAAATAACGAGGAACACATTACCTATGCTCTTAAGCAGTATTAGAGATGCTTTTCAAATAGTCAAACTTCACACAGGCCTAATATAGAGAACACTCATTTGTCCTACAGCCCCTCCCGCCATTTGAGCTATTGTTCACATCTTTACTTCAAATAAAAGGTTTCACATTGCATATTTCCAGCTTCCTTTACACATACTGTTATTATTAATACAAAGTAACTAACCACACATATCTATTGAAAACAAGTAGATTTCCCTGATAATTGACATGCTGAAAATGCTCTCTCGTCCCTATCATAAAAGCTGCTTCCATTTCATCGACTAATAAAACATGTTTAAGCTAATTTCTCCACAATGTTTGTAGCCATTTAGTACCCACACATGAAAGAATAAGAACAGAGGTATAGTTGAACAGTAATCATGTAGCACATATATTTACTGCAATGAAAACACACATATTTGCTCCAAGCATGTGTAACGCACACCCTTCTTTTACGAGGGAAACATTCCAGCGTCTTGGCACTATCCCCAAATAAGGGTGTCCCCTGCTCACATCTCTCTCTAAACACAAGGACTTCACCTCAATATATTGGGGAGGGAAAATATACTTTGTCCCTTCAAATTTAACACACATGAATATATATAAGGTGACATTAAAAGGAATATACCAGATTGAACTTTCCTGCCATACCACGTTACTTTAATACTTCAAATAATTCAAATAATCCTTCAGTATGTAGATAGTTAGACCCTCCAGAAAAACGCGGGCAAAAATCCTTGATTATGCGATTAAACATGCAGGGTTTTTATGTGATTTTATGCTGTGTAATTGCGCGAACTTGCGAAATATGCGGAAAGTTGCGAAAAAGAACAGATTTATTTTTAAATATTGGGCTGTCTTATTTATTCTCTCTCACACACAACCTGCCACTAACGTTAAACCCCTTTCCTATTCAATTAAACACATTCAATGTTTATTTATTGTAAAAGCAATTGGGCTATTTTAATCACACTCTCTGTCTCTCACACACACACACACACACACACACACACTGTTGGGGCAGAATCTCTGCTCCGTGCCGTTCCTATATGAGCGGGTTCTCAAAAGAAGGAAAAATTCAAAGCAGCCAGGATAAGGGTTAAACAATAATCTGCTTTAATGGCACAAACATACAAATACTTCACCTAATCACGAAGCACTCTGCAGAGTACTCCGGGCTCAGGTTCTACCACCGTGTGAGAGACGTCTCAGGAACGGCCAGTCAAAAACAAGAGCGCGAACCAAAGGAAAACACAGGCTTTCATACTAAAAACACAGGAGGAGGTGTGTGAATGCTTCCCCCAGAGGTCATCTTATTGGGAGAGACCAACACATGGCCTGTCGTACCCAATCAGCGCGACACAGCAGAAGAAACCCGGAAACAAAAAGTCTCTTTCAGTTTGACGAAAACCAGATACCTTTTGGTGTCTGGAACGAACCTGCTCTAAACAACAAGTTTCCTTATCTTATTTCACATCTTGCAGCCAGCACACACACATCCCCTTTATGGCTCTTTGTCTCTGTGGCCATCTTCCCCCCCTCAGGTTACCACACACAAGTAAAAAGTATGTTTTAAGATATAGTTGTTATAGTTGGCTAAATATACGTAATACATGTAAATTACTTTCATATCAATAATAACGAGGAACACATTACCTATGGTCTTAAGCAGTATTAGAGATGCTTTTCAAATAGTCAAACTTCACACAGGCCCAATATAGAGAACACACTCATTTGTCCTGCAGCCTTTCCAGCCATTTGAGCTATTGTTCACATCTTTACTTCAAATAAAAGGTTTCACATTGCATATTTCCAGCTTCCTTTACACATAGTGTTATTATTAATTGAAGTATTATTTGAGTTATTTGAAGTATTAAAGTAACGTGTTATGGCAGGAAAGTTCAATCTGGTATATTCATTTTAATGTCACCTTATATAGAATGTGTGTTAAACTTGTGATTTCTGCATTGAGTGACTTCTGCCTAGCAGATACCAAGAAGAGGCCCCTAGGGTCTCTCTGTTAATTATCAATAGTCCTTGCAATTAACAGGGGAAGTCCCAGATACATTTTCAGATAATCCAGTTAAAGTCTTGTAGAATTAATGTTTATCTCCTACACATCCTGCAGGCCTGGAGACTTGGGTCACCCAGCAGTAACCAAGATAAACGTCCTTTTGAGCTTATCAATAAAATGTATTCATTCCTAGTAAGCTGACTTTGGGGTGAAGGGAAGTTCAGGGAAGCCATTAAGCCACAAGAACAATTAAACTTAATCAACCAAAACTCATGACTTTCAGGGGACAGGACATTCGGACCTATAACAAGGGTCACTTCCTAGAGAATATGTGTGTGTATTTCTTACTGTGATCAGATGTCCTGTATAATCATTTATCAACTATTCCTGTATTGGTGTTTTATTTGATTCCTCTGCTTTTATTCTTTCATATGTGGGTACTGGAGGGCTACAAACAGTGTGGAGAAATTAGCTTAAACATGTTTTATTACTCTATGGGAAATGGAAGCAGCATGTCAAATGATCAGGGAAATCTACTTGTTTTAAATATATGTGTGTGGTTGATTACTTTGTATTAATAATAGCAGTATGTGTAAAGGAAGCTGGAAATATGCAATGTGAAACCTTTTATTTGAAATAAAGATTCTGCAGGGAATATTCTTAAAGAACAATAGCTCAAGTGTCTGGAAGAGCTGCAGGCTAAATGATTGTGCGGTACTTTTTAACTGCTTGAGATCAGAGCTGATGTTTTCCTCTTGTTATTATTGTTTGAGGTTAAGGTAACTCACATGTGTTATTTGTATAATCCAACTATAAAAAACTATATCTTAAAACTATCTTTATAAAATGCCAAAAGTATGTGAAACTTGCAAGGAGGGGTTTGTTATCTCGAATGTAAGGGTCGCCTCTGGCTCGCGCTGATTGGCTGTCTTTTCTAAGTGGAGGACCCCTCGGGGGGGGGGGGGGGGGGGGCAGCCGCATAGCTCCTCCTGGGGTTTTGGATATAAGCCGATGTTTTCTTTAGACCAGCCTCTTCTTTTCTTCAAACTGACCAGATCCGTGAGATTGGAGGAAGAGCAGGAAGTACTTCCTTTGTATTTGTATTTGTATTTGTATTTGTATTTGTATTTGTATTGTTACTTTTTATCATTAAAACAAGATTATTGTTTAACTTGCATTCTGGTGTTTCTTAATCCCTTCCTTTTTACGAATTTACCCAGCTTATCAAACGACACGCGGAGACGAGGTTGGTTTTGAACATCCTCCGAATCTCCAACAAATGGTGACCCGACGTGTCTGAGTGGGGTGTTTTCGGGGAAGAGACCACCAGCAGCAAGCGGACGGAATAGTCCAGGGCTAAACATCTCGGCTTCTTCTGACAACGAACAACAGAGCTCTGACAATAACAGGTAAACAGATGCCAGTTTAATTCGAAATCTGTGATTTGACCATATTCCAAATTTTAGGGTTGTCAGACGAAGTTTACAGTGTTTTTATAGTAACAATGCAAATAGGATCTCAAGGATTTCATTTATAATAACACAGATGCTTGTCAGGAATTCAGAGCTATTGAGATATGTTATTTAGTTCAACTGAAGATGTTGGGGTTTATTTTGTTGACACAGGCCAAGTATTAGAATTCTGAAGCGGCCTACCAGTGGTGGGTCAAACACCTGAGGGCCCAGAAGCACTGAGCGTAGACTTGAGGGGTGGGTATCAGATTTCTCCACACAGGTTGCTGACGCCAAAAGGGGGACCCGAGGAGCAGGAGGCCGACACAGCGGAGTTCGTCTGGCTGAAGGTCAAGAGGCCTACGTGGCTCAACTCCAGGTTCTCCGGCCTCTACAGTGTGACCCAGTGGACATCTCATGCCGTCCGCAGAGGAGCAAAGGGGGACATCTGGTACTACTGGAGCCAGTGTGCGGCGAGGAAATCACCGGCTAGGACCATGGAGGACATCAGGACGGACCTGGCTATCGTCAACGAGGACATCCCTACAGCAGACGACTTGGAAGCTGTCATCAGCGGACTGGAGGAGAAGGACCTCGCGGACATCCTTACAGCAGACGACTTGGAAGCTGTCATCAGCGGACTGGAGGAGAAGGACCTCGCGGACATCCCTACAGCAGACGACTTGGAAGCTGTCATCAGCGGACTGGAGGAGAAGGACCTCGCGGACATCCCGACAGCAGACGACTCGGAAGCTGGCGTCAGCGGGCTGGGGGACTTCTCGAGGCAGCAGAGGAGTCTACTTCTCTCTGATCAGATTCATCAGTTCAACCTTTGATGGAAAGGCCGCATCTCCCCCTCCCTATCAGCTGCCCTTGTTGGCGTTTTCCGCTGAGGGGGGGGGGGGGCCCTGAGGATTCAACAACACGCAAGGATGCTGCTTTCTGGCACTCAGGTTCGCACTCTGATAGTTCCTTCACTGACATTGAAAGTTGTGTTCTGTTCACAAAGGTATACTGTTGGGGAGCAGACACAGTGGCAAGGAAGGACAGTAGTTGTGTTTCAAATGTCTTATGTGAGTTGGTCTCGTGGCGGGGAGACCAAAAGGGGGATTGAAGTATTATTTGAGTTATTTGAAGTATTAAAGTAACGTGTTATGGCAGGAAAGTTCAATCTGGTATATTCATTTTAATGTCACCTTATATAGAATGTGTGTTAAACTTGTGATTTCTGCATTGAGTGACTTCTGCCTAGCAGATACCAAGAAGAGGCCCCTAGGGTCTCTCTGTTAATTATCAATAGTCCTTGCAATTAACAGGGGAAGTCCCAGATACATTTTCAGATAATGTAGTTAAAGTCTTGTAGAATTAATGTTTATCTCCTACACATCCTGCAGGCCTGGAGACTTGGGTCACCCAGCAGTAACCAAGATAAACGTCCTTTTGAGATTATCAATAAAATGTATTCATTCCTAGTAAGCTGACTTTGGGGTGAAGGGAAGTTCAGGGAAGCCATTAAGCCACAAGAACAATTAAACTTCTGTTAATCAACCAAAACTCATGACTTTCAGGGGACAGGACATTCGGACCTATAACAAGGGTCACTTCCTAGAGAATATGTGTGTGTATTTCTTACTGTGATCAGATGTCCTGTATAATCATTTATCAACTATTCCTGTATTGGTGTTTTATTTGATTCCTCTGCTTTTATTCTTTCATATGTGGGTACTGGAGGGGTACAAACAGTGTGGAGAAATTAGCTTAAACATGTTTTATTACTCTATGGGAAATGGAAGCAGCATGTCAAATGATCAGGGAAATCTACTTGTTTTAAATATATGTGTGTGGTTGATTACTTTGTATTAATAATAGCAGTATGTGTAAAGGAAGCTGGAAATATGCAATGTGAAACCTTTTATTTGAAATAAAGATTCTGCAGGGAATATTCTTAAAGAACAATAGCTCAAGTGTCTGGAAGAGCTGCAGGCTAAATGAGTGTGCGGTACTTTTTACTGCTTGAGATCAGAGCTGATGAATTCCTCTTGTTATTATTGTTTGAGGTTAAGGTAACTCACATGTGTTATTTGTATAATCCAACTATAAAAAACTATATCTTAAAACTATCTTTATAAAATGCCAAAAGTATGTGAAACTTGCAAGGAGGGGTTTGTTATCTCGAATGTAAGGGTCGCCTCTGGCTCGCGCTGATTGGCTGTCTTTTCTAAGTGGAGGACCCCTCGGGGGGGGGGGCAGCCGCATAGCTCCTCCTGGGGTTTTGGATATAAGCCGATGTTTTCTTTAGACCAGCCTCTTCTTTTCTTCAAACTGACCAGATCCGTGAGATTGGAGGAAGAGCAGGAAGTACTTCCTTTGTATTTGTATTTGTATTTGTATTTGTATTGTTACTTTTTATCATTAAAACAAGATTATTGTTTAACTTGCATTCTGGTGTTTCTTAATCCCTTCCTTTTTACGAATTTACCCAGCTTATCAAACGACACGCGGAGACGAGGTTGGTTTTGAACATCCTCCAAATCTCCAACATTAATACAAAGTAATTAACCACACACATCTATTTAAAACAAGTAGATTTCCCTGATAATTGACATGCTGAAAATCTTAAGAAGAATGTCTCCTCCCCCAGCTCTTCCAATCTACTGGAATGCAGAACTGCTCTCTGTTAATACAGAGTAATAAAATATGTTTTAGCTAACCACTGCACAAATGTTGTAGCAATTCAGTACCCACACATGAAAGAACAAAACAAAGAAATCAAACAGCAGTCACTTTTCTTAAAGCCGACATCCACCGCAAGGGCAGCCACTGAAGCATCTCTACGAGTGAGTCACACTATAATCAAACACAAAAAATCCTTTCAAGATGGAGAGATGGTGAAAGAAGCCTTCGTAGAAGCAGCAGACGCCTTGTTTCGGGATTACACAAACAAAACAGAAATAGTAAACGCTATCAAGGCCGTCCAATTATCACGGAGCACAGTCACACGTCGCTGTGAAGTCATGGCTAAGGATTTGACCCAGCAACTCAGGAAGGACATAGAAGACTACGAGTGTTTCTCACTCCAACTAGACGAGTCCACTGACGTGAGCGATACAGCGCAATTGTGCGTTTTTATCCGGATGGTGTTCACAGACATGACGGCGAAAGAGGAATTGCTGACAATTCTGCCAATGAAGGAACACACTCGGGGCGAGGACATTTTTCGGACATTTAAAAAACTTTGTTGACAACACTAAACTCCCCATGTCTAAGTTGAGTTCCATCACAACGGATGGTGCGCCTGCGATGGTGGGGCGTTGTAATGGCTTCATCGTAAAATGCAGAGAGGATGACACATTCCCTGACTTTCTGAATTATCACTGCATCATACACCAGAACGCACTTTGTGCAAAAATGCTGAACATGAAAGAGGTCATGGATGTGTCACTTAAAGTGGCCTGTTCTATTCGGGCAAGACCTCTTCAAAGACGGCTGTTTCGTGCATATCTGGAGGATGCCGACTGTGTTCACACTGACCTCTTACTACACACCGACGTAAGATGGCTGAGCAGGGGCAATTTTCTCCAGAGATTTCGAGTGCTTCTACCGGAGATAAAGGAATTTCTCCATGGCACCAAGCTCGCGGAGTACGCACGTCTAGATGACGAGGAGTGGCTGTGAGATCTGGCGTTTTTAACAGACATTACACACATGTTAAATGAGCTGAACTTGGAGCTACAAGGGAAAGACAGAACTGTGGTTGACATGATCAGCTCAGTTAATGCCTTCAAACGAAGACTGCATCTGCTGTGTTCAAATCTGCAGCGCAAAGATTTGGCCAACTTCAAAAACATCGCCTCTGAGCTGGAGAAGCAAGGGAAGGACAGCGCGCTCCTTGACAGTGTGCCCTACACAGAGTCAATAACATTACATCTGACTTCGAGAAACGCTTCCGAGACTTCGCTTTGCTCGAGCCAATCGCCACATTCATGTGCTATCCGTTTAGTGAAGACCATGATATTGATTCGCTGGCCCAAAACATCGGAGCAGTGTTTCATCTGAACCCGTCTGCGCTGGAGGATGAGATGTTGTCGCTGCAGGCCGACATTCAGTTAAAGGCGCGTGCCCATGCCGGACAGTTTTGGAACTTATTCAGGGTTGAAAAGTCAGACGTCATCCAAACGTCAGAAAATGTGCCACCTCACTGACCTCACTCTTCGGCTCAACTTATTTATGCGAGTCAGCCTTCTCCCAAATGAAGATAGTGAAGTCAAAATACCGTTCCCAATTAACTGATAAACATTTGGAGGCCTGTCTGAGACTAGCCATCAGCAGTTACTGTCCTGATTATGCAACATTGACGGACTCCATTCAGTGCAAGTCATCAGAATATGGTAGGGACCCACCTAAATATATTGAATTGTGTTTTGCATTATTATATCAGGACCATGGAGAGAGGTTTCTTACCCTGCTTGTTTTTATGTGTTTCTTAACAGGGAAATGAAGGGACAGTCAGCAAGAGAAGGAGAGAGAGAGAGAGAGAGAGGGAGAGAGAGAGAGAGAAATAGAGAGAGAGAGATAGTGAAATAGAGAGAGAGAGAGAGGAGAGAGAGAAATAGAGAGAGAGATAGAGAAATAGAGAGAGAGAGATAGAGAAATAGAGAGAGAGAGAGACAAATAGAGAGATAGAGAAATAGAGAGAGAGATAGAGAAATAGAGAGAGAGAGAGAGGTTTAACTTGCCTTTTTGTTTTATGTATTCATGTATTTGTTTCTGTTCAAGAACCCAAATAGAGTTGTTGTAGTTATCCCAAGTATAAATAAAACGTGTTATTCAGCCCCTTGCAATTTGGGATTTTATTTTTGGTTGGTAGACCTCCGTGAGCTGGTCATTTCAAAAGTAGCTCACCGGCCCAAAAAGTGTGGGCATCCCTGCTCTACGGTGTTGTTTACCTTCTGTGATGCGCGAGCTGATGACGTCGCGTCATCATCATCACTACTTCACGTACGAGTTTACATTTTTTCTCAACTTTGTGTGGAAAAGAGCGGGGATTATGCAGCCTTTTGATAAATATGCGGCCTTTTAAAAATCTGCGCCATTTTGCTGATTATGGGGTAAATTCTGCGATCGCAGAATCGCGTTTTGGAGGGTCTAGATAGTATAAGAAATGTGCAGAATTTGACAGTTTAATGGTGGAGGTATACACAAATATTGATAGATGTCTTGTAATGCACTGTTGAGGAACCTGTGACCCAAGTTTTTCATTCATTGCATAACTACACCGTAGTTGTGTATATAATATGTCAATAAACCTTAGAAAATCTTGAAATCTCAAAAGGGATGTGCAACATAGCCATTATATACAGTTTTTAATGAACTATTAGTAGAGAATAACGAGTAATGAATATACTTTATAGAGATCTGCAGATAAATGTTTAGTCTTCTCAAGCACCAACTATCAAATATCTCTCCTGATTGTTGGCACTTGACAATCACCTTCCCTGAATTTTACTCAGGTGTAACTAAAGTCTGCTCAGAATTTGCAAAGTAACTAAAATAAATGTAGTGGAGTAAAAATACCAGGTTAATCTCTGAATTGTAGTGGAGTAGAATTACAAAGTAACAATGAGCTATCATTTGGGTATTAATGCTGCCCATTATGGATACAAGAGATTTTCACCCTTTTAGTAATTACATGTTTTAAATTTGTACACACCAATTTGTTTCCTATCGCCTAAACCTCCAGGGGTGTACACAGTTTAATACTGTCAACTAGGCTTGGGCGGTATGACGGTATTACGGTATACCAGGGTATTTCGGAATCCCGTCGGTATGATTTTCAATACCGTGACGTCACAGACTGTGCGCCAAATCACAGATGCGTTTCATTCTATTACACTGACACGTAGTTTTGACAGGGACGACATTGGTTGTAATGCACAGCACGCGCCAGCAGAGGGCAGGGGAGGGCAGTCCGTCTTTCCCGCTCTCAGAGCTCAGCACAGAGCTGAGCTGAGCAAGATGGTGGCAGCATTTGCCGGCCCCGAACTCAGAGAACTAGTAAAAAAGAAAAATGCCTCTGCGCCTGTTTGGGACTTGTTAGAAATTAAAATCAATGTTTTGATGGTATAATGTAGCTTAAACATACCGTCAGTTTAAACGCTCTTTTATACTGAAAAAACAGAAATTCTTGTGCAGAAGCAGTTAAGCTTTTATTCTGAAAATCCTTCATCTACGGTTAGCATTTAGCATGTGGCTAATATACGATTTCCAAAAGAGGTGAATTGAGTAGCGAAATGACATGGAGTGGTGCAAACCGAAACCTACTGATTTAACACTACAACTATAGATGTCGAGATACTACCATGCTGAATATTAAATGAAAGTACAGTTTATTTGAATACATTGTTGTTTACAGACGAGAGTAGCATGTGACAACATCCGGAAACCAAACCAGCCGTGAAGTATTTTCTGTATATTTCGGAGTATTGATTACAGCGTTTAGAATGTGTTACATGAAAAGTGATGAAAGAGAATATGAGGAGAAAAGGCGGGTTAAGCATATGTTGAAGGTGAAAAGTACCAATCCTCTGTTTAAATGCAACAACGGACATTAGAGGCGAGGCGAGCCGGCTGGCGGGGAGGAGCCAGCAGAGGATATATAACGGCACCGAACGGGGGATGGGGCTTCTCTTCTTGCTCAGGAGAGCCAGATCACAGCTGTTTACTGCCGGAACAATATTCTGTCTGTAACACTACCGCGCCTTTTTTAATTAAAGTATCCCATTTGAATCTTTTCAGAGACTCCATTTAGTCTCATTTTAAAGCTTCTCTCCTGGACGCGAGAATAAAGAACATATTTAACAATTGGAGACCCGGCCGACGTGATCTCGTTTCACCGGGAGAGCAGTTGCAGTTTTCAAAGGAGCTTGAACAATGCTGGCAGACATACACTCGGGCCCATACAGAAAGGTAAAGAAGTACCTGTTTATTCAAAATCTTCAATAGATTACATAGTGAACAATAGGAGTGTGTGTCTGTCTGGTAAGTTGGACTCCTGAGAAAGACTGCCTAAATTTAAGTTAAAACAAGCCTAAATTGATAAACATTGGTATCCTACCACACGTGGCGTTGCTTTGTCACAGGCAGGGTGAGTTCAATTTCTTTTGTTGTATTTAACCCTGCATGCTATTCGTTTGTCTGTTATTACATGTCGGCTAGAGGCCAATCACTTCTATAGGTGTCTTTTGTTGCGTTTTAAGTTAACGTGAATGGTTTTAGGCCATTAAGCAGTCAGGACTGCTTGAGGCAAAGACACAGCCAAAGTTTGAAGCTAAGGTTATTGGAGTGAGTGTTTTGTGTTAACAACAGTGTGAGGCTGTTTAAAAAAAGTCATTTTTCAAGGAAAAGGCCTGAGGAGTTTGAAGCTTTCAGTGGTTACTTTATTTCTGTTTTCAAAAAGACATTGCGTTGTGGATTACGACGAGAAGTGCGACATTCGTGCGTTAGATAGACGATATTCTTCTGATTGTGTTTGGATAGCGTCCCATTTTGTCCCATAATAGCGTGTTTAAACAGAAGAGATGACCATACTGGCTCTTAAAGTCAAAACATTTACGTACATGGGTAGAGGGCTATGACGTAAGGGTATAAGGCCCATTTATCATTGTAAACTAAATAGAAATGTTATTTTGTGAATATTCTTGTTTGCAAATGTGTTTTGGCGGTTATGTGCTGTCTTGTTTAACCATAGTGTAATGTTCTTCCTATTTTAAAGATATTTTTAAGGAAAATAAGTTTCTCCTTGTTAAAAACAAGTCAGTTTTGCAACAGTTATTCCCTAGTGGATTAAGCTGGAAATTAAAATAGCGCACTTTGGTGATAGTACAGAATTATTACACAAATAGAAGAAACACCATAACATTGTGAAGTATAATTTTAAGTGTTATAAATAAACACGTGCTTGATCGCCAAGATAGAATTGCAAGTGGTTTCTAATTATAAGAGAAGAAACTTTACATAATACTTTTTCAAACACCAATTTATTGAAGCTAACACAAGTAGTGACATTAGCATAATTGCATACATTTCGATATGCACTGTACACAGGAGATTTGGATTTGAACCATATTCATATTTCAAAGTCAAAACCATACACGGTACAACTTTATTTTAACATTTCATATTTTAAATTTGCATAATTTTTATATAATAATTAACTTTATTAATATTTTACCGAAGAAATAATAATTCTATAACGTAAAAAATAAAATAAAAATTAATAAAACCTTGAGCAACTTAAAGAATAAATAAATAAATGATTTAAAGTTCGGACGAACAGCAACGAAGGTGCTAGTCAGAAGATTAGTGCTTCATCTTTGATAAGTTCATAAATAATTAGAGAACATGTCACCAAAACAAACGAAGTTGAGACTAGACGCAGAGCCAGGCTCAACAGCAGATATCAAGGGAAGGATAAAAATCAGATCAGATGCTATAACAGTTCCAAATCTTAGACAAAAGACATGGAACCACATGGAGAAACTGTTGGAACAGTGGCAAACGAGAGGACTGTATCCAGCTGATGATCAGCCTGGACCAACGAAAGCCCATAGAAAAGCTGTAGTTGAACATGAGAATGCTGAATACCTTAAACAGGAAAAAGCATGGATCAAAGCCGGACAACCCTCTTGGTATGGACCTGAAAACATTGCTATGAACAGAGCTGAAAAAAGAAAATCTAGAGTTGCAAGTCTGGTACTCCATCTAAAATATGTCAGCCAAGAATCAACGAACAGCATGTATGTGGCTCAAGGAGCAGAGCTCACAGCAAAGGAAGATAAGAAAGAAAAGAAGAAGAAGCTCCAGTAATCCAACCTTCAAAGCTCCTTCCAAGCCTGACAGATGCGCCTCCTCCCTACATGACAGAAGAATACAGTTTCTTTCAACCCCCAATACAAGCTCCAACTCTAGGTGTTTTAGGAGGAGTATTGGAGTTGGACGGTCTCCCCACAGCTACACGTGTCAAAGACTTGGAGTATGAGGTAAGACTCCTATCTGGTGAGCTCAACAGAAGATTGGAAGAACTAGGCATAAGAATGGAAGAGGAGCTCAACAGAAAGATGGAAGACCTCAGCAAAAGTATGGAAGCACAACTCCAGAGAAGAGAAGGCGAAGGTTCTCCAGACACCACAACCGTAACTGAAGCTGGAAGACTCAAGAACTGCTCAACACTCATGCTACCGCTGATAGCGGCTGGAGAAGGAGGATTGAAATACCAATCATGGACTCACAGAGACATGGAAGCATTAGCGGCAAAACTACCTCCACTTAAACAAGGAGGTCAGAAGTGGGTGAACGATCTGGAGAAATACACAGTCCAAGACCACCTGTGCTTGGGAGAAATGAGGGCACTGCTTGGACGGATAGAAGGAAACCTAGAGGCAAGAGCAGTGGATTCCAAGGCCAAATGCACCAACTCTCCAGATTACATTTTCTTCAACAAAGTCAGGTCGAGGTATTGGGCTGCCATTCGTCAAATCTACCCAACAACACAGAGTTTACATGCCCTCAACAGCCTGAGAAAAGAACCGGGGGAAGACATGTATGCCTTCCTGAAGAGATGTGAAGGAGTGTGGGAGGACTGCACTGGAGAACGACATGACGTTTCACCGTCTGTCGTAATGCTGTGGAAGAACGCGGTCATTAACGCCCTTCCCCAATCAGTGCAGGCAAGCCTGGGAGATGTGGTGGCATTAGACGCTATACCCATTGAAGAATGGAGACAACATCTCATTTACCATGATATGAAATACCAAGCAACCCAGAGGGAAAAAGACGAAGAAATTAAAACATTACAACTAAGACTCTTGAAGATACACATGGCTGAGAAAGATACCGAAGCTAATAAAAACAAGAAAGCGGCAAGGCAAATGGCAGCTACATCAGAGAAGGCAGGGCAGATACCTCCAACAATTCAAGCTCAGGAAGAACCAGAGAATGCAGGGCAAACATCTCAAACAGTTGAATCTCAGATAGTGCCAGAGAATCAGATGAAGAACCAACAACCAGGAGGTTTCCGAGGAGGCAGAGGCAGAGGAAAAGTTCTCCGGTTCGAGGGATGCTACATATGCAATCAGCTGGGCCATTGGGCTAGAGATTGTCCACAACAACAAATGAAACACTCACCACATGCACCAAACAACGGCCCACCATGCAGTTTCCATGATGACGATGGAGGCAGGGGGTCCCAGAGATGTCAAAGACGTACAGGATTTCCAAACATGAACCAAATGCCACTGACAGTCTGGTATCATCCACAACAATGAGGAAGCTTAGAGGACCAGACCATCAGGTGATGCATCTTCAGCACTAGAGTATTTTGAAATCCAGCTACATAGAGCCACATATGTCACCACAGGAGGGAGAGGTTGAATGTTATTTAAAAGATAGTGAGTAGAATATTGCATTTACACAGAGAATCCACAGATTAGAAGTAGCAGAGTAGAACATTTAGCAGAATATTTTTGTAATTATGAGAAGGAAAATACATTACGAGTGATGTTGTTCCCCCACACAGAAAACTATTGTGTCCACACAGCTAGTGAGGTCAAGAAGACGGGCTTCCACCCAAAATATGCAAGGGGCGGCAATACACCTGACGTGAAGCTGTCCAGACCTGAAAACAGAAACTCGATTCTGCTGTGGTGAAGTCTGGCTACAAAGGGAGGTGTCCGATAGGGTCGCTTGTCTCAAACCAGTGAGGAAGTCAACAAGAACCCAGCTGAACTAGAGAGTGACTGTTAGCGGGAGAACAGTGACGGAGCGAGAGAGACTGGCCTAACATTTTCCAGCCAGTACATAGATAGACCCCGTCAGAAGAACGGGGCTGTGTTTAAAGGGGAACTTCATTTATTCTTAGCCAGAAGTGCATTTTTTAATCAAACAATTATGTGATTTATGGAGTCAGATTACATTTTTCTCATAAACACAATTTCATAATCGGTCTTAAGTATCTGTTTTAAGGCGTGAGCTGCAGATTAAATAACATAACACTGATTGAGAGCTTGGATGAAGAAGTTGTAGGGTTTTTACAACAGTTTCAAGAATCAGTCTTTATTTAGTTATTCTTGAGTAACTTTACTGATTTATAGTGTAGTGCGTAAGGCAATATCTCATTTGAGTGAGGGGCACCAGCCCTTCATGCAGGTCACCCTCTGTGAGAATAGTTCATATTTTCCCTCCAGTTTGGAGAAATATTATTTTTATCATATGTTAGTTCAACAGTGTCAACAAATCCTCTAATCCTAGAATTATTGAGACGCATTAGCGACATCAGGGGTATTGTTTTTCGCAGCAACGATGATGCATAATACCATGACAAAAGCCATTATTGAAACAAGTAAACTATTAGAAGTGCTAATGGAAAATGTTTTGTGAATATGCATTTATGCCATCAGAAAGCCATACATCATATGATATTTTTGTACGCCTTGTGGGTACACGGAGAATTTATATTTATTTAATGCAACGTTATGGGTTTTACATGTCCTGTTCATAATACGGTAATCATTGCAATATTAATTGAGCATTTTATGCTCAAAGGAGGGAGTGTCATGATTATACAGATATGTTGATTTCAGTGACGTTGTAGTTAATAAATAATAAAATGTAGTCAACAATAGGTCTCATAACAACAAGAGGTATGCCGAAGCTTTGGCCTTCTCCAAGGAGGGAGTGGTCCAGTTTTAGATATTAGACAAATAGAAGTGGATGAATATGTCAGAACTCTGAGTAATATTATGCAAGTTTTGTCTACACAGCAGGCTAGGAAAACTACAGAGATACCAGACGAGACACCAGAAGAGAATCCTGTTCGGCCAGGTGATTGGGTGAGGGTGAAAGTTCACAAAAGACAGTGGGCTCATCCCCGGCGGACGGAAGCGTGAAAAGTTGTAACAAACATCACACGCGCTCCGGTTTAAAGGTAAAGAAAAAGGAGCAAATTGACACCACCTCACACATTGTCACCCTTCACTGGCAACTTCCAGAACATTATTGGGAGTTAGGACTGATTTGGCAGAGCTGGAACAAAACAATAAATAGAAATAAGATAAAGATAGAAACAGCTCAAAAGACAAATTGTCTATAGATTTTTATAGATTGTACATTAATGTGAAAACCTATTTTTTTGTTTTACATCTGAAAAAGAGTCCACATTTTTGTATATGTTATTTTTGTACTCATTATTTAAATTCTGTAACTGACACAACCAGGGATAAAATAGAGATGATGACAAGAACAAAGCCAAACCAATTGTGGGGTCCCCTAGGGATAAGAGTTAGAATAGCATTGTTGATTGTGCTCATTACACTTGGCACCTTGTTGGTTGGATGGGGAGTACAATATCAAGTAAAACATGGAACCATTAGTTCACTCATAGAGAATGCCCACATCACTAACAAGACTCCCGCTGTGTTTCACAGACTTTCACTGCAGAGTGTGGGACATGAGAGCGGAATACGCCCTCCATGCAACCAGTAGAGACTGTAAAGGAGGAGATGAAAAGCAAAGCAGATGGGCCACTGAAAAGAGTTACAGCGGAAGGATCCAAGAGCAGATGGACTGAGGAGAAGGTGGACGGAGGAGAGGAAAGGACGGAGGAGTTGGCATGGTCCGGCAGAACGTGAGGGGGTCGTGGCTTGACAACCAGAGGGGGAGAGAAGGAAAACGAGAGTGAGTGAGTTTACACATAAACACACTTATTCACCAACGAGAAATACGTAAAGAAAAATATTTATTAGCCATGAATTAATCAATTGGTGAATTTATAAAGAAAAAAAGAGGAAACTATTAGATAACCCTAAAAACACACTGAGGATAGAACATATTATTCAATCTTTTCATCATATGAACAAATTATTCTTTAAGAGTTTTTTATTCATGTGTGAATTTGGGGAAGATTTAACTTGTTACAGTATAGACCTACAGTTTAAAGGGATGGTTTTAGTAACCACTCTATAAAAGCAGACAAATCTTTATTTGTATGAAAAATGTTAAAGGTAGAGCTAGTACCAAGCCAAAGATAGTATTCCAATCTAGAGTATTGATTTCTCCATTGTAGCATGGTTATTACCTCAGGAGGGAAGATTAAGGTGGAAATAACATTTGTTTTTCATCCAAGATGTAGAGTTTTAAAAAGACACTGGGCAAAGAGAGATTGCACATTTTAATTAAAAAAAACTAATATAATTGGGAGTAATACATGGGGGGCCTTGGATCACTCATTGTGATGGTGCATATTTTACAACAAATATCGTTCAGGGAGAAGGGGTCGCTCGATCCACCCTGCAGATGTTTTAAATCTTACTTGCAGCTTCACAGGGAGCGCACGGCACCAGAGTATGAGTTTTAAAAGACACCATTCAATCAGTGATGAACTGACATTTAGAGATGTTATTTAAAGGAGAAACATATCTGCCATAAGTGTAAATTCCTGAATTAAACTACAAACCATTAATGAAATGACTTCTGTTTTTAAAATCCTTGTTAAAGGAGGGAGTAATTATCACATGCTCGGGCACCCAAGGTTCCACACACTGTTAAAGGGGTTAGCATAGCTATTTAAGTAGACCAGAATTGAAAATAAATTAGTATAATGAGTTATTGATATTCCACCGGTTTTCACACCATTTCAGGGACTTTATCACTGCATTAGAACAGACCACCCAAAGTTACTGAGTAGGAACTTTTAAGTGATGAAATTCTACAACTGTTGTAACTGACCAAAATCTTCTCCCAGAAATGACTGTCTAGAATGCCGTACCCCAGAGTAGAACATACAACGGCCCCTTCAAGAGAACATATTACTTTCATACCTTAAATGGTATGAAAGGAGGGAGGGTAAATTTCTCATGAGGAGACAGTTACAAATGCTAGCAGAACAAGACGACCCACCCCGTATACAGATGTTGATGACAATGATGAGTTAGTTTAAATGATATGGATGTTCGGAGATGAGATTGATCAAATGATGTCCAGCCGATGTGATTCTTTAAATGATGAAATCATGTGAAGAAGTGAGCAAAATTAAAATGGAGTGAATCCATTTCAATTTACTTCATACTATTCCAAGATAGTATATTTTTAATATTCCAATTAATTTTACACTATTCTAAGATAGTCCATTTTATTTGACTTTATTATTTTATACTATTCTAATATGGTAGATTTCATGTTGAATAAATCATTGCTATTCTAAAATGGTTTGTTTCTTTTCACTTTGTAAAAACAAGTGCCTTAACACTGAGCGTGGTATGAGAACGGTTTCTGTGAAAGGAGGGAGGAAGAAATGTTCTGATACCAAGCCATTGCTGCTATTTTGAAGAATGATATTGAATGCAAACACTAGAAGTTATACACAAGGGAAAACTTTTATGTTTGAGCACAGGCAAATAATTTATTTTGTATTTTTGTAAAGTTAAGCCTATTGAACCATTCCATTTTGATTGCATGTTTGTAATATGAGATATGTAATATGCGAAGTTCAGATGAAGAACTCATTGATTTCAGTATTATACACACCTTTTAGGTGTGTAAGGAGGGACTGTTAGAAATTAAAATCAATGTTTTGATGGTATAATGTAGTTTAAACATACCGTTAGTTTAAACGCTCTTTTATACTGAAAAACCAGACATTCTTGTGCACAAGCAGTTAAGCTTTTATTCTGAAAATCCTTCATCTACGGTTAGCATTTAGCATGTGGCTAATTTACGATTTCCTAAAGAGGTGAATTGAGTAGCGAAATGACATGGAGTGGTGGAAACCGAAACCTACTGATTTAACACTACAGCTATAGATGTCGAGATACTACCATGCTGAATATTAAATGAAAGTACAGTTTATTTGAATACATTACATCCGGAAACCAAACCAGCCGTGAAGTATTTTCTGTATATTTTGGAGTATTGATTACAGCGTTTAGAATGTGTTACATGAAAAGTGATGAAAGGGACTATGAGGAGAAAAGGCGGGTTAAGCATATTGAATGTGAAAAGTACCAATCCTCTGTTTAAATGCAACAACGGACATTAGAGACGAGGCGAGCGGGCTGGCGGGGAGGAGCCAGCAGAGGATATAGCAGCACCGGACGAGGGATTCGCCCTCTTCTCTTGCTCATGAGAGCCAGATCACAGCTGTTTTCTGCCTGAACAATATTCTGTCTGTAACACGACCGCGCCTTTTTTAAATTAAAGTATCCCATTTGAATCTTCTCAGAGACTCCATTTAGTCTCATTTTAAAGCTTCTCTCCTGGACGCGAGAATAAAGAACATATTTAACAGACTATTTTGGGTTTACTCCCAATGAAAAAGGTGAGCCATTCAACCCCGACGAAGCTGTGTGTACTAATTGCCATAAGAAAGTTGCAGCAAAAGAGAGTAACACGTCAAACCTCCATTCACACCTCAAAGTGCATCACCCAATAACTGCTGGGAAACTGAAGACATCGTCAAAGAGCAACGTTACCGCAGCCAAGTCCACGAGTCAACCAACCATATCGGGTGCTTTTGCTAAATCAACAAAGTACAAAACAGATGGAAAAAAAAAAAAATGGAAAACGTGCACGGAGGCAGTAACAAGATATATAGCAAAAGATGTGGTATCCTTTCGTACCGTAGAGAAAAGTGCTTTCCGTGATATGGTCAAAACGTTGGATCCTCAATATGAATTGCCCGGAAGAAAATATTTCTCTCAAAAAGCCATACCCAACCTGTACAATAAAGTTCGGGAAGAAGTTAAATCGCTTGTGATGGAGGCAGGCAACTATGCTTTAACAACCGATATGTGGTCATCACAAAACATGGTACCCTACATGTCTTTGACAGCGCACTTCATAACATCTGACTGGGAACTAGGATCAAAATGCCTTCAAACCAGCTTTTTCCCAGAAAACCATCCAGCCGATAACATCAGTGGAGCCCTCCGCGATGCACTCACAGATTGGGGTTTAGATGGCAATAAACTGTTGGCAATAACCACCGACAACGCAGCAAATATCGCAGCCGCAATAACGAAAAACCTTAAGTGGCCGTGGCTTAATTGTTTTGGGCACAACCTTAACCTGGCCGTAACAAATGCACTGGCAGACCAGAAGCATAAGACTGAGAGGGCATTTGGAGTATGCCGTACCATCATAGCCGCCTTCTCCCACAGCTGGCCACGAAAGAGGGAACTAAAAAAAAAGCAGCAAGAGTTGGGACTACCTGAGCATAATCTCATAACGGTAAGCTTGGCAAATCATTATTCTATCCAAATTATACACTGATAAAAACGCTCTAGTAAATAATACTATGATTATGTGTTTAAATTATACAAGAAATTACTAATAATTTTCTTTTACTCAAAATCTCTCCTATTATTTAATGTGTTACTTGAATTTATGGAGTAATTTTGTATCTTCATTTTGTTAAGTAAATTTAAATCATAGCACCAAGTAAATGTTAACTAAAGTAATGTGTTGACCTACAACCTGTGAAAAGCTAGTAAAATGTACCTGGGCAATGTGAGTAAAATTGGGTGACGCCCCCGATAACGTCAGAGGAGTTTGCGGACGGTACAGATATTTGAAAAAATGCAGACGGTTCCAGTAGAAGAGATGAAAGCATTGACCCTCGTCTAATATGAATACTCGTGGATTTTTAATCATGTAAGTATATTTTTGTACTTTATTAACTCTGTACATCCCCGTTAGCTTGTCAGCTTAATATGGATATCAAACAAATGTTAGCTAACGTCAGTGTTTCAGCTTAGCAATTTAGCTAGTTAGCGTGCTTGCTCATTTAGACTGCTGTCATGGACGAGGCACACACAACATGTAATGTTTAGTAGTTGGTTCAAATTAGTTAACAGTTGGCGAAATTCACCGTTTTGAATAAAACACATGTGGCAGTGGGGCACCGCACTAGTAGTTCAGAAGAGTTTTTCTGTTGATGGTGTTCGCGCTACATTTTCAAATCCTGCTCGGTAGTTAGCAGTGTGTTGCCAAACTGAGTTTTCCTTTTACTGTGGAAGTCAAGTCAGTTCACTCACATGCATCCGACTGTGTGTGATGCACATGTGTGCTTTTATTTCCTGTGTACACTGAGACAGATAGCGGCACCAGATTCCTTAAAGAAGGGTATGTCACAATCACTGCCATGGACTCTGCTCTGTGGGGCAGTCTGTGATGCGGCCAGAGCGGTGATCCAGGAAGATTACTGCGAAGTTGAACTGTTGGTGCCCCTCCTTCTGTAGCGCGTTACATTGAAGTTAAGGTATACTCTTTGTCTCCAGTATCTTTCTGTACTTACAGTAATGTGTGTTCGCTAGTCGCTACAATAATCGACATGTCTGTTAAACAGCACCACGTCCCGCCTGATGGAGCTTCTGGAAGAGTCTGCAGAGGAGCTGATTAAAGAGAACCAGGTAAATGTTCTGCTTGATTTGTGTTAAAATGTGCCTGCTGTTCTGTTTGTACATGAATATCTCTATTCTCTAAAGGTAAGTAGGCTACATCTTGCCAGTATGTGAAAAACCTCTCCAGTTTTTAAGTTAACATTTAGATAAAGTACATTGGAATCTAATTTAACTGTATAATATTTATATATATATATTCTGATTCAAAATGTGTTTTTCAGGAGAATTGATAGTTTGCAATAAACGACACAGCAGCTTTTTGGCATGTTAAAACTATTATGTTCTGCCTCGCTCATGAGAGTAACAGCTGGCGAAATTACAGACTCGCCTACTGATTTCAAATGTGTGCTCTAAAATTATATTTATAAATGACTATTATCATTATTATAAGCAAGACAATAAATGGTAAAGATATGTAGAAAATAAACATATTTAAGATACGTTCATAAGAAACGTAACGTGGGAGAAAATACGTTTCTAGAAGATAATGTAGAAAATAAACGTATTCGAGATACGTTCATAACAAACGTAACGTGGGAGAAAATACGTTTCCAGCTAAACGTAATTGAGAATGCAGTTTATTTCTGTGGGAACGTAATTTTTAGGAGACAAGGTCGCACCGCAACATAGGGGGCCCCTCATACTCATTGTTTCACGACAATATACTCAAAATGACAATTTCTAACTAATGTAAGCAATTCTAGAACCCTGAAGGCAGGAGAGACTGAAAAGAGTCAAGGGAAGCTTATAAAAGTTAACAGCATTTAATTACTCAAAAGACGCGGTGGTGGACAAAATGAAATGTGTGAGTGGAGGCGCTCTCCACATCCAACGACCGGTCAGTACAGGTCAGGGGGTAGAAGAGGTCAATTCTTGGCTTGCTCTTCCTGTTGTCATCTGAGGTCTTCTCCTATTGGCCGGCGTCGTCGGGGGCGGGTCCAATGCAATTCCTGCCTTTTTCTGTAGCTAAATTACATCATTCTGGTGTCTGTGGTTATTTAAACATTCCCTAATAAACGTTATTCAGCGGCAATAAATTAGTGCTAATCCCAGTGTGCTTAGTGTACAACATCACATGTCAGTTCACCTTCAATTCACGATATGAAAACGTAACATTTCGCCACATGCTAATGCTAACCGGAAATGAAGAATTTTCAGAATAAAGGTGTTAAATTAAGTGTGAACTTCCGTTTTTTTAGAATAAAACTGAAATTAAATAGTGTATTTAATTCAAATCACGCCATATCAACATTGATTTTAATTTCTAACACTAAGAACTACAATGAAACCTAACACTTACCTTTTCCACGCCCAAGTGGCGTGCTCTTGCTGAGGAGCTGGTTGATGTGTGGAGTGATCACTTTAGAGGTAATTTATTATTATTACTTTGAGTTAATGTGTGCAATAGACAGTGATACTTTCTTGGAATGTTAACTTATTCTTGGCCACTTGGGTTTAGATTTGTTCTTTTTCCTTTTAATTAACATTTCTATTTCACAATGACATTGCAATTCTAAATTATTGAATCAATACAATAGTTTTAGCAAAAAGTCATGAACATGTAGTTGTGGAATGACAGGTTTTGTTTTTGATTATCTAGCACAAATGCACAGGGTTGGTTAATTATACTTTTAGACTGCATTGTCAAAATTTAACGGAACACAGTGAAACAATGTTTTGGATGTATTGCAAGAAAATATTTTAACTTTTACCTTTAAAACAGTTTAACTGTAGTAGCACGTGCCAATATTAAACTTTTTATCGTTTGTTTTTTAACTTTTGTTTTGGCTTTTGATGTTCAACTTGCCTAAGGTTGCTTTGATGTTGCAATAAACACACACATACAAGCATTTTTGAAATTAGCATGATCTATTTGAAATACAAAATTAATATTTACATTTTTTTACATTTATAATATCAATAAACTTAGATACTTATAACACATATATTTGAAAATAAAATAAATATGAACACCTTTAACTATATATATACGTTCTACTAAAAGTAATTAGTCATGCCAATAATTAAAATATGAATATCCAACTAAACTACATAGATAAGCATAGGAGATGAGCAAATATTAAAGACAACAAATGAAAGCTTATCAACTGAAACACTCAGTCAGTGATTGTGTATGTATGACAAAAACAGGCAAACTGATTTTTTTCCCCTTTTTCTTAATTCTTCTGCCCTAGTTGCGCCCTGGCTTCTTGGAGTTGGTCCTGATTCATCCCCAGGCACTGCTCATGGAACCATCTTTCACAGGTGTCACACTGTATCTGTAAAATGAAATGAGTGACCATAAAATCTGATACATCTTGTCATCGGAAATGATGAAGTAATGAAGTGCAATAGAGAATACTTTTGGCAAAATTAGATTCATGTCAACTTAATTACATGTAGCTATTAGTCCATGGGCCAGAGGCCAAAATTGGACTTTTTGGTACCACTCAGAGTGGCAAAGTCTAGTAACATTTTTTGAAAAGGTACATGTCCATAGATGATATTTTGGTATGATAACCCATCCTAAGTGGTAGCTTTTTGACAGTTATCAGCTCATAAAGTTATCAACCCCCTGCAAAAAATAGGCCTCTAAACGCCGGGGGCATATTTTGTTTTGTGCTCATTTTCAGAACTTTACTCATATGTTATGAGGGCATGTTTGGTAGCATTTTAAAGTGTACAATCCTAGCTTTCATTTAGACCTAGTTTTGGGCCTATCTAAAAAATATAAAGGTCACATGGTCAAAGGTCAAACTGTCTCAACAACATTTTTTCCACTATTTTCGCCTAAACTGTAGTCTTTTTTATAGCACTGTGAAATGTAGGAACAGCACTGACACAAATAACAAAAACTGAAATACTCACAGGACTGTAACAATTCAGGAAATGTATAATCTTCCCATAATATCCTGCTATGAGGGAGGATATGGGTCTTTAAGTGGAACATGGGCCCAGGCGAGAATTGACAATAACTGCTAATTATTTGGTATTTGTCACAGAGTTTTTATTTAGATTTGCCCTAATCATCACATCCATCATCATCATAGTCCACAGTGAAGACACAACTTCTTCATCCTCCTCCACCCTCTGATTTGTGCATTTTTGAAAACATTGAACATCTGAAGTCAGCGTTAAGAGCGTTAAGGGGTGGTGGGGCATGGTGGGGCGTCAGGTTTTAAATTCTCTTTAAATACTTTTCAAAAAACTTTACAAACATATGGGTTTTTGTTATAATGTTAATAGAAATGTAAGAAGAATCCCTCAGAGTGTAAACACTGAAACATGAACTATACTGTGTGTGTATCAGACGGCCAAGTGCAGGGGAGTTCCTGTGGTGTGTGTGGGCGGAGGGGCAGTGTTCGGAGGAGGAGGACAGGGAGTGGGAGGTGGCCTCCTTCTGCAGCTCCGCTCTTAGGATCAGCAGCTCCTTCAGCGTCTGATGCACCAGCACCTGGAGCACATGGGGCACAGGAATAAAAACTACAGGAACATTTGCACAATAACTTTTTTCTGTATCCTATATAGATCGATCTTTATCTTTATTCTATTTTATTTTATCTTATTTTATTTAAATCTTTAATTTATCGCTACCTTTTACTATTTTTTGTATCTTACCTGGGGTCTCATGTGGGGGTTGCCCTAATCATCACATCCATCATCATCATCATCATCATCATAGTCCACAGTGAAGGCAACTTCTTCATCCTCCTCCACCCTCTGATTTGTGCATTTTTGAAGTTTGCACATTTCTGTGCACTTGAAGTTGTTGGCGAGGCAGGAGCAGCCTGGAAGCCTACAGGTCTTTACACACTTGCAGGCCATGAGCTCCAAGACAGCCTTTGGAGCTGGGAGCCCTCGCATCCAGTCCAACACCAGCATACCTACAGTAAAAGAAGAAGTGTAAGATCCAAGTCACACACTTTCCATGTCTCATCTACTTCACTAAAGAACTGAAATGTACAGAAATTACCTATACTGTTGCAGTGAATTTACTAAAAGCATACCTTTGACGTCTGTTTTCCATCCATAACCTTTTGGCTCTGGTATGCCTGGTTGTCCTTCCAGACATTGCCTCCATACTGCTGCCTGGTAATTTGCGCGCTGTGTATGCAGCTTTAAGCAGTCCCTGCAAGGCGGAAGAAGGCTTGACTCCATTTCACCCCTTTTGGTGCAGAACATCAGGTACCGAAGGTCGTTCACATCACATATGTCGGATGATGGTGCATACATCTGACACACAAAGGATTCCATGGCTCTGTGTAAGTGCTCTGATACATCCCATGATGTTCCCAGGGATTTGAAGCCCTCTTGATATGTCCTGTTTCCTTTAACAAGTTTGAAAGCACAGAGTTTCCCTCTTCCTGCAAAAGCACTCACACTATCACAACCTGTAAAGGCATGGAGACCTACAAGAGCATCACAGAGATCATCTCCATGGAGTTCAGCAAGGGTGCTAATGTTGATGTATCTTGTTCTATTCTGACTCCCACATTTCAGGTACATGGTGCAGTTTATCTTCTTACAGTTCCCTAAGCAAAGGACCATGACATCTGTGTCCTCACTCACAATCACTGTAGTTTTATAGCCATTCTGGCTGGCATGAGCAGCATGTAGGAGCATGCGGGTGTCTGCCTCCTCATGGGAACACTTTAACTCCATCACAACTTTCACATCTTTGTTCTTAAGACAATAGCATGTCTCTCCACATGTTACAAAAAGCTGCTTTTCTTGAAGCTTCACCTGGTTTTCTGGCAGCTTCCACTGGTCCACAATGAACTTGATCAAGGCAGTTTTGCTCTCTGGATTGCTTAAGAGTTTTCTCCACTGCACAACATTGTGTCCCGGGGCAATGTTCTTCCATTGAGTGCTACTTGTTGCACCTCGATTGTCTCTCTCAGCATTCTTGATGGATGTTTTCCTGTACACATCAAACACCACATCTATTCGTGTACTCTTTCCTCCTTCATGCAAAGCAAAGTTCAGCACAGAACCAGCAATCTCTCCAAAAGTCTTGCCATCACCTTTCAGTTTCTGAACAAGGCTCATTCCATCAATGATGCATGCAGAGAGATTTCCAATATCTTCAACTGCTGATGCTGATTTCTCTAACTCTCTAGCAAGAGCGGCCTTATTGGTCTTTCGCAGCGAACCGTCTGGATTTGAAAGTGACCAAGGCAGTGGACCAAGTGGATGAGCCAGGACATCTTTAATGTGAAGACTTCTACTTTGTGAAACAATTATCATATGCCCAAAGAGATTTCTGTCTGCTTTCAATATCAACTCCTTGTTTTGTTTTTGATTTCCTCTGTCTCTTTTTGTGAGGCTTGAGAATGTCTTCAGATTCTGTTTTTTCATTCTGTCGTGGAATTTGGTTTCTGGTGATTCTTTTTCCAAACGCTCACTTTTGAACTTCTGATATGCTTCCTCTCCAGTCTGGTGAGCTTGCAGCAGATCACTGGCTATGTCTGGTGACACAGCGATTCCTGTGGAAAGACTGATGATGTCAGACTGATCTGGACTTAGAGGGTTTACCCAGCTATTTTTCATAAGCTCTACAAAGGCATTCACATCAGCCCTGTCCTTCTCTATTCTGGTCTTCTGTAGATCGTGATGACTGAAACTGCCTGTAGTTTTGGTGCCTGTCATGTTCCTGAGTTGCCTTAGGTACTGACTTCTGTTTTCTGAAGTGAGATAGTATCTGGTGACTGCTCCTGCTTTTAGGCTGAAACCCTTGGTTCCTCCAGCAGTCTGGGTGTCCTTGTTTATGGTCTCCTCAATTGTCTGGTCAACTGGAATCTTTCCAAAGGGATTGTTCCCACTGAGCTGGACAGACAAACCACCCTTTGCAATGTGTGCATGAACAGCAGGATTATCAGTCTCCAGGCGAGACATTTGTGCATAGTAGTATGTCAGATATCTGGCATAGTTGATCCTATCATATGCAAAGCACCATGGAATGATGGCTCTTATTGCTGTAAGATGCATCATCCAATTTCCCTCTCGTGATGCTCGAATTAGACAAAGCAGAATCTCAACCATGTCCACATAGGACATCCAGAAGGCAGACAGGGGACCATTGTCTTTTCTGAGGAAGCTGAGGTACTCATTAAATTGTGTCAGAATACGCTGACATGAATCCTGCTTGAGAGTTTCCTCAAATCTTGTCTGTGTTAATTCTTCACACAGGTTGTTGGCAGTTTGCAGAGTTGTTTCCAGGTGAATAATATCATCCTGGTGATTCTCTTCTAACCAAGGTTGAAAACCTTCCCATGCTAGTCTCAAGAAAGCCTCATAGAGCAGTTTGTGGAGCCTTACTGCACGATTATACTTGTGCCCATCAATAACTCCTGAGACTGAGCCGTCAGCTATCACTCCTGCTTCTATGCAAATACTGCTGCTGCTGATATTAGGGCAAAGATGTAAAGAAAACTAAATAAAATCTCTCATGGCCTGCAAGTGTGTGAAGACCTGTAGACTACCAGATTTCTCCTGCCTCACCAACAATCTTGACTGCACGAAAATGTGCAAACTGCAAACATGCACAAATCAGAGGGTTGAGGAGGATGAAGAAGTTGTCTTAACTCTGACAACAACGATGATGATGATGATGATGATGATGATGATGATGATGATGATTAGGGCAAAGATATATAGAAATCTAAATAAAAACTCTGTGACAAATACCAAATAATTAGCAGTTATTGTCAATTCTCGCCTGGGCCCATGTTCCACTTAAAGACCCATATCCTCCCTCATAGCAGGATATTATGGGAAGATTAAACATTTCCTGAATTGTTACAGTCCTGTGAGTATTTCAGTTTTTGTTATTTGTGTCAGTGCTGTTCCTACATTTCACAGTGCTATAAAAAAGACTACAGTTTAGGCGAAAATAGTGGAAAAAATGTTGTTGAGACAGTTTGACCTTTGACCATGTGACCTTTATATTTTTTAGATAGGCCCAAAACTAGGTCTAAATGAAAGCTAGGATTGTACACTTTAAAATGCTACCAAACATGCCCTCATAACATATGAGTAAAGTTCTGAAAATGAGCACAAAACAAAATATGCCCCCGGCGTTTAGAGGCCTATTTTTTGCAGGGGGTTGATAACTTTATGAGCTGATAACTGTCAAAAAGCTACCACTTAGGATGGGTTATCATACCAAAATATCATCTATGGACATGTACCTTTTCAAAAAATGTTACTAGACTTTGCCACTCTGAGTGGTACCAAAATCTGGTCTGGCCCATGGACTATATAGTCTGTAGCATACTCGCCTCAAACACCAGTTTAATATCTGAAAATAACTATATTATGTCTACATTTTCAGTTTTTCAAATAAAAAAGTTTTTTAGGTAGTTATAGGTTAGGGCTGAACGATATGGACAAAATTTCATATCTCGATATTCATGCCAGATATCTCGATATCGATACGATACGATATGACCACGGGTTCGGTGAAAACCAAGCATTTTTCAGAAAAATAAAAACATCATAAAACAAAAGAGTGCAAAAGAGTGCAGTTTTATTTATTTGAACTGCCAGTCATCAACATTAACATAAAGTCACTCAAAAAATAATAAAGTAAATAAATAAAATCTAACATTTTACTGCAGCTCTGCTTTAACAATAAATCACCAATGCAGCAGCTGGTGGAAGGTGAAACATTGAAAGTGCATGGAAGTGCAACATCTTATATTCTTATATTCAACATAACAGCATGCAGAAAATGCATAACAGAACAGAGGTAGTTACAGCACAGTATTTACAGATTCTTTGCCAGGAACACTAGCTTGTTAACCATGTCTGGCTTCAGACAGGACCTCTCATAACTCACAATGTTTCCTGATGCACTAAAAATTCTCTCTGAGGGAGAGCTAGTGGCCTGCATGCACAAGTATTTTCTTGCCATGTTGCTGATCCGGGGAAAGTTGACTTTGTGAGTTCTCCACCACAGAAGGGGGTCCTCTTCATTGTCAATGGTGGAGGACAGCAGGTAGGCACTCAGCTCAGCTTCTATGGCAGCAGTGGGATCCATTGGTACTGTGGCACTTGCAGTGGATTTTTTGAAGAAGCTTGCAAACGACTTTTTAGCCTTCTTGGTGGGTGGGGGTGAAACTTCTTCCACTCTGGTGGACTCAACAGAATGCTAGAAAATAGTAGAAAAAAAGAAGAAGAAGAAAAATATAATTATATTATAATACAGTATCATAATATACAAATTATCATCACACAATTCAGCTAAATTTAAATGAAAGGAACTGTTCTCATTTAATCCATTCTAACCATTATTTTTACCTTGTGTTCCATTGTCTTCATCTCTGACACCAGTCTGGCTCTGATGTTGGGGATGTTGTTAACACTGATGTACTGTGTCTTGTATCTTGGATCTAAGAAGGATGCCACATCCAGGAGCTCTTGTGTGACTCCGTCTTCATACTTGCTATTCATGTACTCCAACATTTTCTTTTTTAAGGACTTGGTCATGTCAGTGTCATCCTCCTCTGGTGCCATGATGGTTGTGTTAAACAGGTTGAGTACTGGCTTGATGTGTGAAACACTAACATAATCCTCCCCTGACAGAGCATCCGTGAATTCAAGCAGTGGTCCCAGTGCCTTGCTGACTGATTCCAGCACATCCAGATCTTGATGTCCAAGAACTAGGTGCCGGGTGTTTCTGTCCTCTGAGAGGACCTCGTGGAGTGCTTTCTGCTGCTCCAGAATCCTGTTAATCATGAGCAGCCTAGACCCCCATCTAGTTTGACACTCAGTTATGAGTCCATGGACTGGAAGGTTGAGGCGCTTCTGGGCTTGATCAAGTGCCACTCTCTTTTTCCAGCTGTGTGAGAAGTGGCACACTAACTTTTTGCAGACACCTGTTGCACGGCTGATCCGGTTGTCACCTTTCACTGCGTTTTCTAGAAAAAATAGATTTACAAAATAATTAATGAGTATACTACAATAGCTAAATAACCACATATTAATGCAAATTCTTCCCCCCCTCTCTCTCTCTCCTACACACACACACACACACACACACACACACACACACACACACACACACACACACACACACACACACACCTCTCCCTCTCCCTCTCTCAAAGTTATTAAAATAAACATAGCAGAACGTACCTATTGCCAGGTGTAGCCTGTGTCCAGAGCACTGAAGACGCGTCCAGCCATTCACCTCCAAAGCCTTTATCATATTGGATGCGTTATCAGTTGTCACGCAAACCTGTTGGTCCTCCTTTAAGTCCCAGTCTGCTAACGCACCTCTCATCTCCTGCGCTATATTATCCCCTGTATGCTCCCCGGGGAAGAAGGATGTCTGCAGACAGCGGGTCTTGAGTTCGAATTTATTAGTTATAAAATGAAGCGTTAAACTCATGTAAGGTTCTGTTGTCCGGCTCGACCACAGGTCCGTGGTTGTGGCGAAATGATCAATTTCACGGAGCTCGGATTCAACGTTCATTTTACATTCATTATAGAGTTTTGGAATGGCCACTTGACTAAAATGTGTTCGGGATGGTATTTTATAACGCTTATCCAGCGTGTGGACCATTTTTTTAAAGCCTTCTTTTGACACTGTGTACACGGGTGCCATGTCTTTAGCTAAGTGATATGTTATTGCCTCTGTAATGACTTTATGTCTGCTGGACGTGGACTCGTATGGTGTAACACTATTAAACGCACCAGCAATCATAGTTTGCTTGGGTGTCTTAAGGGATGACTGAGAGGTCCCCGGTGTTTCTTTCAATGTCATACACTCATCATGCAGCACACGGTGGTGTTGTTTCAAGTGGTGAAACATGTTTGTTGTGTTCCCTTTCTTCGTCGCAATTTTCGCCAAGCAAGACCTGCACAACACCTCGCTCTGGTCGACATCCTCCTTTCTAAACCCAAAATACCTCCAAATAATAGAGGAGGATTTATTTTTTGGCACTAAATTAGGTTGTGCACTGCCACCGGCCGCATTATCTTCTGCACTCATGTCTCGTTTCTTCAGTTCTGATTTCCCCGCTGTGAGTATCCTCGTGTGTGTGTGGCTGTGTCCGTCTCCGTCACTCCCAAGTCCCACCCTCCTATGTTTGTCATTGGTTGGGTTCAGCTGTCAATCCACAGCAAGCATGAACTAAGCTTTGTGGTTGGCTGGCCGTAGTGGTGCGTTCAATGGCAATCGGCCAAATGTTTATGGAGACTTCCACAGCTGTACAAGCAGGGCGAGTGCGGGGGAAATACGGATGAGAACTAGCTTTGTAGCTATAATCCGGCATATTTACATTTGTTTTTATACTGATGTTCATTAATGTGCATTGTCCCTATTCAAATAAATATAAAAAAATATATATATATATCGTTTATACCATTGCTTTTTTTATATTGATTTCTTGAATGTTCATATCGAGATATCGATACGATAACGATATATCGTTCAGCCCTATTATAGGTAGAAGGTTTATAGTTCTGGGAAAACCCCATGTTGCATCACTATAATGTAGTTACCTTTTGGTATTCTTAATTGGTCAGTTATGTATTACATACGACCTGCTTCTCCCTGCTTCCCATATTTTGATCGTGACTTACAGGATGTTGGTGTGTGAAAGAGGACAACAGCAGATAACACACACAAACCTCTTTCCAAGTGGTCCGTTTTACATTAGGAGTGTTGCCTCAAGGTATAACTTGGTTCTCATTCGTAACACTCGGTTCGATGTCTCACTATGGGATGCGCCTCATCGCGGAGCAAACAGAAGCATCAATCTCATTACGCGAATCCTGATTGGCTGGTGATCTTGACGTCAGCGTCAGGGAATCTACCCCCTATAAGTAGCTTGCGCTACGCCGCATGTATCATTCAAACACCTCTTCTCGCTTCAGAGCACATCTCTATTGGTAGCCGGGGCTAGCTCACACAGTCCACAGACGGAACCAAGCTATCCAAGCTAACTTCGGTCAACGGGCGCTCGCCGGCTACTTCTATATATACTTCTGCAAGAAGACTGTTCATACTAACACACCAGTTAGTGTTGCAATCTACCTCGCCGTTTCTTTCTTTGGAATTAAAGGTAAGGCTTTGATTTTTCAAGCTGGTAACACACCTGTTACTAGCTTGCCTTTCCTCACTACCGACACCAAGGTCGCGGGGACGGTTTTTTCTTTTTCTCTCTCACACCAGAGGAGGGGAAGATAAAAAGGGTATTAACACACCAGTTAATATTCTTTGAGAATAAAATTCTACACCGTCGTT
Organism: Notothenia rossii; assembly: GCF_949606895.1. Lineage (NCBI taxonomy): Eukaryota > Metazoa > Chordata > Actinopteri > Perciformes > Nototheniidae > Notothenia > Notothenia rossii. Next base: position 47,559,001 of record NC_136907.1, on the reverse strand, counting down.
TTTTCTCCGGATTAACGACAGGTGGGGAAGGACTTTTTCTCAGCAACGTACCTGTTACGAGCGGGTCCTCTCCACGCCGTCACCACGGCAAACGAGATGGACGCTTCTCTCCCTCACACCAGAGGAGTCAGGGACTCGGAGGCTCGGCTCTGCGGCTGCGGGTTGAAGATATCAGGCACAGACTCACACCAGGTCTGCTCGTCCTGCCTCGGGCTGGAACACGCCCAGGAGGCTATCGACAACCCCGGCTCGTGCGGGCATTGTGCCCGCTTCACCATCAAGAGCCTCCGCCGACGGCTGGCACGCCAAGCTAGCTTGTCGGGACAGGACCCCCTCATGTCCGCTGTTTCACCGGCCGGCAATCAAGACATGGGGGCGTCCGCCGCGGAGATTGAGCCCCGCACTGTGTCAGGCTGGGGCTCAATAACAGCGGCAGCTGCTGAACCGGAGCCCCGCGCCGTGTCAGGCTGGGGCCCGGTGGCGGCAACAGCCGCGAGAGCGGAGCCCCGCGCTGTGTCAGGCTGGGGCTCCCAATTGGACCTCACCATGGTCTCGCCCGCGGATGATGTCCTGGAGTTGGACTACATGGAGGACGAAGAGGATACCTCTGAGTTCCTCCTGTCCGACTCGGATGAGCAAGAGGATGATGTCTTCGTGTCATCAGCTCAGGCTGCAAAGCCGGGAGCGATGGCTGCTCTCCCGGGCGATGGCGCACCAGCTTCGCCCTGTCTGAGCATGGACCTGCAGGCCGTGTGTCAACGTGCCGTGTCCAGGCTGGACATCCCATGGACTGAAATGGCCAAGGAGACCTCCAGGTGTCGCTACGAGGGGAAGACTTTGCCCCAAGCAGCGAGGACAAGGAGGCAGCTCCTTCCAGTCTTCCCGGTGATGCTGGACGAGGTGTCGGTCTCGTGGAGAGACCGCCCCTTCAGTAATAAGGCCCCAATCCAGGGTGCCTCCTCCCTGGACTGTGACGGTATGGAGAGGCTCGGCCTGCTCCGCATGCCGCCCATGGAACCGCTGGTGGCAGCCCACCTCCAACCGAGGCTGGCTCTGATACCAAGCAGGAACCCCACGCTACCGGTGAAGGCAGACCGGTTCCAGTCAGCGATGATGGAACGGGCCTATAAAGCCGCAGCGTTGTCCGCCAGGGCAATCAATGTCTCCTCACTGCTGACCGCCTACCAGGACCTATCGAGCAAACCTGGGCCGGCCGTATGGGACGAGATCGCAGCGATCACGGACATTTGCCTCTGCTGTGCAGTCCAGGCCACGGGCAAAGTCATGGGCATAATGGTGGTACAGGAGAGAGCCAGGTGGCTCAACCTGACCAACCTCCCAGACCGGGAAAAGGAGGATGTTCTTGACATGCCTATCATTCCCGATTGTATTTTCGGCTCGATGCAGCGGAGATGTGAGTCGAAAAAGAAGGAAGACGAGGCCCTCCACCTCTGTCTCCCCCGAAGGGGCCAGCCGCTACCTTCGACGGTCTTGCGGCAGTCCTTTGCCCAAGTTGCCTCACGTCCTGCCCGGTTCAAGGTACCGAGGCAGCAGAGGCCACAGCCCGCCCCAAGTCCCCAGCCCAGGCAGGAGACGAGGACGAGCTGGCCAAGGAAATCTCCGGTTTCGGCAGCTGCTGTTCAGGCACAGCCGACTCAGATTTTCTGTCACCAGTCAAGGAAGAAGAAGCGGTCGGCCTGACAGCCTCCTCTCCTCTCCTCGGTGACAGAGCTGGAAGTTCCCTGTTCCCCAGCTCCAGATGTGTTTTCGGGGTCCCACCAGGCCTCCATCTTCCTGCCGCCTCGAGTGATGCCGCAACGCCATCCTCAAGTTCGCGCCAGAAGGGAAACAGACTTAATAACAGAGACAGCGAGTTCTTCTATCTGCCTAAGTCACAAAAACACATGTCACAATTGTTGTTGTTTTCAAATAAACCATTTTTCACTGTCGCATCCAGGCTTCAAGCCGAGGGCGCAGTCCGAAAAAATGAAAAGAAAGACAATAAAAACAATAAACAGTCTGTCGCCTGTCCCTCTTTTGAGAGCAGCTACTGCCTCTCTCAAAAGGCGGATAATAGACGGGTCTGTGAAGGCACCACCGCCATGCGCATGCGCAGTGACGACTGGGGTTATAGAGCCGCTACCGTCACGCGCATGCGCAGTGCCGGCTGGGGTTGTGAAGGCACCACAGTCACGCGCATGCGCAGTCTCGGTGGGGATTGTCGAAATGGGGTACCATCGTGTTCAGACACTAGAGGGCCCCATAACACAACAAATAGAGACTCAGAGGGTAAGAGACGTGACATTTCCGCTGGCTCTAAGGAGAAAACAGTGGGAGATGATCACAATGTCTGCTTGGGTTTTCAAGACAGTAACACGGAGCTACAGACTCCAATTCGCTGTCACCCCCTCTCGCTTCTCGTGCGTTCTGTATTCACAAGCCCGAGGAGAGTCAGCCCATATTCTGGAGAGAGAGATTCTCTCACTTCTAGAAAAGAAGGCTATATCTATAATACCCGCCGAGCAGAGTCAGAGCGGCTTTTATTCCAAGTATTTCCTCGTTCCCAAACGGGGAGGGAACGGAATTCGGCCAATACTTGATTTGAGGGCTCTGAACAAATATCTAAAAAGATACAAATTCAGAATGCTCACTCACACATCTCTGCTGCGTCTCGTGCGACAAAACGACTGGTTTACATCAGTCGACCTGAAAGATGCGTATTTCCACATCCCAGTATATTACCCACACAGGAAATATCTGAGGTTCGCATTTCAGGGGATCTGTTACGAATACAGAGTACTTCCCTTCGGTCTGTCTCTCAGTCCAAGAATGTTTGTACGATGTACGGAAGCCGCGATAGCCCCGTTAAGACAACAGGGTATTCGCCTGGCAACCTACCTAGACGACTGGCTGCTTCTCGCACAGTCGGAACAGGAGGCTATTACGCAGACAAATGTCCTCGTAAAGCACCTGCTCAACCTGGGTTTCATAATAAACACAGAAAAGAGCATGTTGTGCCCGGCACAGACTGTACTCTTCCTGGGTTTACACCTGAACTCGGTGCCCTTTACAGCCCGCCTGTCAGCGGAAAGAGTGAAAGCTTTCAGAGCTTGCCTCGCTCATTTCCAGCTGCGCAAACATGTTCTTTTCAGATCATGCCTGCGGTTACTGGGGCTCATGGCGTCAGTCATCCTGGTCGTACGACTGGGACGGTTACACATGAGGGAGTTTCAGCGCTGGGTAGCCGCTCTAAAACTAAACCCCGCGCGTCATGGTGCACGGAGAGTGATGGTTACTGTGAAATGCGTAATGGCACTGCGCCACTGGCTGCACCCAACTTTTCTGGTACGGGGCGTGCCTATGGGTGCTGTCCTTTCACGGAAGGTGGTCACCACAGACGCATGTCTGATATATGTCTGGTATTTACGAAGGTCGTCCGGTGAGGGGTCTCTGGAGCAGAGACCTCCAGCGGTCGCACATAAATTACCTGGAGCTTTTAGCGGTGTTCCTCACCCTAAAACGCTTTCTGCCTTTTCTCAGAGGACACCATGTCCTCGTGAGGACGGACAATACGACCACAATATCGTATATAAACCGACAAGGGGGTTTGCGCTCTCTCCAGTTACACATGCTGGCACGCAAACTGATCTTGTGGAGCTGCGGCCATCTCCTCTCTCTGAGAGCAACGCACGTACCGGGTGTGATGAACCTCGGGGCAGACCTGCTGTCCAGAGGTGCACCACTATATGCAGACTGGACTCTACATCCAATGGTTGTGAGCCAGCTGTGGGTGCGTTACGGCCGAGCCGCGGTAGATCTGTTCGCATCAAAAGAAAATGCTCAGCTTTTCTTTTCAATGCGCGATCAAAACGCACCATTAGGCGTGGACGCGCTCGCGCACATTTGGCCTCCGGTCCTCCTCTACGCGTTTCCACCCCTGGCGCTGATACCCCCAACTCTGGCCAGAGTGAGGGAACGGCGACACACAATGATCCTGATAGCTCCGCACTGGCCTGCAATGTACTGGCTAGCGGAGATATATCAGCTGCTGTGCGGTCAGCCGTGGCAGCTCCCCCTACGCAGAGACATACTGTCTCAGACGGGGGGGACGATCTTTCACCCACACCCGGATCGCATGGCCCTATGGGCCTGGCCCGTGAGTGGTATAATCTGAATGCAGTGGGTCTCCCGCAGAAGGTGATAAACACTATTCAGAGTCAGTGTTGGGCAAGTTACTTCCAAAATGTAATATATTACATATGACTTATTACTCTCTTTTTGAAAGTAATAAGTTACATTACAATATGACTGTCTCTGAAATGTAATGAGTTTCACTACTTTAGTTACTTTTTAGTTACTTTCACCAAAATAACCGCAAAAGAATAGTTAGGTATTTTAAATGCTAAAATGTAGTTTAGTGCAGCTCATTATACATCCAGTGAAGGGCAATGTGGTATATTATAACAACTGTGTAGGCCCTTAAGGCTACTAACAACTTGTATTACACGGCTTAGTTGAATACTCGATTCTGATTGTAAATTTTTAACATGTGACACGTTGTTAATACAGCAGTACATACCACTGTCAAGGACTATAATGAAGGTTAACATATTGTAAATCAAGGCAAATATTATTTAAACCATGCTCATGGTTTGAAATGGCAAACATTGAAAGGCAAAAGTATTATTAAAACCATGTAGCCTACTACATCATCACCTTGGTCCCATCATATACGCTGGGAAGAGAATATTTACTGTGCTTGAAAACTGGTATCACATCATCATGTGAGGTTGACTTTGTGACTTGGAGAACATTTCAGCTGCAACATCACCTCGTTGATAATAAGCTTGGGATATGAGATATTTTAGTAGCCATTCGTGGTGAAGGCATCTGTGCTATTGTATGCATTATGTTTGACCCAACATTTCTACAGGCATGTCAGAATATGGTACTATTTTCACATGAATATTCTAGCCATTGTCTATTTTTATACCACAAGCTGCAAAATGACCGCCTTACCCCACTGTACAGGCGGGTAGTTGTTTAGATATACCTGGCACCTGCGGGCCGCAGAGGGGCGGCGTAGTTTCGGGCGACGAAGACTGCTACTCCCGGGCCGGCGAGTCAGGCGGGAGTAAGCTAGTGTCCACAACGGAGGGTAACGTGATGTCCGCATCTGACCTGTTGCTACTGTCTGCAGTAGATGCAGTGTTGCTGGCGTTTAGTGATGGTTGCTTTAACCATTTTCGTATAAATGATTATCCACAGATCAGATGTGTATCACTGCTGTGGAAGCACTTTGGAAATGATGCACGCGCAGCGGAGCAGGTCAAGCGCACCTGACAAAATGTGTTGTTTGTATTTTTCGCTACGTTCTCTTTTTTGAATGGTTGCATAACGTTCAACTTCCCCGAAGATCTCGACGCGAAGCCTGAAGGGTAAACACCAGGTTTACTAATCTACCCGCACAATTTGTCCGGTGTCGGAATGTCTCGCTATGTTAGTACATTCTTAAAAAAACAAAACACCATTTAATTTCGGGTTAAAATGTGTTGTTACTGGGAATTGTAACGGGTAATATATTACCCACATTTCATTAGTAATGCGTTACATTACTTCGTTACAGCAAAAAGTAATATATTACTGTAACTCCGTTACTTTTGCAACACTGTTCAGAGTGCGAGAGCTTCCTCCACTAGGTCTCTTTATGACTGTAAGTGGAGGCTGTTTGAGGACTGGTGCCTTCAAAAAGGGCACACCTCTTTTCAATGCCCTGTGGGAGTGATTTTATCATTTCTACAGGACCTAATTGATAAACACAGAGCTTTCTCCACGATCAAAGTCTACCTGGCTGCTATTGCTGCATGCCATGTGGGTTTTGAGGGTAAGACGGCAGGCCAGCATCCTCTGGTCTGCCGTTTTATGAAGGGAGCTCGCAGACTCCTTCCTGTTTCCAGGTCACTGGTGCCCTTATGGGACTTGACCGTGGTTTTAGATGGGCTCACTCGAGCCCCATTTGAACCCCTGGAAGAAGCTGACATGAAGCACCTGTCACTCAAGACAGTGCTGTTACTGGCCCTGGCATCCGCCAAGCGAGTCAGTGACATTCATGCGCTATCTGTACATCCTTCATGCACTCAGTTCGCCCGAGGGTTAACGAGAGTGTTGCTGAAGCCCAACCCTGCCTTTATACCTAAGGTGGTTGGTTCATGTACCCCCATTGACATTGAGGCATTTCCTCCGCCGCTGTGTCCCTCCGGGCAACAGCAGCCGAATTTGCTATGTCCAGTCCGTGCTTTACGCACTTATATGGACAGATCAAAAGAGTTTCGTCATAATGACCAACTCTTTGTGTCCTGGGCTAACCCTCGGAAGGGCAAGCCTGTTACTAAGCAACGGCTCTCTCACTGGATTGTGGAGGCAATTGCTTTGGCTTACACGAGTCAGGGTCTGCAGGCACCTTCGGGTTTGCGTGCTCATTCGACTCGTGGTCTGGCTACATCCTGGGCTTTGTTCAAGGGTGTTTCCATCCAAGACATTTGTGCAGCAGCGAGCTGGTCCTCGCCGCTCACTTTTGTCTGCTTTTACAGATTAGACATCTCTGCTCCCAGTGTGGCCCATGCAGTGCTGGGCCCCCTGCTGAGTTAGAGCTCTAACTGTTAAATTCTGGTTGGGTTTGGTGATTTTCGAGATAAGCTCGTCTGGCAATACGGGAGCTACAATATCCCATAGTGAGACATCGAACGGAGTGTTACGAATGAGAACTATAGGTTACTTACGTAACCCCAGTTCTCAGAGTAACATGAAGTGAGATGTCTCACCAGACGGCCCTCCTTGCTATGGTGAAGCGAGAAGAGCTGCTTATTTTGAATGATGCATGCGGTGTAGCGCAAGCTACTTATAGGGGGTAAATTCCCTGACGCTGACGTCAAGATCACCAGCCAATCAGGATTGGCGTAATGAGATTGATGCTTCTGTTTGCTCCGCGATGAGGCTCATCCCATAGTGAGACATCTCACTTCATGTTACTCTGAGAACTGGGGTTACGTAAGTAACCTATAGTTTCCAGGCCTGATCTTGTGGACATGTAACGTCAGTCTCCCAGCGGCGGAGGTGGAGGAACCGCGGGGTGCGCTAATTCAGAGCCCCATATTGCTATTTTCCAAGCTAATGTAGCTTTGTCATATTTGTCAACGCTGCATTGAGGCTATTGTGATCATGTGGGTGGACTTAGGCTCAAACCCGGGGTGAGTTACACTTTAATTTAATATGTTGCTATTAGACATGATTAGAATTGTCAGTATCCCTATTCCACTACTCATCACATTTTATATTCTCTCTGTTCATTATATTTGTAAACAATGTATATACATTACCATTTATCTGAGAGAAGTTGTCTTGACTGTTTTGTTAGTAAATCAATGTATATATCGGTTCCACAGTCATTTTGAATAGAGTTAATGTGTGTGGGCTGCAGCTGGGGCGACGCAAGAGGTTGCCGTAAAAAAATTATTCGGCATGCGCCGAAAAGTAGAAATCGAAGCATGGCCCTGCGGCGTTTTCGCTGGACCGCCTGATCTGGATAGACCCAGTGACTCAACAGTTTTGTAAATACATCTAATATCATAAATTGAATTTGATTAGAATATGATGAAGCCCTATTATAACTACACTGCGACAAACACTCACCCAATCTGTAGTGGGAGGCCCAGATCCTGGGGGCTTTGAGGCAGAGCACATTGCACAGTTGTTCTCCATGTGAAACACTGCAGGAAAAGAAAATATGTTATTTAGACATACTGTATGTGTATACATTTAACAGTTTATTGGCAGCAGAAGTGCAGTCAAATTCTATGCAGCTGTTCAGCTGTAAATGATAGCTTATGAACTCTAAATGGATCATGAATGGGATCATTAACACAGGTTTAATATGTTTTTAAGGATGGATGTTTTAAAAAGAAGACTGTACACAGTGTGAACAGAACAACATATAAGCAGACATACATAAACAATCCGTAATATTCAAAACATTACTAAGCAATGACCTGTATGCAACAAATTAAAAAATGCAGGAATTTATATTTGTCACTGTTTCACTCTAAGCCCTGTTTTGTGTTCAATATTTCACCCATGCCTCATGCCACTCTGCCTGTAAGCTTCTGTTTTTTTTTTTCAATAAACCACCTATAAACTGTTCCTGGATGCCTGGTACAATCTGTATTCGTTTCCTCTTCCCTGCTCTCCTGACACAAACCGTGACAGTTTAAGTGTCAGTATTTACATTCCTTATTGCAGCAGGAAAAAAAGTTATTCTTCAACTGTTAATGTCTCAATGGAGTGTGTGTGAGAGAAATATAAGTTATGGGTTCAACTGAGATATGTATGGAATATTTGGTTTGGGCTCTGTGCTTAAAATCAATGATGCTGTAGACTATAAATGCTGTAGTGTGTGGACTCAAAGGCAATTTTACAGGCTTTAGTTATTGTAGATTTGTTTGATTGCATTGGATTAATAGAAGTTCATCATTTCCAGAACAACTAACTAAGAACCATAACATAAAGCAGGACAAATGACTTACAAACCTGAACCATTGAGTATTGAAAGTGCAAACTTTCTCCTCTCACAAGCCATCTCCTTTTTGGATGTCCCAAAGGAAATAATTGGTCATGCAGGAAAGGCCTCCATCACTGCTCTTGCCATCTACACACCAACACACAGAATCACACTTGTCTTCTGCGCTACATTGTTTTTGCCAGTAAAATTACAAAATTGAATTGATATTTCAATAAAAATGATCAAACTATTAATAACTAATAGTTGTAATGAGGTAATTAACACAACTTGAAGAATGTACATGACAAACTACATGGGCTGTGTCAACAACCAGCCCTCTCATCACTTTTACACAATTCCTCAAAAAAATAAACTGAAAATTGATAATTCAGAAACTAATGACTTATTTTTTAACATCATTGACTATTTTATACTTTAAACTTGTATAATAATCAAGACACTGAAATAAATATAAGAATATATATATATGTAGCAGAAGCATAAATATTACATATAGTAGTTAAAGTCAAAAACTACGTTACCATGGTAACAATGACCCCGCAGCTACTGCCATCACGTTGAACTGGATGGGTCATGGTTGCTCCTCTCCATTTGACAGTACCCCAGTCCTCCTTGCCATAGCAGGTCCTCCTCATCTTGAAGTATTCCCTTTGTAAAACACATTGCGGAATAGTCTCTAATGTAACTCCCAACAGACACATGTAGAATAAAAATCTTTAAATATTGTGTAAAATAAAAACACTCCATCCGAACAGTATGGACACTGGAAAATATTGTAGGTTACCTTGCTTACTGAGCTACTTCATTTAGAATGTGTACACAGATACTAAGGGCGGGATAAGGAAATATCATTTAAAAAACAGCTGAGACCACCAAGCACAAAATAAATGCTTCAGTGGTGTGGGTATGGGAACTATTGTTAACATACTTATACATGTTTACTTAAACACAAAGCACTAAATATAATTCTAAGATCACTTTATATCTAATTTGCTGACTTACCGTACTCTTTTCGCAGCATTTTCCGAGTCTGCTTTCTCTTTGGAATTTGCCGCTGGATCCACCAAAAATACTGATCTTATGGCAGGAAATAAGTACTAAAAAAAAAGGGATGTCATTTCAAAACAGAATCAAACACATATACATATTTCAATGAAAGGGATTTCTGAATGAAAACCAGCAACTTCCAGTGTGTTCTTTCAATATTTACAAAGGCCATCATGGCTTGATAATCATTAAAGTTGATCTATAACAGCAATAAAAAATACTTTTTTTTAAGTTTTCTTAGGAATATGATGCCTTATTTTATTACAAATAAATCATGGTGTTTGAATTTGTATATTAAATTACAAAATAGAAAACCCAACGTACTATAACACAAGATGTACACATGCAAGTAAGCCATTTCACAGCCAATTTTGGCTCTACAAGGTGTGGATAGGTAAAAGGCATGAAAACACACATTACCTTTGGCAAGCCGTGCCGACTGAGCTGGGTTCGTTCTCCAAAAAGTATAATACCTGCTGTGTAATAATTGAGTATGTAAATTGTGTTTACAGTGTTGAACTGGCTGGCATACAGATGGAATAGGCCCTCAATAACCTAAATCCAGAAACAAATTAACAACTTGTTAAGTAAAAAAAAATCAGTCTTACTATCTTTATGATAAATTATCCAAAACTCTACATAATTAATATTCAGATAAAAGGGAAAATGTAAGTTTAAACATTAACTGAAAAATCGTATATTCTAAAACAGACGTATTAAGTTATGACCAGTAAACAAAGTGATTCAGAATACATTCAAAAATGTATATGTAATACTGTCCATTCTCATGTATTTTATCACTGAACGTATACTTAAAGTCCATGTAAGAAAAATTAAATAAAATGAAGAATTAGCCAATGACATCTTTGTTGCAAGTCAATATCTAAATGCAATTTTGAAAATGATGTTTTAATTATGAGAATGATTCCAACCTGCTCTTCTTGGTCTTGAGATAGTTTTTCTGAGACCATCTGGCTGGCATTCAGAGTGGGTGATACAAGTATCTCTCTACAGGCTCTCTCCATTTCCTTCACCGAGGGTTCCTCATTGTTCACAAGGTGAACAGTGATATGTTGATTTTTGAATTGTGTATGTTCATGGAAGTCTTTGACAGTGGTCACTAGAATGTCTGCACACATTGGCAAGGGGAAGTTGAATATCCCTGAATTTATAGCCGGAATGGCAACAGACTGCAAATTATGTTCCATTACTTTTTGTAGTATGCTCCATACTGTTTCTTTCAAAGCCTTCTTTGCTTTGGACAACACTGCTGGAGATGGAGATTTATTTACACATGGGCCAACTGCATGAATAACCTTTTTGCAAGGTAGGTTACCAGCACTGGTTCTGATTGCCTCTCCAGTTTTTAATTTCCCGTACTTGCCAATGTGGAGGTTGCACTCTGCTTTGATCACTGGCCCTCCAGCTGTACTCAGAGCCAGTGCAAGACCGTCACAATGCTGCAGGTTCTTATTGGCCGCATCGACAACACCATCAACTACGAATGTTGTGAGATCTGCCTTCCATACACATACTTTGACAGTTTCAGACAGTTCAACTGACAACATCTTGACTTGGTGCATGCTTCTTCCTGCTGATGAATCCAGATTCACATTTTCACTTGAAAACAGCAGGGGTGGTGCATCTTCCACTACACTGACACTGGACAAGTCAGTTCCGTCTGTATCACACTGTACACATAAAGGCAGAATGGCATCTACTGTAAGTACAATGTCAGTATATTACAAATGATGCAGTCTAATTGTAGTATCATCCCTGGATTAATGTTAATAATCTAAAAAATACATTATTCCTAAAATATATATTTTTTATCCACAGTACAGGTTTTATAATGCTTTGTTAAGAAAATTGACCTGTGATGTCACATGTTCTGGAGAGGGCTTCTGTTCATGTGCATCCGTAATGACTGATGTTGACTGGTGGGGGGACTTGAGCTGTGAAAAATGTAATACAGATAATTCCATGAAATACAAACATCACCCCATTATAAAACATTAGCTATTTGACTATTTGTCCATGTTCCTCAGAATGAGATGGGAGGGATAGCATGTCATGGTAAACACAAAAGTTGGAGACAAGAAATTTTACACATGGAAAAGTTACAAGATACATCAACAACATTTCATAAGATCATCATGAGATCTTCTTAAAGAAGAACTCTACTGTAATTCTTTGTTCTTTCTAGTAGAATGAAAAAAGCCATTCTGTCATCCTTTACAATTGAAGGACATTTAAAAAATAAATGCAGCAAAATGTTAGGCACTAACCTGAGATGGTGTGTGTTGTGGAAAGCTGTATCTGTGTTTTTCCTGTGCCTCTTTGAGGTTGGACGTGGACAGAGATGGGTTGAGAATCTTCTTCATAACCTGATAATCCCAAATGTACTTGACGTCAACATTTTATATTATCTATATTATATAAACACATAAACACATAGCATCACTTGTAAAAAATGGTGATCAATGAAGTAACCTTTCCTTTACCTTCTTTGCTTTAGATTTCTTGAAATCAAAAGGCTTTGTGATTGGTGTAACATATACACCTCTCCTCCTCTGTTTCCACTGTTCCACATCTACCCTGTGGGTCTTAATTATAATAAACAGAGAGCAATACAGTAGGTGTAGTTACTATAAATGGAAGACAATATTTCCACAACATTTTCAATTGCATTCTGTATAAATTGGCACACATTAGTGGATATGTGGCAAAACTAGACAACTATGTGATGGCAATTTCATCACCTATGGTTAGTTGATGTTTTCAATAATATATTTGGTGTTTAAACCTGAGGTTATGTCTTAGTCCTCTAAGTGATTCTGACCTGTAATGGGATTTAATTTGCATGAACAAAAAGTAATTTTTTAATGTTCACTCCATGCATATAATTGTAAAAATGGATAACGTATTAAAGGTATGTAAACGAAACAGACATAACAGATGCTTTTTCATTGTTACATTTTAACAACAGATCAGTTGTGGGAGTCAATCAGCTACAACTAATTTAAAGGAGGAGGTCTGAGAGACAGAGAAAACTAACATTTCCTTGTTCTCTCCGTATATAATAATCCTAAACAAAATGCAATGCCACCAAAAAAGATTCCTCCGCATGCTGAGGAGGTTGACGACATTAAACGATCGTTAGACATGTTGACGGAGGAGGTATCTGTTGTAAGACAGCAACAGATAGCAATTATGAGCCTGGTGGAGGAAGTTAAAGCCCTGAGGCTAGAAAACTCCGAAAAAGAAAATAGGATATTCTCGCTGCAAAATCGGGTGGATGAGCTGGAACAATACACCCGAATTAACAACATTATAATCACTGGACTGGAGACGAAACCCCACTCATACGCCCGGGCGGCGACGAGGATGACCGGAAGGGACACAAGCGAGGAGGATGCTACATCTGTGGAGCTACAGGTGACGGCCTTCCTCAACACCAAGGGAATAGAGATTGACAGCGACAACATCGAGGCCTGTCACCCGCTACCACAGAGAAATAAAACTGATAAACCGGCAATAATAATAAGGTTTGCCTACAGAAAACATAAAATTGAACTTCTGAAACAGGGAAGACGGCTTAAGGGCTCGGATGTACAGTATATATGAATGAACACCTCACTAAAAGAAATGCTGAGATCGCCAGAAAGGCCCGATTCCTGAGAAAACAGCAAAAAATACAATCAACATGGACTGCAAACTGCAAAATCTTCATCAAGCTTAACGGATCACCAGAACAAGCCAAAGTGTTAATCATCAGGGACCTGAAGGAACTGGAAAAATACCAATGAAACAAATCAGACACGGTAACGAAATTAAAAAACTACCGTGGCAATTCCAGATAATACACACATATCTCCATCAAGACTAGAAACGTTTGCATATACAGAGCATAAAGCACAGGACATGGAAAATGACATTGATCCGGTAAATAACTGACTGAACAATATCAACAACAGCTGCAACTATTTCACAGAAGAGCAATTCAATGTAACGTGTCAATCCGAAGAGAACATATCAATTATCCACTTCAATAGCAGAAGCCTATATGCCAACTTCCTCAACATTAAAGAATATCTAAGTCAGTTTAAGAACCCATTCAACATCATAGCAATATCAGAGACCTGGATCAGTACTGAGAAATGTATGGACTCTGAGATGGATGGCTACGAACTGAATTATATAAACAGAAGGAATAAGAGTGGAGGGGGTGTGGCAATCTATGTGGATAAAGGAATGAACTATAAGGTGGTTGAGAGCATGACAACAGCTGTTGACGATTTGTTTGAATGTGTTACAGTATACATTTGTATGGAAAAGTCTAAAAATGTTATTGTGAGTTGTATATACAGAGCTCCTGGAACCTGTTGACACATTTACAGAAAGGGTAGAAAACATGTTTACTAAATCATTACAAAAAATGATGTTTATCTGTGGGGATTACAATATTGACCTGTTGAATCCAAATAAGCATAAAATGACAGAACACTTCATCAATACATTGTACAGTATGGGTTTGTATCCTAAAATTACCAGACCTAGTAGAATCACTTCTCATTCTGCTACATTAATAGACAACATATTCACAAACATTATGGAAAACAATACAGTAGGCGGACTATTATATAGTGACATAAGTGATCATTTACCTTTTTTTATTGTCTATCACTGCAGTTGTAAGAAACCGAAAGTCGCCTGCCATTTCAAATACAAAAGATTGAGAACTGAAAATAACATAATTGCATTTAAGGATGACTTACTAAAGCAGAATTGGAGGGTAGTATATGAGAGAGACGATATTGACAAGGCCTATGATGAATTTCTAAACATCTTTAAAGCACTTTATGACAAAAACTGTCCCGTGAAACAATGCAGAGAGAGACACAAACAAACTCACAGTGCATGGATCACTAATGGCCTAAAAGATGCCTGCAAAAAGAAAAATACACTATATAGACAATTCATAAAATATAGAACTTCAGAAGCAGAAAAATAAATATAAAAGATATAAGAATAAATTAACCCATATTCTGAGGATATGTAAAAAAGAATACTATAATAAAATATTAGAGAATAATAAGAATAATATGAAAGGTTTAAGGAAAGTATTAAATAGTGAATTCTTTGTAAATGTGGGGCCAGATCTGGCAGAAAAAATTAAAACCGTAGAAACAACTAAAGGGGAAGATGAAAACAAAAAAAAGAAGGAATGAAAACAATAGAAGGAATGAAAACAATAGCTCTTTCTTCCTCACACCAGTCGAAGAAAAATAAATCATAGATACTGTGCGAAAATGTAAAAGCAAATCCTCGACCGATTGGAATAATATTGATATGATTATAGTAAAAAACATTATTGAAGAAATTGCAGAATCATCTCTTTAACTTGTCTTTTCAATCTGGTCAATTCCCAAATAAAATGAAAATACCAAAAGTTATACCATTATATAAAATTGGGGATAAACACCATTACACAAATTACAGGTCTGTTTCATTGCTCTCTCAGTTTTCCAAGATCCTTGAAAAGATTTTTACAAAAAGACTTGACAGTTTCATGGAAACACATCAGCTTTTGGACAACAGTCAATATGGATTCAGGAAAGATAGATCAACATCTATGGCACTAATGGAATTAAGTGAGGAAATAGCAAACTGCATGGACAATAAAAAACAAGCAGTGGGAATATTTATAGACTTACAAAAAGCATTTGACACCTTAGATCACAATATTTTACTGACAAAACTGGAACGGTATGGCATCAGAGGGGTGGGATTAGACTGGGTGAGAGATTATTTAAGCAACAGACAACAATTTGTTGAAATTGGTGAACATAAATCAGAATGCATGAATATAACTTGTGGAGTACCTCAGGGGTCCGTGTTGGGTCCAAAGCTGTTCAATATACATCAACGACATTTGCAGAGCATCAAATATATTGAAATGTATTTTATTTGCAGATGATACTAGTATTTTTTGTTCCGGTGACAATCTGAAAGAGTTAATGGAAGTGATAGCAGCAGAAACGATTAAATTAAAACATTGGTTTGACACAAACAAATTGTCATTAAATATAAGCAAAACAAAGATGATGTTATTTGGAAAACATAATCCACAGGTGGAATTAATACTAGATAACATAAACATAGAAAGAGTTTATGAAATGAAGTTCCTTGGTTTTAGACCACAAAATCAGCTGGAAACCTCCTATCACTCATGTAAAAGCAAAACTGGCTAAAACTATCACAATATTGGGGAAAGCCAGATACATTCTGGACTATAACTCATTGTATACTCTATATAACACACTAATATTGCCATATCTGATTTACTGTGTGGAGATTCGGGGAAACACGTACAAAACCAACCTGCAGCCGTAATGCACATTACAAAAAAGGGCTATAAGAGTAATCAATAATGTTGGATATCTGGAACACACTAATGCATTATTCTTGAAGTCACACATATTGAAGTTCATTGATCTGGTTAAATTTAAAATGGCACAAATCATGTACAGAGCAAGACATAATCTACTTACTAGGAAATTAAAAACATTGTTCGTAGACAGAGAGGGTGGGTATCATTTGAGAGGAAATCTACTTTTTAAACAACTCAAGGTCAGAACAACTCTGAGAAGTATGAGTATAACAATCTATGGGGTGATTTTATGGAATGGTTTGGAGCAGGAGTTAAAACAAAGCACAAGCATCATTCAGTTTAAAAGGATGTACAGAAACACTTTTTTGAAAAACTATGAGAATGAAGAAAAGTGATTGAAGATGAGAAATTATTGTATATGTATGTATAAATGTAAATGTATGTAGGAATAACTTGCATCGTGATTTTAAAGGACAATCATTGATAAAGTAAGGGGTGGGAATTAATAAGCATTTGCTTCCTCCTACTCCCTTTCGGACACATATGATTTATTATTATTATTAATATGAAGACATTTTCTTTGTTATTTTTTTATTTGTTATTTTTAATCTGTTCGAGATAAAGAATAAAGAAAGAAGAAGAAGAAGAAGAAAGTAATTCCGCTATGCAAAGAAATGAATATATACTTTCACATCAGCTACTATGTTACACGTATGTAGTGTCTGCAAAAACATGTTCAAAGTGACAGAACTGAAAATATAAAACTCAAAAGAAAGACAGCGATGACAGAGAAAGGCAATTACAATAAGTAAAGACTTTGCCAAAATATCATACCTTGTTCTTTGTCTTCAGAGAGTCTTGGTATTCTCTCAACAGTGTGTTGTGCATGACCTTGTATGTGTGCACAAAGTCATCCAGTCTTGTGAGCCTCTTCTGCTGAAAGCGAATATTTTTAAGATCCCACTGGCTCTTCTCCATAATCCCCTGGGTCATGTTGTCTTTAGTGTATTTCTGTTAAATAACAGCTCTTTGGTGAATTATTGTGCCTACAACTGTATGGATATCAGCCATGTCATAAAGTTGTGGTTAGCTGTAATTATGTTTTTTTGTTCAAGTTTACCTGTGTTGATTTCTGGGCAACTCTCTTGAACCTCTTTGACAGCTTTTCATAAAAGGGACCTCTTCCATGACATCCAAGGTCACCTGCCATAGAAGCATCTAACTTTAATGATAGGAAAAACAAGCTTAAAATGAAAACATACATGAAGAAGAGGAAGTTAACTAACCCAGTAGTAGTCTTGACCACAGAGCAGCCTGAGGCATAAAGTATTTGAGCAGCTTTGGGATAAAGTTTGGGCAAAAGTACTAATTTGGCTCTCCAACTTTATCCAATGATGCCAGCTGGATGACATCCTTAAAGTGGTAGTCAAACGGTGTTGGGCCCAAATCATTCTGTAAGACACATAATCACGTTCATGTAATTGTTTTGTATTTTGATGCATTTTTGAGTACTAAACCAGATGTTACTTACAATATTATAATTATTTGGTCCATGTAATTGTGTATTTTGTATTTGCATGGACTGCAGTTACAACAAATTAATATCTGCTGAACATTTCTACAAAGGAAAAAAGTCCATACAGCTTATACCTATTTAGGCATAACTCACAAAAGGTAAATACTCAAAGCACCCAGAAAAACACATAAACATTAGGGTTGCAAATAACAATTATTTTCATTGTCAATTAATCTGTCGATAATTTTCTTGATTAATCGATTAGTTGCTTGGTCTATAAAATCTCAGAAAATCAGTGTTTCCCAAAGTCCAACATGACGTACTCAAATGTCTTGTTTTGTCCACAACTCAAAGATATTCAATTTACTGTCATAAAGGAGTAAATATAGCATAACATATTCACATTTAAGAGGCTGGAATCAGAGAATATTTACTTTTAGACAATATTTACTTTTTCGTAAGAAATTACTCAAACAGATTTTTAAAATAGTTGGCGATTAATTTAATAGTTGACAACTAATCCATTATTCAATTTTATTTTATAATTCTACAAAGGATTACCTACCACAAAGTCTTCCTCAGCAATGCCTGAGTCATCAATGACTGGCTGGGCAACTGCTGTCAAAAGCGTCTGAAGGTCTTTAAAATGTTTCTCAACATTTTCCCCACTGCATGGACTTGCCAGCAGCACGGTGGCACGAACTACTACTTGATCCAGTTCTTTTAGAGTAGTAGCCTGGGTCATCAGCCCGAAGACATGCATGCACAGACGATAGTGTTTTGCGGCACTGTGAGTAAGAATTTACAGAATTAATATTATTACAATGTCACTATACTCTAAACTAAAATATAACTAAATCATATTCAGTTGAAGACATCACTCACTGTTTTTTGCAGAGGTCCTTTGCGTTTTTCATGACATGGCTCAGGCATCTATGAAGGATAGGAAGTGCAAGTGCATGCTCCTTTCCTTGTCCCGTCACAATGTGATAATATTGTGATAGTAGTTCATTGAGACTAAGGCCACATAGACTATGAGCCATTGCCTGCATCAAAACTACAGAGCCATCACAAAGTAACATATCTGGTCTTCTGCGAATCTTTGTCCCATGTTGTTTGACACAGTCTGTGATGAAAGAGCCAAAAAAGTATTTTATCGATGCTGTGGTGTGTTCACAGGTAACATATGTGGCAACAGGGACAGGGGAGCATCCTTTTACTGGATTTCTGACCACAAGTTCGTAGATGTAAAAAGGTGTGCTCTCCCCTTTTGCCTTTTTAACAATGCTACCTGTGGCATCTAGGTAGACAATGTCCTCCTTCGATCTGTCATGGAATAACCTAATTGTTCTCTTAGACCGAAGCATGACACCTTTTGGCTGCAGGATTACCTTCTGAATCCACTGGTCATCTTTGTCTTGAACATCCTCCGACATAAGTTGCAGACTCACCATCTCATTTTCGTGCCTCCTCTGCTTTTCCCTTTCACCCCAAGATAAAGTCTTTAAGACTCCAGTTGTCGGCACCTCATCTCTGCAACCAGATTTCAGAACAGTCTCCTCCAACTTGTTCAAGCTTTGTAAATATAAACTTCTTGGGAGTTTAGAGCTAAGAGTGTCTGCTATCAGCTGCCTTTCTTCAGCTCTAATTGGCCTCCTTCTCAGCTGTTGAAGGCTGTGCCGCACAATGCCCCCCTGGAAGCAGACAACAGCCTTGAGGGACGACTCACATTTACTTGAACCTGACAGTCATCAAAACGGCAGTACCCAGTGCAGGTAAACAGTGGCTTTTTTGTCATAGAGCCTATCATTTTCCCACTGTGCCTCTTGAAACCAAAACTACAGTGTGGGTGGACACTTTGGATACCTTTTGCAATCACATTTGTCCAATGCAAACTTTTGAACTGCCGTTTTTGTTGGGTCTTTCTGAGTTTTCTCCATTCCTTGTGTGGAATGAAAAAAAAACAGGGTTGCTCAGGCAATTTGTGGGTGAAGTGTTTCTGCTTCTCTTCGTCCTTTGTAGATGATGTGGTACTGCTACTACTGCAGACACTGCTGGTATTCTGCAAACGCAAGTTGTAAGAAAGGTAGATTAGAAGCTGGTATGCATGAAAATGCATTCAAGTATATCCAATTGCCAAATCCAAACTTGAACTGCATATTGCAAATTTCATCATACAATGTAAGGATAAGAAGATGTTTTTTTTCTGTAAAAGGACATCCCTCAGAAATAGCAAATGTCATTCACAATACTCCCAAAATAGTTGTTGTTAAAAAATATAAATGTTTAACACATTTGAAAGCTGGGAATCTAACATTTAGATGTAAAAAATAATAGCTATTTAACTTTTTAACAATTCATTCTAACCCACTTAAACTGACGTACTTCCAAAGCTTTTTTCAAATAACCTAAGTTTACCTCTTGGCTGTCATCCAGAGAGGATGATTCATTGCACCAATTTACGGGGGAGGCCCGTAAATTGGTGCGAAAAAACGGGCGAACATACGGGCGTATTTTCGCGCGGTTTTTCATATGATAATGAGCCCCTCCTTCTGATTTCCATAGCCAATGAGTTCAAAGTTTCTGTAACCAATCAGTGAAGAGTAAAGCCAGACCAAAGCAATCTGTAGATGAAAGGTTCCTGACATTGTGAGCTGTGAATTGTACATTATTCCAGATTCATGGGACTATGTATTAATTTGCCTTTCAATATAATAAATATATCAATCAATATAACCTGCCTTCATTGTCTTTTAAAATAAAATGGCCTTACCCTTTTCCTTAACCCTCTGGAGTGTGAAATGAAGGGTATTTTCTCAATTTTTAGATGTCTCCTTAAATCAACTTTGAAATGTACTTCTTATAACATGGCATGGTGTTACATGTCAAAATGTTCAGTAGTCTCTGGTCTTGCTAGAAATGCAAAGTCACTCACCTTATGAGATATTAAGCTTACAAATCCGATTTTTGGAAAACTTCAAAACTGTTGTGAAACACAGATGTACTCATGTCATCCATTTTTTTTGGTATTTCAGATTTGGTTCACCAAAGTAGTGAAATATATGAATTACACTATAGGCCTGCCCTATATAAATGTGTTGTTCATGTCTAAAATGAAAATATGTAAATTATAATTTAGAGTAAAATATTTCCATCCCTCTACTTTCACCACAGAAAAGTTACATCAGGAATGATTCACATTCCATACCAAGGTTCATGTGATGATGTGTACAAATACAAATTGAGCATTAAACATTTTTATTCAACCAACTATTTATGTTAACATAAGAAACTGTAAAATCTCAATATTTAAAATATCAGAACTTTCTCAACCAACTATTCATTATAAATGTAAAGACAGGGGGAGCAGTGTAATGGTCTGTCTTCCAGGACAGTGGGTCTGGCTGCTGTGTAGGTGGGGGTGATGGTGCATGGGCTGCTGGTGGCTGTGACGGAGGGAGGTAGGTGTGATTGTCCCAGGTTGATGCTGGCGGCTGTGTGGGAGGTACGTCTGCTAGGAGAGACTTCTTTGCTGGCTGGGTTGATCGTGATGGCTGTGGTGGAGGCCTTTGTACCGAGGTGTATTTTAATCTTGTGGCAGGCACAGATGGAGGTGGAGGCCGCTGTAGTGATGCTGGTCCTCTGGTCCTTGTTGATGGCTCTGGTGAAGGCCCTTGAGCCATGGTAGATCTTGACCTGGGTGCAGGGCAGGCACAGATGGAGGTTCTTGCTGCTAGGCCCAGGCAGCTGTGAAATCGGAAAGAAATATAGGACAATAATTACTACTAAGTTCGTTAAAATATAAAGGTCAAGTCAAATGTTTCTCAAGCACAAATAACAATGCACAACTCAAAATAAAATTGGGAGGTGGGACAGGAGTCTCTCTCTCTCTCTCTCTCTCTCTCTCTTACAACCTATTTAACTATGTTACACCCACACAATGAAAGTACACTATTACTGTAATATTTACATTTACCTATCTTCAAATGGATCCGTGTTGTTGTTGTTGCTGCTGTATTCTCCAGGTTCTGATGCTCCATCTCCACTGCTGCTAGTGTTACAAGTCCGCTGTGCAGAGCTGGTAATCAGATAATAAGCCTGTTGAATAGGAGAAAAGAATGAAGCAAAGGGAAAGTTGCTGCCGTTTGTGTGGTTGTCCTAGCCAAAATTCATTAAACACATTAATAAATTAACTTTCAAATTATATCCGTTTTCTCTATTTATCTAATCATTCTCTGGTTTGACGCCACATGTATCTCTGCGTTGTGTTGTGTGGTCGAATGAATATGACTTCATTCTTGGCGATCAGGTTTATTATCTGTGCAAACAGAATATTAGGAAATGGCTTCACCAGCTTTCTACCTCAATACTTATCCTCAGTGAGGCCTGAAGCTAAATGAGAATGTAAAAATAAAAAGTATGGAAGTCAGCTTATGTCCTGCCACTACTAAAAGGAGGGGATTATTAAACAAACAATTATAGACCCATCTCTAAATTGTCAGTTCTGGCCAAGGTTCTTGAACGCCTAGTGAGTGAGCAGGTAAAGGTGTTTTTATGTAACAATGACATACTGTCTAAAAATCAGTCAGGCTTCAGAAAGCAACATAGCACCATCACTGCTACAATGAAAGTGGTAAATGATATTACGAGTATTTTAGATAATAAGCAGAGTTGTGCAGCTCTATTTGTTGACCTATCCAAAGCTTTTGATACCGTCGACCATCGCATTTTGAAGCAGAGGCTGGTCAGTATTGGCATATGTGGTGGTTTGTGAACTACCTCTCTGAAAGATCCCAATGTGTTCAGTTTGATGGGCTGTCTTCTGAGTGGATAACATCACTAATGGTGTACCACAAGGTTCAGTTTTAGGTCCGCTATTATTCTCTATCTATATTAATAGTTTAGGTGAAAATGTCGAAGGAGCAACCTTACATTTTTATGCGGACGATACCGTTATGTACTGTGCAGGTCCCTCGATTAACGAGGCTGTTGTTAAATTACAGGCTGTTTTTAACATTATTCAGGCTCAGCTCTCTGAGCTTAAGCTTCTTTTAAATGTGGATAAAACCAAGGTAATGCTCTTTTCTAAAGCTAAAGCTAAAAATACACCAGAGACTGCTTTGGATATTGTAACTATGCAAAGAAATATAACTTGAAGTGGTTACCTGTTACAAATACTTGGGTATCTGGTTTGATGACTGTCTCACTTTTAAATGTCATGTAAATAACCTGCTTAAAAAGCTGAGGGTTAAGCTAGTAGTCAGGGGGCCAATCCTGAAAAGTGCTTCCGTTAACACTTTTGCTGCCATGTTTGGGTAGAAGCTGTCAACATATTTTTTTGGTGAGAGGGGACCTATGTAAGATGTTCTAGGGTGGTTGACAAGTTTGAAAGATTATTTTGTGACTTTTAGAGGCCATTTCAGGCCAATTTTTCAGATTGCCTGCTCGAAATAACATGCCCACAATAAATATAGAATATCTCCCCAATCAGAAGGGCCATATAGATAATCCTGGTATCAAAAGAAAGGTGACAGCAGTGGGCTGGCTGCAGAAGTGTCAGAATGTAAATGGATGTTACTGTGTCAGAGAAAATAGAGCTAGACCATTGAAAAAAAGTCAAAAATTCTATTTCTGCCCAAAAAAAACATGTTTTTAGAGTGAATATCATCTTGGAAACATGAGATAGTAGCCCGAATAATTTAGGAATCAGGATTCCAATGTATGCTAGGTACTTTTGCCAAGTTAGAGCACAGTAATTTCATACAGTGCAATACTACACAGGTTTGAATAATGTAATGTCCAAGCGGAAATCTATATGATTCTCGAGGTGACCTTTCGTGCTAATGCTTTTTGACCTTTTAATGTTGTATTTTGACAATACACTTGGATACACATGATAAGACAAAATATTTTTGTGGATTACTGAGGATCATCTTCCCAGTAATGGAACCATTGTGTGTATACAAAATATTACATAAAACATTAAATAAAAACTAAAACGAATAAAATGAATCCAGTGTTAGGGTCGGAAGGAACCAGAGCAACTCAGGGGTTAGGCATGTTCAAGCCAACAGGCGTGTTTATTTGGAAGAGGGAGGGAAATGTATAGACGAGGTATAGTCAAGGCAGTGTGGGGCACTAGAATCCTGGTGTCTACGAGGATGAGGACAGGCCAATGGGGCACAGGAGACACTGAGAAGGAAAGAGACACAAGATCAGAATGGCACAACAACTGGATGCACAGCAAGGTAGTAAACTTGGTAAGTCTAGAATCTGAGGTACATACCATTAGGACCTAGCACTTCAGACTCAATGTTTGCTGGTTACAGATGGGGATCTGTACGCCCCTGCACCCTCAGTACACGTGCTGATGTGGAGGGCAGAGCATCGCACACTGAAGATCTCGTTGTTGATGTACTTTTTTCTGGCGGCCGCACCACAACATCCAGATCAAGATCGGTTTCTTCACCGTTAGTCTCTTGAATGTCATTGGAGTTCATGCACCACGCTGCACGAGCACATCCACACGCCCCACTGCAATACAGTCCTCTTCTGTGACAGAGACACTGTCTGGTCTGTCTTTGCATCAGCTGCATGTAGTAGTATACGTGTATCCGCTTCTTCATGTGTAGCTTGTAGGGGAGATACATCAATCCCAGCTGCTGACGTGACTTTTTCAGGATCCTCAAACCCTCCACTGATAACAATTTCCTAATTATAAAGCTGCACATGATTCTCAAGCTCAGTTGATAGGAAATGGGTAAGGTTGGCTTTGTTTTCATCCATTTCAATGAAGCTATTCCAGTTAGCAGGTAGCTTTACATCTCTACTCACAATTGTGCGAACCTTTCGCTGAGTAGTGCTGCGTTTTGTTCTTGTTCCACTCTTGATGGAGTTTTGTTGGTC
Organism: Notothenia rossii; assembly: GCF_949606895.1. NCBI lineage: Eukaryota > Metazoa > Chordata > Actinopteri > Perciformes > Nototheniidae > Notothenia > Notothenia rossii. The sequence goes on along the minus strand of NC_136907.1, from coordinate 47,534,563 downwards.
CCGATCAAACACTATATCCACTCTGGTGACGTTCTCATGTAGATTAGATGCAACTCTATTACTAAGGCCAATCCATCAATGATGGTGCATGTTTTCATAACAGATGGACTGAGCTCTGTTTCCTTTGCACCAGCTTGTAGTATGGTGGCTAAGTCAGCTTTGTTTGTAGGCCTGAGCACTGAATCTGTTGTGGCAAGTGACAGGGGGACTGCACAGAGTTCTTTTTGGAGAAGCCATCCATGTTGACCTCTCTGCCACTCTCCATGGATACAATGATGCGGCAAAAAATATCCCTGTCAGGCTTCACACACACTTGGATCTGAGTTGTTCAAGCTTGGTATCTGTGCTATATAGGCTTGAGAATGTTTTCGGTTTTCTCTTGGTGAGACTGGTGTGGAAGTCTGTGTTCGTTGTGCTTAGTCGGTTTTTCACCAACTCAGTGATAGTTTTTTTTGACAGACTCTGCAGCATGTGTAAGGTCATTCAGTATCTCTTCTGAGGCAACATCACCAGTTGTCAGGGACACTAAATCCTACATATGCTCTTGCTGGAAGACATTGTATCTCTGGAACTGATCAACAAGTTGAATGACATCGTGATTATCCCTCTTGATTCTTGATTGAAGGCAGTCTTTGTGCCTCTCCTCATCATCGTCGTCATCATGTGTCAGTCCAAACAGGGATCTGGTATCCTCTGCCAAGGATGCACGTTCATTGTAGGTGATGGAGCAACGGTTTCTTGCTGGATCATTTCTAGTGATGCCTATCAATCCTCCAGCAACCTTTCCCGTTTTATTGATGTGTTCAAGGCGAAGGTCGAAAGGTACCTCCTTGAAGCTGTGTTTGGTCTCCTTGGCTACAAAATCACCATCTAGGAAGCCCTGGTAGACCTCTGGTGCTGTCTGTGCCAGCTGTTCCATGTCTGCAAGAACACAGCACCCCATATTGTGTAATGGGTGTGATCATACGCAGCAAACCAAGGCATCATGCTCTTGAAGGCTGACATGTACAGGTTCCAATCACCACATCTCAGTGCCCGGGTGAACGCAAGGAGAATAGACACAAGGTCCATGTACTGTCTCCAGAAGGTAAAGGTTGGCTTGTCTTCATTGGCCTTGTCAAACTGTACAAGGAGATCTTGAATCTCCCCAACTTTCAGCACAAGTTCCTCATAGCATTCTGAAGCTGCTTCCATTTCTCCACTTCCTATGTGCCCAGACAGTGCATCTGCCAACTCTAAGCAACTGTTGTCGATTGTGCAGTCATTATCTTCCATCCATTGCAGAAAGCTTGGCCACAATATCCTCCAAAGTGCTTCAAAGGTTAGCTTGTGTGCATGGGCTACACGGTTCCATCCCTTTCCCTTCATGATGTTTTCAGCTGTGTTCTTTCCAAACACACCACTTTCCTCAAGGATGTCTCTCAGTCCAGAATCAGCAAGATGCTGGCCAATGACCTTTGAAAAGTTCATTTGCACATGAAAGCCACCCAGGAGAATAACAATATTCTCACACTCTTTTTGGTGATGCCACTGAAGCATCTTTGCTTTGCAGTAGAGCTGCTCATCAAAGGTTATGACTGTTTACCTTTGGCCCAGCTGTGTAGTTATTTTGTGGCAGTTTTGTAACACCGTCCAGATTGTGTCATAGTCATGTGCTGGAGAATTTATGATAGGCATCATTCCAGCTACTGTTTTTTGGTGATCTGATTTTGACATAAGCTGGTTGAATCCACTCCAAGACGGAACAACTTCCGAGTTCTGTTGTCTGCACAGAATCCAGGCAAGATCCTGGTTCTTTGATTGCTTAGTTAGTTGCGTGTCTGCATCATACATTTCTGGTTTAACTGGCCCATGGAATTTTGGAGGGGGCTTCTGTGATTCCATTTTAGCATCCTTGAGCTCAAACATCCCTGGTGGAATTGAGAGTGACTTTGCTCTGCCTGATATCAGCTTCACTTTGGGGATTTGTTCTTAAGGTTCACTTCGTCTGAAAGCTGCAGTCTGGGAGGCATGAAAGGTTCCTTTCCCATCAAGTGTTTCTTCATTAATGTCGATGTTGTCATTTGTATACATGATGTATCCAGGGAGCTTTGCATTGACAAAGTTTTGTGGAATAAATACTCTACCATTGTCAAAGTATTGTTTCACGGCCTCGTTTGCTATAGCAGTATCTGTTCTCAGCACTGACTCGTAGCTTATACTGTGCCCAGCAGCATGGAGTAACTGCACTAAGCCCTTTGAGCGTGTAGCTTGGTGTACTGCAACTCCAATTCCAATGTGCTTTGGTGTTAGTCTTTGTCCACCAGATGCCAGGAACACAATGTCTTGAGCAATGCTGAGTAGTTTTTTGTTCACGGTTTTTTTATCCATATTTTCTTGGTCGTCATCATCAGTGCATAGAAGTCGTAACAGCAGGTACAAACTCTCAGGCACCACTTCTTCTGCATGGTGCTGATCAATCCCTCACATTACATCATGTCTTGGGGACTCCCTGATGTCTGCCTTGATCTTTAATGACACCCAATACAGCCAACTCAGTGTCTCAATGTCACAACTAGCCATTCTCATTCCTTTAGTGTCATCTTGGGATTCCTGTTCATCATCCATTGTTTTCTTTAGGTTTTGGAGAGCAGCCTCAGCTGTCATTTCAGGAAATATCATCAAGGGCTTCGTTGGGCTCAATAATTGCACAAATAATGCTTTCCCTTCAAGCAATTTGTCAAGCTTAGTCTTGAAATGATGACTGTTGTATTTTCCTGGTTCCAAGTTAAAGTCTTCAATAATTTCACAGTATCTTTCCCAAACAGTTTTCAAAGAGTATATTTCACCCCTGGCAAGGCCAGTTCTCAGCTCATCTGCCACATTGTCGAAGCAAATGGCATATGTGTCTGCTCTTGGCGTAGTGCTTTGGTACTTCCTGGAGAATGCCCTGTAGCAGATAAGTTGATATTTGCCCTCTGCGGAAATCAAGTCATTGACTCCTGCAAGCCTGCATCTCAAAACTGTGTCTAGCTGAGCCAGCTGAAGAATATTTTCCGATGTGCGTAAGACTTGAATAGTGTGGAGGTTTTCCTGAGACTTATCCTCCTGACAAAAAATGCATTTTTCCCAGATGACTGGAGCAATTGAACTTCTAGTGGAACGAGGGCGGCTTGCAGGTTCCAGTGTGTCCTTAGTGTTTTCAAAGCACTGCTTAAGACGATCAATGACAACGGCATGGGTAAAATCAGCATAGCATGTCTTGTGCCACTGGACCTCTTCTGCTTTTGTGTCCAGGAACTCCTGAATCCGATCTAGAGTATCAACATATTGTACATCTTTGTATTTTACTCGTTCACTTGCTCGAAGTTTAATGCATTTCAGTCCATCCTCAGATGCTTTTCTTAGTAGTTTATCTTGCCTATTTTTCCCAATAAAGCATTTTTCCCAATTAATATCATTTGCTATTCTTCTTCTTTTACTCACTACAGCTCCCTCTGGCTCCATATTGGCTCATCTGAAAGGCAAATACATATTAACACTACTCTAGTCTCTATTCTTGTGAGGAGAAATTTAAAAGTGGATCACTGCAACATCTTTAGCTATACATTATCTCAGGAGCTGGCGAGCTAACCAGCAGATTTAAACTTGTTCTATATACATGTGTAATAGATGCTATAGCTATTTTACCAGTACACATTCTCACAAAAACTCATGTGCACACAGTACTCCTTAATTTGACTGTTGGTGAAGTGAACAATTGAGCTGGAAAAGATGGAATGATCTGTGCTGCTAGCTAGCTAGCAGATGGGCTAGCTAGCTTGTAGATGGAAAAAGGTTTAGCATATCTGTTTTTTTGGCCACGCTTGGTGGTCGAATCCGGAGGTAACTGTTATTTAGTCGACAATATCAGACTCAAACTATTTATTATCTCAAATACCACCCATTAGTTTGAACTGTATAACTCTTTTGCTTCACTGACATTGCTACTGTGTTTTGCTGTATCAACCCACAGCAACCCATGTGGTAAGCTATGATATTGTTTAACCATTGGTTGATTTTTTTTAATCAATAGTTAAGATCATACCGGAGATATATTGAGGGATAATATTACAAAATTGTTAGAAATTACAGAGCACATTTTCACTAATTTGGCAGCATTGTTAAAAAAGGTCCAATTTTACCACTTACAATGATACAATGATTAAATGACCAAAAAAATCTTTTTCAAAGATGTCAACATAGCTAGGCCATATGTCAAGGGGTTAAACATGAATACTGGATAGGTTTACAGCTTCTACCCAAAAGTGATTACTTAAGTTGCAATATCAGTGTTGGCCCCCTGACTATAGGTTTCTTTTACAGAAATAAGTCCTGTTTCTCGCTTGAGGCCAGGAAAAGGCTAGTCACTGTGACCTTTTTACCTGTGCTGGACTATAGTGATTTGTTATATATGAATGCACCTGCCAATTACCTGAGCAAGTTAGATGCTGCGTATCACAGTGCACTGAGATTTTTGACAAATTGTAAAGCACTTACGCATCACTGTACACTGTATACCAAGACGGTTTGGCCATCACTTACTGTACGGAGGCTCAGTCACTGTTACTTTTTCATTTACAAAGCCATGTTGGATAAACTACCGTCTTATATCTGCTCCCTGATCTCTCTGCGAATTGAAAGTACTTATTGCCTGAGATCGCTTGCTATGGTTTTATTAAATGTGCCAAGTGCTAGGACTGTCTTAGGGAAGAAAGCTTTTAGATGTGCAGCTCCACTAACATGGAACAGTCTGCAAAAAGAATGGAAAATTACCAAGCTAGTACCACTACATGTTTTTAAAGCTTGGTTGGATGCTACAAAATCAGATGCTGTTGGTACCTGTACATGTGGATAGATATGTAAATTGTAATCTCTGTACATTTTGCTGTATGATGTCCTTTTGTTGTTCTGTTGTTTATGTTTTTATGTCTTCATGTGGAACCTACTGCTGCAGGTCTCCCTTGAAAAAGAGATCATTGATTTCAATGGGATTTTACATGGATAAATAAAGGTTTTGAATTGAATTGAATTGAAAAATACATTTAACCAATCAAAATAACTGTCTGACATATTTCGTTTTCTAATCAAAAATGGACATAAGTCCACATGCCATATTATAACTTTCATGAAGGATTAAAGCCTTTTTCATTTACAGTATAATACAGTGATAACAGATAACACACACAACCCGACTGTACTCACTTTAACATGGCTGTTGTACAGGCACAATATTAGCATAGCATTAGCGCTTCAGCATTTAAATAATATGAACAATTATGACCTCAGACCAGCATTTCACATATTTATACAAACAGAATAAACTTGAAATGTAAGCCAGACTAGTGCACGGGACTTGTTAGACATAGTAACATAGTAGAGCCCAACATTATTCAGGGAGCAACAGCCTGTGTTAAAGAAGCTAGCGGACGCCATTAGCCACACGCTAGTGGCGTAGCTCACAGAATGACATTAAACTACACATAAAATAGTTTCAAGCAACTTCTTAGATCGGAATATGACATAATCTGTGTACACACTACTAACCTGTTGAACAGGAGAAATGAATGAAGCAGAGGGAAAGTTGCTGCCATGTGTCTGTCGTCTGTGGTCTTCTTCTTCTTCTAAACCGGAAGTGGCGATACCATAAACCGGAAGTGAGGCTAAGAACGGCGAACTTAAAGATAACAATACCATTAGCACTCCTAGTGGTGACTTTATGAACTGCAAACAAATTATAACATTATAAAATGCCTTTAAGGCAGCACACTGTTTGAAGTGCTGCACATTATATAAACTAACGTTACACACAGCAACGACATTAACTGCAAATAGTCGTGACTTGTGTGAAGTGTAACATTAAACAATATATTAACATATTAAATACAACATTTATGACACCACTCGTTCCACTCAGTAACCCTCTTTGTTCTAAGACATGTGATAGTCTGTATACACTATCATCTTCTCCATCCATTTACAAAAGTGTGATGTTAATGCTATGGGTCTGTAGTTACTGAATACCTTGTTTCCTTCTTTAATAGCTCTGCTACATTCCTCATTCCACCACTGCACCACTTTCCTCCTACCCTCTGTTGTTCTTTTTGGTATAGTTTTATTTGCTGCTTCTTTAATGTGCATTGTAATTTGATTTGAGCACCTCTTTACTTCGTTCTAATGCTAACAATTGTGCTGACTCCTTACGGCAAAGTCTAAATTTCTCCCAGTCTGCTTTACCAAAGCGCCACCTGGAAAATATACTCACTTCCTATTTGTGTTGATGATAGTGAAAACTGGGTAATGATCACTTCCTATGGTACAGTCCATTACATACCATTCACACGATTTAACTAAACTATCCGTCACAAGTGTGAGGTCCAAACATGATTGTGTCCCCCTATTCACGTCTATTCTTGTTTTTTGTCCATTATTAAGGCGAAAACAATGATCTTTCCTCTAACATTTCTTCTACAACATCCCCATTACTGTCTGTTTGACTGCTTCCCCATAGGCTGTTGTGAGCATTAAAGTCACCACACAATACTTCCCTTCTATGAGCAGTCCCTGCTATTGTCTGTCAAGTTTCAATGTGAAGATTTTTACACGGATTATAGAAATTGACAAGCTTTATGCTTCCTTCTTTTATTGGGCTGCACATTTCTACTATGACACATTCCTTGTCTTCAGGGGATGGAAGTGGGGGCTGAAAAGAAGAACCGGTTCCGAACCAAAACAGCACTAGCACGGAGCTAGAACGGGAACCGCGTTGGTATGAAAGGGGCACTGTGTTCTTTGTTCCGTTTTAGAAAAGAAGTGTGATTACACAGATTCTGATTCTGAAGAAAACGGATATAATTTGTAAGTAAATAATAAGTCTGTTGAACAGGAGAAAAGAATGAAGCAGAGGGAAAGTTGCTGCCGTTTGTGTGGTTGTCCTAGCCAGAATTTATTAAACACATTAATAAATTAATAAGTGTGATTGTCATTCATGGGGGTATTGATGGGTATAGCCGCCTGGTCGACTTCCTCCAGGCCTCAGACAACAACAGGAGCACTACCGTGATGGCGACCTTCATGGACGCGGTGGCGAAGTATGGTGTGCCCTCGAGGGTCAGAACCGACCATGGGGGCAAAAACAACTCTGTCTGCCTAATTATGAACATCTTCAGAGGCTCTCACAGAGGCAGTGCTCTCCGTGGAAGAAGCACTCACAACCAGAGAATAGAACGGCTCTGGGGTGACCTGTGGCGAGGTGTGAGCAATGTCTATTACGACCTCTTCAACTTCCTGGAGAGTGAAGGCATAATAGACATAGACAATGAAATGCATATGTGGGCCCTGCATTATGTCTATCTCCCGCGCATTAACCATGACCTACAGGGTTTTTTGGACCAGTGGAACAATCATGGGTTGAGGACCGAAAGAAACCAGAGTCCCATACAAGTTTTTGTCCAAGGTTGCCTTGAACGGCAGGGCCCGACCACTTCTGCCATGCAGAGCCTCTTTGGTGGAGGACAAGGAGATGCTCAGGAGGAGCCAGAAAGAGAGGGTGGAGCTGATGCAGGGGATGTTGCATTGGACTGGCCAGAGAGGGTCACCGTACTTCGAAACCAGCACCTGCTAAGTGATGAGGACATGCAGCAACTCACCGCACAGTTTGATCCTCTTGCTGGTCGTAGAGGAGATCTTGGACTGGACGTCATCCAAAATATACTGTCATTCATGGCAACATTGAATGTTGTCTGATTTTGTCACGGACATGACACATATTTCACAACACTATTTTAACACTATTATACATATGGCTGAAATAATCATCATCATTAATTGTTTTGTGATATTATGTCCCTCTTGTTTTCATATATATATATTGATATATGTGTCCCCTCTTCCTTCACAAGCACTATATATCAATATATAATACTATTCTGAAGCATGCAATGAAATAGAAGCAGAAAATGCTGCAGTGTTTGTGATGAATCTTTATATACATTTCTGAATAAGTCTCAGAACCATTTTGTGGTACACTCTAAAAAGTGTACTTGATAGTAGTTGAAGTAACTTAATACATTTAATAAATCTGATTCAGATTTCTGCTTTAGAGATTCCGATGTACTTTTGTGGGTTGTATTCATGTGATTTTTTTGTTCGTTGATTTGATTTGCTATTTTGTTATCAGTGAAAGCAAATCAATCAAGTTTCTCTCATCTAACGTGCGTGTGACGTCATGACGTCAACGTCTTTGCCAGATCTTTCCACCGTCACATGTGCAGCCTTTTTCTCTTGAGACGTGACTTCGACATACGGTAAGTGTGATTCAGACAAGTTATATTTCTTATATAAAAATAATGTACAATGTCATATATAACATGTTCCACCTAAATTGTTTAAATGTTGTTGCAAATATTTAGCCTTAACGTTTGAAAACTGAAGGAACCAAGCTATGATGCACTGGCTCCACTGTTAGTTAAACTGCTAGCTTTAGCTCAAACATGAAGATAGTTGGTTACTTGCGGGTAGAAGCCTACTCTCTTGGTTTAATACTTTCACTGAAATGTGTTAAAATTATTCCTATTGTGTACTGGCGTAGCTGCTTATTACCAAATTAGCACAAACTAATGCGCAAACTGGGTCATGTTAAGGCTAGTACTATCATTATTAGTTCATTAGCTTGTCACCAAACTGGCACACATTCTTTTTGGTACTATTTCGGCGAATTATGTTTAATGTGCCTTTCTTAACACTTATTGTGCTTGTGCTGTCTTCTCAGACTGCCATGGCTGATGTGACGCCTGCAAGACTGAAAGTGATTTTGGGGGAGAACAACATTGAAAAACTGTCTCTTCCAAATGGCATACCGGAATCATTGGATGACCTTCTCAGCAAGACTTTCTTTGGGTTAAAGGGCGACGTCAGACTGCAGTACATGCACTAAGACTTTGGCAACGACTTCTTCAATCTGAATTCCACCACTCAACTTCAGGATTTGGGAACAATCAAAGTGATCCACCAGCAAACAAATACACCTTTGAACATTGCCACTGATACCACATCATGATGGCAATGTTTCGTTGTCATCAGATGACACAATAATCCTCTCATTCCCCGAATCTGTGTCCTCTCGAGCCAAACAGTGGCCAGCGGACTTTCCGATTCCTCAATTTTCATATGACACGGAGCTGCAGCTAGTGAAAGGGAATTCTGAGTTTAATGGAAGCCACAAAATGTTGACTGTCAACTCCCGAAGCAAGTCTGATATTCTGAATAGACTTGCAGAAACAATTTCTGGATACAAGGCCTATCCAGATGATTCACATTTCTGCACAGTAGCAGAGGCTCTTATCAAAAAGCATCCTTGTTTGAAAGAACCTGTCTCATTAGTAGTTATAAGACAACCACTTCTGTTCGATTTTAATTAATGACTGATAAGAAATGATTTATGACTCTATCAACCGGAAGTCCCGCCCCTATAAACCGGAAGTCCCGCCTCCCAAACCAGAAGTCCCGCCTCCCAAATCGGAAGTCCCGCCCCCAAAACACCGGAAGTCACGCCACCTGCCACTCTGAAATCAGACTTTGATCCTCTTATCTGTTCAGACCTTTGACCCCCTTATCTTTTATGACTTGTTATTGTGAACATTGCCCCCGATAGCGGCAGATAAGCCCTTTGATGTGAATCTTAATATAGCAATGTCATGATCGGTCAATGATAAACCAGATAGCCCTGACTTGTTTTTTTGAACATTGCCCCCATAGTGGCAGGTAAGCCCTTTGATGTGAATCTTAATATAGCAATGTCATGATTGGTCAATGATAAACCGGATATAGCCCCGATAAGGATATGGCACCAAATGTAAGACTTTGATCAGCCCTTTAATGTGAATCCTGTTAATATCTTACTAGTTGAACCAAATAGTATAGGCTACTATTAGATATATATATATATAGGCCTAGCCTAGAAGAGGGCCTGCTATAAGATAGTGTTCTTTAATAATAATTAGGGCCGGGACTTTAACGCGTTAATTAAGATTAATTAATTACACAAAAATTAACGCGTTAAAAAAATTAACGCATTTTAATCGCACTTATTTTTGTACCGCGGAACGTTTCTCACTGGATGAGTTTCAGGGGTACCGATTATACTGGAGCACCAACTAACGTTCATGACTTCAGACAACAACAAACCACAGTGAACAATAGTGGAATGAAGACGCTGATGAGACCGCTTTGGTTCGCCCCGTGGATGGGACATTTTGTTTTAAAAAACGGACGGATGGAAGCGTCGATAAGAGCAAGGTTGTTTGCAAATTATGCAAAAAGGAATTTGCATATCACCGCAGCACATCAAGCCTCAAGTATCACCTCAATGCAAAACCTATAGCAGCTAGCATGGAAGCTAGCGTGGACGTTAGCCCGACTCGGAGTACAAGGACCCATACCCAATTCGCGTTGATCAAACAGTGGCCTATGCAACAGAGAGATTTTATTTTTCATCAGGATATTGGAAGAATAGGAGGGATTGAGGTCAATCACTGGCACTTTTTTATTTTATTTTAAATGGTACAGTACACTTTATGTTGAACTATTTATTATGTTGTTGGTGCAACTGGCACTTTATGTTGAACTGTTTATTGTTTTGGCCAAGGTTATTGAGAGAGTTGGACTGAAATGTATTAGATTTTTTAAATCAACTGTTGGTAAATCAACAAAGTCTGTTATGGCCTCTGAAGCAACAGAGAGATTTTTTCTAATAGTCAGGGTTTCCAATGTTCTGAATGTACTTGAAAGTATTGTGTTTTACTTAAAAAACAAAGTGTTATAGTTTACAGAAGGTCTACCTACCTATAGGCTACCTGAATCTCTGAAATGTACTATATTCCTAAATATGCTATTGCTACACTTTATGGCCAGTGTACCACCTTGAAAAAAATAAACAATGTTTTGTTGCTTAAGCTTATGTATTCAGTCATTATTCAATGGTATACTAAAATCCATGTGAAAAAAATTGCTTCTCACTGTTCTCAGGTCAAATATTTCTATGTGATTAAAAATGTGATTAATTGCGATTAATTAATTACAAAGCCTGTAATTAATTAGATTAATTTTTTTAATCGAGTCCCGGCCCTAATAATAATATGACATAGCGACTCGTTTACGGTAATATGAGCCCTGGAGTGTTAAGAGGGGATTAAAAGGGTCATCTTGGCAAGTTTATTTAAAAAAAAATCAAAAATATAAAAATCATATCTCCTCCTTTCTTTTTTCCTTCCCCTTTAAAGGCAGTTTGTGATTTTTAGGGCTGTTTAAGTGAGACAATGTAGTTTTGATAATTTCAAGTTTCAAGGCTTTATTGTAATATGCCCATTAGCTAGACCCTCCAGAAAAACGCAATTCTGCGATCGCAGAATTTACCGCATAATCAGCAAAATGGCGCAGATTTTTAAAAGGCCGCATATTTATCAAAAGGCCGCATAATCCCCGCATTTTTCCACACAAAGTTGAGAAGAAAAAAAAGTTAATTCGTCTTGACGTGACGTCATCAGCTCGCGCATCACAGAATGTAAACAACACTGTATAGAGCTCATTTACCAACGAACATTTCTACTAAAGACCGGGCAAAAAGTGGGGGGAAACTATTCTGCACCCCGTGCAACTGTGTGTTGGAGCATAAGAGAAAATCGACGGTGGCGACCCACTTTGATTCATTCAAACATTCGAAAATGCTTTCTGCTGCTGCGGACAAGAAAGCCATTCAACTCACGTTCACCGAGGGATCAACCTCCAAAACCCTTTCGAGGGCTACAAGAAACGAAGTGAGTAGCCTACAAGATTGAAGCTGGTCAGATAACGAACGAGTAAATGAAAACAGAATGAGGCGGAGAAGTGTTTTGTGTGTGTGTGTGTGTGTGTGTGTGTGTGTGTGTGTGTGTGTGTGTGTGTGTGTGTGTGTGTGTGTGTGTGTGTGTGTGTGTGTGTGTGTGTGTGTGTGTGTGTGTGTGTGTGTGTGTGTGTGTGTGTGTGTGTGTGGGGGGGGGTGGTGGTGTGTGTGTGTGAGATTAAAATAGCCCAATTGCTTTTACAATAAATAAACATTGAATGTGTTTAATTGAACAGTAAAGGGGTTTAACGTGGCAGGTTGTGTGTGAGAGAGAATAAATAAGACAGCCCAATATTTAAAAAAATTGTTATTCTTTCCCCCCGCATATTTAGCATATTTCGCAACTTTCCGCATATTTCCTAACTTCCCGCAATTTCACCGTATAAAATCACATAAAACCTTCTTAGCGACTCGTTTACGGTAATATGAGCCCTGGGGTGTTAAGAGGGGATTAGAAGGGTCATCTTGGCGAGTTTATTTAAAAAAAAATCAAAAATATAAAAATCATATCTCCCCCTTTGTTTTTTCCTTCCTCCACCCCTGCTTGCTATCCCTCCCACCCTCTCTCTCTCTCTCTCTCTCTCTCTCTCTCTCTCTCTCTCTCTCTCTCTCTCTCTCTCTCTCTCTCTCTCTCTCTCTCTCTCACACACACACAAAGACCCGCTCACACACACACACACACACACACACACACACACACACACACACACACACACCTACACATTGTACAACAAACACAGACAGCTCCTAAAGCATATACTAAATATCAGGCTACAGCCGTTGTATATTTTATTATGTGAAGCACTATATGGTTTCATGAAAAATATCTACAGTTTATTTGTAGATATCTCCTAAAGCCTGCAAATAAAGTGTGAAATGTAGGCCTGTTACATATATTATTGAGCGATATATATTATACACACTGTTCTGCTTTCTGCACTGACCTCAGCAGCTGTTCTCACTGTAAACATCGCCTCACAATGTTTTTTTTTTTTACTGACACTCTGCAGATTTGTGTGTAATTCTCTCACAGAGGAACTGTAAGAAACACTTTTATGTATGCAAAACCTTTAAAAAACTAGAAAATAAATATACTTTGTCTGAATAGATTTTCTTTAAAAGTTTGTCTGAATAGATTTTCTTTAAAAGGCACTTTGATTTTAATGCTATTTCAGTGGAAATGTTAACATCAATGCAACACTTAACAACTGGTAGAATATGAAGTACTTTGTAAGGAATTGGGTTTCTTTTCATGGCTGTTTTTTTTATTTTAACACTTGTTCAGTTAAACCATGTAGGTTTTTTTATGTTAACATTACATATTTTAGTTATTTTTCTGCTACCAAGATACTTGTTTTGATACACTTTTATGTAGGAACATTTTACAACTGGTAGATTGTCAATTACTTTGTAACAAATGTGTGATTTCTAAATGCAGTATTAAATAGCCCTGCTATATACTATGACCATTCTTTTCTTATTTATAATATGATTCAAATGGAGTAATTTAAGTTGTCTTATGCACTTGATACAATTTGTCGTGATGTGTTTATTCAAAACCATGTCAACACACAATGTCATGACTTTTTTTCAAGATCTTTTAGACAAACTATACTATGACTTGCTTTATTTTTTTTAAATCCTATACTGACATTGCAGACAAACTAAATAATACAATTCTTAACTACATACTATACTTGTATTTTTTTTTTCAAGATACTTTTTGACATACTATACTAGTACTTTTAAAATAAATGTACGGACATTCTACACTGTGACTCTTTTTAAATTATATATATATATGAAATACTATACTAAGACTAAGAACAGATTTGATGCAAAACTTTACAACTTGGTAAAATAAGAATTATTTTGTAATGAATTGAGTTTCTTAAAGAATCAAACTCTAAATGTAAAGTTTGTGATTTTAACACTGATTTAACAATACAGTTTTGATCACTTTAATAACCTGAATTTCTTAAATGGTTTTTTAGATGCTTTACTGTGAATTATTTCATTTTATTCTAACATAACGTTACTTTTTTCAACGTGCTGTTTTCATATTTTCCACATAATGTGCTATTTTTTTCCCTCTATGACTTTGTTCATTATATTTTGAAAAACTACGCAGAGATTTTTTATCAACATACAACTATTACAACATACAACTCGCTGTTTGTGAAATATTTCAACATACTTTACCTGTTCCTGCTTTTCTTTTTTGAAGGGTTCCAGGATATTTTGCACTTCATGCATAAAACCACTCATCTTTCTTGAAACTGACATACATTTGAGAAAAAAGACGTGCTATCCTTTTTACAAACAAGTTATTTTTCTGCTTCTTCCTCGCTCGTGTCTCTTCCTTCAACCAACACAACAATCAAGTCAGATCTATCAAATGAAACCTCTACATCTGCCTTTCTCCCACCCTAGGGTCCAGAGTGTCTCTGTGGTGTAATCAAATATTGACACAGCTTTAATTAAATAAACTACCTAGTTTCAATTTATCGTTTAGTGTGGACTTTGCACATTTAAAATAACTTGTGTATAGCTGGTGCTACAGACAGCAGAACTTTTTGCATTTTTCTTTAACAAATGCCACCAAAGATAATGGCGTGCCAACAATTACCACAAATGTTAACAGCACACATAGATGTAATTGTAGAAAAGACAATTAACATACCAAATGGTGCAGGGCTCCCAGTCATAAAGGTGCTCCGTCCCCCCCTGTGGCAGGCAGACAAAGACATTGTACATCTGTATGCTCTTTGAACTTTGTACTTTCACAAGTACTTATGATTGTTCAAATAGTTTGCATATATTTAAAAATATAGTCGTGAAAAAAGAAGTCTGACCGACTAGAGGGATTTACAGGATGTTTACACATAGCTTAATATTGTGAATTGGACAACAGCATTCCTTCAAGGTAAGATAAAGTAATTGCTATACAAATTCAGAAAATTATCCAACAGCAAACACTGTCATCCAGGTAATCATTATCCTACCTTTCGGTTCCTTGTCTTTATTATTTTGCGGACAGGGAACACCTCGAGATGGTTGTGAGAGCAATCTGTAATTGTATGGAATACATTATTTACAGGTAAAGTACGTTTTGTAGAGGGCTCAACTCAGAATGCACAAACATTTCCACTTTGTGACAAAAGCACATTTAGTGTTTCCTACTGAGAAATCACAGAAGTTTACGAGTCTACACATGGTTTTATTCAAAATCTTAGCTTCTCTGCCATTCCTTCGGAATGTTGCTGTGTGTGCTAATGGACTTATTACATCTTATATTGCTTGCTACTGAGTGGATATGTTTTAGTCTTATATTCATTACACTGGGACTTGGGCTCTGTAGCACTATATTACATTAAGCAATGATGTGCAAGCTTTCTATAAAATTATAAAGTATAGAAAGGTTTTAATGAATGTGACTTCAGCTTATCAGACAACATACATACAGGTTACTCTGTTGTGTCTTTGTTTTAACTCCAAAATGTGCATGTGTGCAAATCATAAATATAGCATCCATGCATAACATTTGAAGGCAAATATGAGTCCGGCCTTTAATAAATCAATGTTTGGAACGTCTACAAAAATCGCAACATTAACTTACTGATGCTTATGTGGCATCTAAATGAGTAGAATACAAGCTAAACATACCTTTCATTGTTTTGGTTCTTTTACGTGGCTGCCGCATTGGTGGGATTTGGTGTGATGGTTCCAGCATAATTTGAACCTGGTTTGGTGGTGGGTGGGTGCTGGGAGCCTGGTTTGGTGGTGGGTGGGTGCTGGGAGCCTGGTTTGGTAGTGGGTGGGTGCTTGGAGCCTGGTGTGGTGGTGGGTGGGTGCTTGGAGCCTGGTGTGGTGGTGGATCTGCTGTTTCCTGTGGTTGCTGTCTATGGGTGATGGGTGATGGATCACATGGCACCAAATTTAAGATGCAGCTTCCATCGGGCAGTTGGTTGGGTGGGTCTTGGGGTGGTGTTGGTGTGTCAGGGTTCTCCTCTTGGTCTGGGTTGAGTCTTGTCCAACCTACAAAGGGTTTGTAGTACAAATATGTTTAAAAGCCCACATATTTATTTATTATGTATAATACCATAATGTTGCATTGGTTAGTTATCTGTTCATATATAATATATTTATACATATCCACATCTGTTTATACAAGATTTTCATTCATGCCTCCCCATATTAGTATTTCATTTTACTTTCTGTCTTATCTTATTCTATTTTATAAGTATATATTTGACTTATTCCTGCATGTTAGTTTTGCACCTACGTTGTTGGACTAGTTTCTTCTTGCACTATTTTATTTCTTCCTGTACTGTTTGTATGCTGCATTGTTGGAGGAGCCTGGGAGTTAAGATTGTCATTTCCAACAACCACGCTGTAGCGGTGCATATGACAATAACACCTTTGAACATTGAATGTTTGAAAACAGGAACATGGAATACACACACATACATTATAAAATATGAAATTAGGCCAATGTGCAAAACATGCAAACAAAGGCAACCCTAATCAAGCTAAACTGTAAAAAAAAAATTGATTGAGTATGATGTCACCCACAGGTATCTGCTTGGCATCAGGGCAGAGGAGCCAGAGAAGCTGAGGGTTGTCCACAGAGCCACTGCTCAGCGCAATTTATTTGAAGAAGAAACACATTTTTTTTCTGACTGTGTGACTGTGACTCTGATTGTGGTGGAGGATGTCCCAGAACACGTGTCCTCTCTTAATTCTTACATGCAGGGGGTCCTAGCAGTGCCAGTGGTCCACCATGCAGCATTATGAGTATCATACAGTAATTAAATGTTTACAGCAATCAAACTGATCGCTTCAATATTTGCAAAAGTCAATGGTATCCCCCACACTGGGTTATCATTGGAAAATGGAAGTTTGATAAGTGAACAAAATTTATTTATTTAAGTTTTGGCCTGCAATATAATTAGGACTCATAGGCTTTATTATATGTACAATGATGCTTATAACATGTATTTCTACAATCTGGCTTCAATTCACCACCTCACCATCTGCATAGACAATTTCCTCTGTCATCATAATCTTCTGTCAATTAAAAAAAATATAGAGATTTCAACTTTTGCATGGGAAGTGGCATACACCTCTTTCAAGCCCTCTTTAAAATTACTCTCTTTGTTGCTTTGAAATAAACAGGACAAATCAACACAACACATTGTATAACAGATAGTCAATATATGCATGAGTGACTCGTGCAGATGGTTATTAAATAAATTAAATCTCACCTGCAACCATCAGATTGAAAATGGCCTCCACATTGTCGAGGCATGTCTTGGCTAATGGGCTACGCTGGGTATGCATGGGCATCAAAACCTTCATTTTAGATGTCCGTGGCACCCTCTTGGTAGGGGGATACGCCAGCAGCAGCAGGGGCTTCAAGCCAAGGGCATGCAACTTCTCCAGCTGGGAAAATAATTGTTGAGAGGTAGAGAGATCAATTAGATAAATACACAAAACTGTTGTTCACATTTGAATTGATCCTAATATCCTGGCATCATAATAAAAACAATGATTTGTTCATAATGTTTTGTTGGATACATTTGGGATTTTTAACTTATGAGACAATTTCTAAACTACCTACACATAATAGTTCATTCTGTTTGAAAATCATTAATCATGAATTATATTCTCATTAATGATACAATTAATACTGTGGATGTGAAGCAATACCAGTTCATTTATAATCCTCTGTCAAAGTAATAAAACTACTTTTCACACTTTTGGTGAATGAGATAATTCTGTAAACTACATACCAGAAGGGCAGCGTCATCAAGAACGTGGGACTTGATTCTGTTTTTACTCATGGATGAAAACCACTGCTTCTGCTGGCTTTGGAATTTGTCCATTTTCTTTTTGAGTCTCACATTGTTTGGCTGTGGATGTTCACATAGTGGGCAGATTTTATTTCCACAGTAAATATTTTCTCTACAGTTTGGGCAAGTCTTTTTTTGTGACCCTCCAGCCATTTGTAGGAGTGAAAGAGTGATTAAAAGACAAAGTGAGAGAGTAATTGAAAGATAAAGTGAGAGAGAGTGATAGAAAGAGAGACAGTGAGAGAAAGAGTGGCTCTTAAAAGTGCCGTTGGTTTTATATGTGTGTGTGTGTGGATATGTGTGTGTTGGTGATAGTAAGTGTTGTAATGAAGCTGTAAAACAGGAAAAATAAATAGGATTATTTAGAATAACAATAACATCTGTGCAATACTCTATGTAATAATAATTTATCTGTGCATTACTCTATATGCAATAATAATTAATCTGAGCATTAGTGTGGCACACATTATGCATTTATACTGTGCATATCAGTGTTTCCCCTACCATTGTCTTGGAGGGGCGCTGCGCCCCGACAACGGAGCCCCGCGCTACCCCTGAAATTCAAGGTGTTTAAAAACACTTTTTTATAAACATTTTTTAATTTATATATATATATTTAGCACCAAATTGCAACTAATCTATATCTACTGTCACTTTTCATATTGAACATGTGTTCTTTTATTAAATAAATTAAATGCTTTCATTTTAAGTTGTGAATTTAGTGTTTTTGACCCTAAGAAACACTGATGCATTAATCAATAACAGTAATCCACAGCTCCTCTCTCCCCTCAGCCAGCACCCCCCCCCCCCCCCAAAGCAGTAAACCTAGGGGAAACACTGCATATTGTTATATTATGCACATATTTTTACATACTTGTTTTTCTTATATCTTCTACTATATATTTTAATTCTACAATGTAACAATCCCAATTTCCCCCGGAGATCAATTAAGTATTTCTGATTCAGAGTGGGACATTTGGTGGTCCCCACTGGCCAGTCAAATCCTCTGGAAAAACTCCAGTTCCACATTTTTGTTCCACTCCATCGCCGATGCCCTTTAGCCACTATTACAACTCTGTGTTGAACACTGTCTTTACAACACATGTGCAAATACATGCATTTAAACATATTTTTCTAGCACGCACCTCCACTATCCAACTGTGCCGGGGACAGCTAATGTCATGTAGCTGTATAAACTATAAATGCTATCCAGCTAAAAACTTTGACCGGAAGGCCGGAGGCCGCTAGTAGCTGGACGTGGCCGCTACAGTAGGTTGCGCGTAGCCTATTGTAAAAGCTAAACACACTACAAAACTCAACCTTATATCCAGGAATGAAACGCTATAGAGACTGTGCTACAGTGGAATAAATAAAAGCAATATTATTTCGTGTTTTAAAGAAATAAACTCCCCTTGATTTTAGATACTTACTATAGTCCGTTGTCAGATGAAATTAATGAAAGTGAGGTGATTGTGGGTAACGTAACGTGGCTACGTCACGTTGCCGTCAAGCGCGACGTAACTTTGTCGTGGTAACGACGGAATCTTCTTCTGGTTTATTGTTGTTATAATAAAACTGATTATTATTACTACTAAACAAAAAGCATTTAAAATACAGTCAGTAGCCATCGTGGTTTTCACCATCATTATCATCATTATATATTTTTTAAATGACTAATATTGGCCTACAATACCCCTTTATTGATCAAATAGGAATATAATTGTCTTTTAAATAACGTAAACTAAAGGGAACAATCTATTTGACACAGCTGAAGCTCTGGCCTTCCTTAAAAAATAACTAATTTAATAAAAATCACATTTGTATTACACACAATGCACTGTTTTTTGAGAACACAAATTTGGTAAATAATGCACCATAATGCATTCTGACGAAAAATAAAAATTATTATGAATACAAATAAAATAAAACAAGCCTCCCGTGAGTTACTACAAGCTATAAAGTAGATTTTAAAAACGTTTTATAGAATAAAAAGCTCACTGCAGGACGTTGTAGAAATGCCTGTGTGCACCACGACAAAGGAGCCTCATTCACTTTACATTGGCGTTGTTTGCGTTGTGCCGACACGTAAATGTAACAAATGTCGTGACTCCACCACGCAATGCGGTGTTAAGGAGTCGTGGTGGAGTCACGCATTCTGGTGAGATCAAATAAAAGCAATAATTGTGGCTTGCTATTGAGTAAGAACCGTAAGAACATGTTTCATGAACCACACAGCTTCCGGTCTTCCTATAACACGTAATGCCGTGAGACTACCAATATAAATACATTGCTTTTAAAATCGTGCTGTGCAACACGAAAAAAAGGGGAAAATCGTGTTGGTGAACACTGAAGTATTATTTGAATTATTTGAAGTATTAAAGTAACGTGTTATGGCAGGAAAGTTCAATCTGGTATATTAATTTTAATGTCACCTTATATAGAATGTGTGTTAAACTTGTGATTTCTGCATTGAGTGACTTCTTTCTAGCAGATACCAAGAAGAGGCCCCTAGGGTCTCTCTGTTAATTATCAATAGTCCTTGCAATTAACAGGGGAAGTCCCAGATACATTTTCAGATAATGTAGTTAAAGTCTTGTAGAATTAATGTTTATCTCCTACACATCCTGCAGGCCTTGAGACTTGGGTCACCCAGCAGTAAATGAGATAAAGGTCCTTTTGAGCTTATCAATCAAATGTATTCATTCCTAGTAAGCTGACTTTGGGGTGAAGGGAAGTTCAGGGAAGCCATTAAGCGATAAGAACAATTAACTTCTGTTAAAGATACATGATACGATGTTTGTGTGTTGAGGATGTTTAGGGGGAATGAGTATGTGTCCTTTCAAAGAGTCCTCTGTCATGACTCCAAATCATTGATTGGGGGATCTGCCTAAGGGCAGAGGGACAGAAACACACACACACACACACACACGCGCACAGAAGCAACAGATGGAATCAACAAACTGACTTACTACCTGGGATCCCGCCCAGAAGGGAAACCGACCAATGGAATACTGCCACCTCACTGTCTAGCTCGCTCAGAAGTGAACTCTGTGTATAAATGTTGTGATCATTTTGAAGATCGGCGCTCTTGTTTTTGACTTGCCGTTCCTGAGACCTGTCTCACACGGTGGTAGAAACCTGAGCCCGGAGTACTCTGCAGAGTGCTTCGTGATTCGGTGAAGTATTTGTATGTTTTACCATTAAAGCAGATTATTGTTTAACCCTTATCCTGGCTGCTTTGAATTTTTCCTTCTTTTGAGAACCCGCTCATATAGGAACGGCGCGGAGCAGAGATTCTGCCCCAACAACACGAATCAATAGATTAAAAATCGTGTTGGTGAACACGAAATGCCGTGAGACTGGGTTGTATTATACATCCATGAGCAGAGCCGACAGGCAGGAAGACTCGAGCACACAGCTCGCACTTCATTATAATATATAAAAAAAGAACACCATGCGTGTCATGATGGCACATAACAGCTCACGGCCGCAGATTACTCCGGGTCCCAGACCCCCACATACCCCAAAAATATTTGTATTGCAGATCTACATGAATCACACAAACGACCTATTTTGGATTCAAAATGGCGAATTTTGCCGAAAGGTGACAAGTTTGCATCACTGGATCCACCCCAGAGGAGACATATGCCTGTGACACAGCTTCACACAGCCAGTGTGACAGCCGTTGTGCAGACAGACGCTGCCCGATCGAGCGCTCTCTATAATGCACAACCAGGTGCTGAGAATGGCGCAAGGCAGCAGTGCGCGCCACTAGCAGGACAGAGGAGATGAGACGCGGCTTCTTCCTCCGACCTGTGAGGAGGGGGAAAGAAGCCATCCAAGGTGATCACTCTCGACTCTAAAAGAGCTTGTGATTACCTTTGGCATAAATGCCGGGTTAGGGCGTGAAGTATTATTTGAATTATTTGAAGTATTAAAGTAAAGTATTATGGCAGAAAGTATTATACAGTGTTTTTCTGGTATATTCATTTGAATGTCACCTTATATAGAATGTGTGTTAAACTTGTGATTTCTGCATTGAGTGACTTCTGCCTAGCAGATACAAAGAAGAGGCCCCTAGGGTCTCTCTGTTAATTATCAATAGTCCTTGCAATTAACAGAGGAATTCCCAGATACATTTTCAGATAATGTAGTTAAAGTCTTGTTAAAGTTAATGATTCGTTTCCTGTAGAGCAGAGGTGCCCAGTACGTCGACCGCGGTCGACCGGTCGACCGCGGGGGCAATGCTGGTAGATCGCGAGTCATTCATAAAAAAAAAAAATCCAGCTCCGTTAAAATAGACAAAACAGCTTTTGATTCCTCCTCCCTTGGCCTCCCTGCCACTTAATTCAGGAGTTTACTTGATTGACAGAAAAAGCGACCTATTGCTTTCCAGTCTGTTAACCCAGAATGCAAAGCGATACAAAATCAGTCAAGTGCCGGGAGAGACAAACAACAAAATGAGTGCGGGAACGAGCAAAAAGCTAAAGACATACCACTTCCACACAGAATGGGAGGGAGAATCTTTTTTTGTGATGTCACATTCAAAGGTTATTTGCCTTATTTGTAAAGCAAGCGTCGCTCTGCCAAAGAAAGGTAACGTGGAGAGGCATTATCGGAGTGTTCACAAGGCATATGACAGCGACTTCCCTCCGAGTAGCGAGTTGAGAAAGAGAAAGGTCATGTATTATTGCTACACAAACATTATCTCTTAGTCTTAGTGTCGCCAACTCGTTTCTAACATGCAAAAAGACAAACAAATGCGTCTATGGTCGGTGTATTTTCTATCTTTCCAATCCAGAAGAGATCTATCTCTCCCCCGTCTGTTTGCAAGGGGGCGGGGCAGTTTACACACACGCAGCTCCTACATGCAGCAACACACGGAGGAGATGGTGGAGAGAAGCGCTCCAAGGTGTGGTTACATGTTACCCGTCTTGAGGTGGACAATGCTCGTCACCAAAAGTGTTTAGCATGTAAGGGCGGTAACACGAGCAATTTGTCTAAACATTTAGCAAAAGTGCACCACATTCAGACGGAGGAATGCACCGGGTTCGACTGTCTTTCTCGTAGCTCTGTAGCCCCGTCCACGAGGAACGTTTCCACGTCAGGTGTTGTATGCTAGCAGCAACACACGGAGTTAACTACATTATACAAACATGGGTTAATGATTAGACTTAGTAACTGAGTTATTTATTTTGTTAAAGTTTCAGCTATTCTGTTTACAGTTCTGTCATCACATTATTTAATACGATTTGTTAAAACATTGTTGTTTCTTTTGATGTGAAATATTATTTATTTAATTCAAATAAAAAGCAATGTTAATTTTGTTCACAATTTGTTCAGTTAATTTAATAATATATGTATTTTTGAATCAAGTATTCATCTTTATTGTCTTCATTGTTAGTTTCCACATGCCTAAAACAACCTCAAACAAAATCTAAAAGTTGATGGCTAAATAAGAGCGTTTGAGAAATTGTGCAAGGCACACAGCAGTAGTCCGAATAGTCGATTAATCGTTTCATTAATCTATAGATTAATCGATAATCAAATTAGTCGTTTGTTGCAGCCCTATTGTAGTTATCCCATGTAAAAATAAAACGTGTTATTCAGCAACCCTTGCAATTTGGGATTTTATTTTTGGTTGGTAGACCTCGGTTAGCTGGTCATTTCAAAAGTAGCTCACCAGCCAAAAATGTGTGGGCACCCCTGCTGTAGAGTGTAGACTCATAAAGAAGGGTGTCTGTTGCAGCAGCTAGATGTGATTATTGCTGAAACATAATGTTGGTGTTTTATTTGATTTCTTTGTTTTGTTCTTTCATGTGTGGGTACTGAATGGCTACAAACATTGTGGAGAAATTAGCTTAAACATGTTTTATTACTCTGTATGAACAGAGAGCAGTTCTGCATTCCAGTAGATTGGAAGAGCTGGGGGAGGGGACATTCTTCTTAAAAGATCTCCAGCATGTCAAATATTAGGGAAGTCTACATGATAAATATATGTGTGTGTTTAATTACTTTGTATCAAGAATAGCAGGAATGTTTTCCTCGGTATTGTGGATATTAAGGTAACTCACATGTGATATTTGTATAATCCAACTATATCTTAAAAGATGCCAAGAGTAGGTGAAACGAAAGGTGCTTTAACAACTGAGGGGGGGAAGAAGGCCACAGAGACAAAGAGCCATAAAGGGGATGTGTGTGTGCTGGCTGCAAGATGTGAAATAAGATAAGGAAACTTGTTATTTAGAGCAGGTTCGTTCCAGACACCAAAAGGTATCTGGTTTTTCGTCAAACTGAAAGAGACTTTTTGTTTCCGGGTTTCTTCTGTTGCGTCGCGCTGATTGGGTACGACAGGCCATGTGTTGGTCTCTCCCAATGAGATGACCTCTGGGGGAAGCATCCACACACCTCCTCCTGTGTTTTCTCTAAGTTCGTTCTCTTTTCCTCCTGTTGCTGAAATGGTAAGTCCTTTTCCGGCTGGATGAACCAGAGCCGGAGCATTCTGCATTCTGAAGCTGCTGTTGCAGAGTGCTTCGTGATTAGGTGATTGGGTGATGTATTGTATGTTTCCACCATTAAAGCAGATTATTGTTTAACCCTTATCCTGGTGCTTTGACTTTTCCTTCTTTTAAAAAAAACTCATAGAGGAACGCGCGGAGCAGAGGTTCTGCCTCAACAATTTGGTGAATCCCGACGTGATGACGTCATGAGGTGGCGACGTGAGGACGTGCCGACGTGGTGATGTCATGAGGTGGCGACGTGAGGACGTGCCGACGTGGTGACGTCATGAGTAGGGCTTTTTAGAGGAAAATCAGCAGCCAGCGGACGAATGGTCCGGAGAAGAGGCCTAGAATAATCTCTGACAACTAAAACGAGGATCCTACAATTGAAAGGTGAGCAGACGAGCCTGTTTCTATCGAAGGTCTGTAATTGGCTAAACTAAATTTTAGAGTTGCCAGAGACATATTCCGGTGTCATAGTTGTTGCGGTGGAATATATACTACATATTTTAGATAGGTAGGAAAGTTATATAAAATAAAAGTGAATCAACGAGGTGTGGTGTGTAAGAAGACGTGAAAGGCCCCGTACTTTTTTCAAAAGTAGACGGCTAAGACTCGTTGGGGGAAGTTCAGTGGCTGTTTTCAGACGCCATCCGGAACAAATCAGTATAACAATTCTTAGGTTCATAGGAATCAAAGTTAAGTTATATGTAAAAATCCAAGAGGAGAAAACGCAAACTTCGAAAAGCCATTTGAAACTAAGGGATCTCGCTATCTCTTGTTCTGTTGGGTTTTAACTCCCATTCTGTTGAAAGAAATATTGCATCTTAAAAGCTGCACAGACAGTGAGGATTATGTACCAGGTGAATAAATAGAATATATTATTGAACATGAAACAACCTTAGTCAGATGAATAGATACGAAGTCATAATAGAGGGAGCATTTGAACGAGAGGAGCGTGAGTTAAGAGCTTACGAGAACATTGGGTTCAAGCAGAAAAATTGAATAAAATGATAGCAGAAGTGTTAATTGTTGAAAGAAGCCCCCCTTCTCCTAAAAAGGCTGAGAGTTGCAGCGGGGGAGAGAGGGG
The DNA here is from genome assembly GCF_949606895.1 of Notothenia rossii. NCBI lineage: Eukaryota > Metazoa > Chordata > Actinopteri > Perciformes > Nototheniidae > Notothenia > Notothenia rossii. The sequence goes on along the minus strand of NC_136907.1, from coordinate 47,509,222 downwards.
GGGTGTCAGTATTTGTCTGTGAGAGCCCCCCTTTTTCCTCTCGAGAGCAGCAGCAGCAGCCCGGAGGGTGTCTGCTTGCTTTTTTCTCTAATGCCTGAAGTTGGAGTGAAATACATAGAAAATTAACAGATCAATGTGTGATTTGAAGTGGTAGATATATTTAAATAAATAAGAAACAATGATTTGCTGCTATTTAAACATAGTCTTTGAGAACTGATTGATACCGTTGCATTGCGTTGTGAATTTCATGGTATTTGTCATTAACTAAGGATTGTACTTAATTATATTCCAAGGGAAAAATTATATTAAATACAGGAACGAAAGAGTAGAAAGTAAAAAGAAGGTCTTTGTAAGTTTGTCAGAGGGAATCTGTTAATGTTTAAGCTTGACAGAGTCCTGCACGAGGTTTTGCTCCAGCCATCTCACACGGTTACACAAAGGGGTGATTTATGAGAAACTTGTGGACAGGAGAAATTAGATGTTTTGGAAAGTAGAGAGAGAGAGAGAGAAAAGTAAGGTTGTTGGTAAAAATATAGAGAGTAAAAGTTAACTACTATTCGGGAGAATGTCATATTGTTTAATGAGTAACCTAAAATAAATGAAAATGGTGAAATAGTTTGAGTAAGGATACAACCGGTAATGACTGATTAAATACACAGTGATGGTGTACATGAACATTGAGAGTAGATTAAGTTGTTTTGTTCTTCATGCTTTTCAACAGAAGTCATTTGAATTGTTATTATTTTAATGTAGTGTTGTTTTGTGTTATATTTCTAAACTATAATGTACCCACATGCATGTGGTTTCTTTGTCCCAGTTCATTTTAAAGTCAGCCGCCTCATGGCTAAATCTATTTGACCCCATGAGGTCAAGAGTCATTCTGTTAGACCACCATCTTGTGAAAGACAAATCATTGTTCTTTTGTCACATTTTGAATTAGAAAAGAGTTAAATGTTGTAGTGGGAGTTTTGTGTTTGCTAACATTTTTAGGAACGACAACACCAGGAGATGAGTCAACTCAAGAATCCGTGGAGTGTAAATACATTGAGAAAAACATATTTTTATACTCTAACTGTTTGCACATCATAGACAAGGAATTTAGACAATATAAATAAATGTTCACCAAAAGTAATAAGTATAATGGAAAGTAGACATAGGCCTACACCTGAGTCAAATTATATTACTGTGATCTGATCAGTGTGCTCTGCAGGTTTACTATTGTTCTAAGTAACAGTGGGATTTAACATATTGGAGAAAGTATGGAGATGTTCTTTCGTAGTGTGTGAAATATGTGATGCTTGAAACATGTAGGTATTTCAATTTATAGGACAAAATGGTTTCCTGAAAGAGCCAGGTTGGGTAGATATGTAACAATGGATGTAACAATTTATAGAGGGAGTTTTTGTAATATCATTAGTAGACATTAATGGTGTTGTTTAGATGGCATTTAGCAACTAAGACAGATAGTATGATTAGAAAGAGACAGAGTGGAAAGGGTTGGATTTATTTAACCTCAGTGTGCTAGATTTCTTATAGATAATGTATCCTGAGACCTGGACTCCCCCTCTGAGTTAGAAAGGCTACGACCCTGTCCCTACAAGCAGACAAAAGACCTAACCCAACAGGAGACTCCTCCTTCTCCATCAAACAGACAGAGAACCAGAGCTGAACCGTCTCTACCTGAGGCATCCAGAACCAAACCGCTTGCTGACATACAGAAATACTCTCATCAGTCCCTCAGACAGGGCATGAAGCTGAGCCACGAGATTTGGCACAGGAGCAGAGTGGGGGACATGAGAGCAGAATCCGCCCTCCATAAAGCAGCAGAGAGACTGTAAAGGAGGAGATGAAATGCAAAGCAGTGCAAAGAACAGTGGCATGATGTGGGCTGCAGATATGACTGGGCCAAAGGCTGCCTAAAACAGTTACAGCGGATGGATTCAAGAGCTGATGGACTGAAGAGAAGACAGAATCAGAGGAGTTGGCATAGTCGATTTGAAGTGAGGAGGTCGGGGTCACGGCTTGAGACAACCAGGGGAGAAGAAAAGGAGAACGGGAATGAGTGAGTTTACACATAAACACACTTATTCACCAAACGCACATAGAAGACACCACATTTAAAGAACTTGAATTGACTTGATAAATAAGTTATGATAAACAAGTTATATTTCCCACAAATTAGTCAATTGGTAAATTCAAAATAGCAGTAAAGGGGAAACTGTTAAAGCACAATGGGAAAATCATCCTAAAACACACTGAGGCAGAAAGGGGGAGACATGACAGAGTAGAACCATGTTCTTCAATATTTTCATCATATTAATAAGTTATTCTTTAACAGATTTTTATTCACCTGTGAATAGAGAAGTGATCTTATTTGTTACAATATTGATCACCATTAAAAGGATAGTTTTAGGAACAACTATATACGACAAATCTTTATTTGTATGGATAATGTTGAAGGGGAAACTAGTTCTGAAAAATTATAGTATTTCATTTTGAGGTATTGGTTTCACCATTGCAACATATATTACTATACGAGAACTTTTTAGGGGGAAGTAACTGTTGTTTGTAGTCCAGAATGTAGTGTTTACAATTCCTAAAAGTTAGACTACAAACCAGATGAAATTACTTCTGTTTTTGAATCCTTGATCAAGTAAAGGGTAATTGTTACGTGTTCAGACACCCAGTGTTCACACACTGCTAAAGAGTTTAACATTGTTTTTTAAGTAGACCGGAATTGAAGATAAATGAGTATACTGAGCTATGAAATGCAGAGCTACACAGATCCTAGTAATGGTTTGACTCAAGATAATAGTTATGTACACAAGTTTCTGAAGTAGATCTATTAGACATTTTAATAATACTTAGGTGTAAATGAATTGCAGTAGTAGTAGTACTATAAGGAAGTGAGTTTTGTACCAAGTTTCAGGAAAGATGGGAGGCAGAAGTCCAAATGGAAAGTTAGAACCATCTTGAAAATCATAGTTGAAATCGTGAATGAATAAGGAATGGCGCTCCGCATATGCCTTTACTGAAATACCTCTGAAAAGCCTCTGCAGAGCACGACACATGGCCAATAAAACTGAGACCGAATGACCTTTGACCCTGACTGACAGTGTGACTTGAGAAAAAGCACTATCAATGACTGACTCTGGGGCTGACCAAACTTGACTTTACAACCTGACAGAGTGAGTGTGAATGTATGTCTGCATGTGATCAGTGCAGCTGCATGATTCTAAAACAATAACTAACTGAGCATGTTTTTGGACTAACATATTATTCTGGAGCTCCAAGGGAAACGAGGGGTTTCCTAAAAATTCCACAAAAGTGGGAAATATACTTGATTCTATTGTACTCCCACAGCCAGTGGCGGTTGACAGAATGTGAAGCTCAAACTAAAATCTGAAGATTCTGTTTCTTTTAGGACTGAAGGACGGAGAGACACACTTATTTTCCCTGGAGTGTTTACTGTGAAAAATAATGGATGTACTTTTGTGAATGATGTTTGGTATTTTCTTATAACCACTGGTTACCTGAAGGTTTTATTCCCATACAGGATTTTGTTACACATGTGTAAAAAGGGGGAGTGTGGGATTTTTTCATTTAGGGACTGAAAGAAACCTGCCGCCCCAACTCGGCGTTTCAATCTGACCATTGATTGACAGTTTTAGATTTGACCTGCTCCATATCTGGGGGATAAGATACTGTTTGATGAATGTTGACATGTTTCTAATATTGATTGAGTTATAACAGGTAACACAGATGCAGAATCAGTGGCCAAGGGGCTACTGAGAGAGGTGTAATTCCAGAATGAGAATACCAGAGAAGGTGAACTGTGATAATGAAACAATTGTTTTATATTTCAACAGGTATTAAAGTAACTGAGGTTTGAAATGTAGAAAGAACATATTACAGTTAAGTTAAAACATAGTAATGTAATGAGATAGAATTTAATTTAGACAACATCTTGTAACTAGCCTGGTAAAGAAGTAAAAGCCATAGACTGTTTAGATCATTATGGGGATGTACATTTAATTTAAATTCATAATAGAAAGACATTGGATGACAGTATGTTGGACTTCTGTATTCATTTTTCAGCTTGATAATATCTAAGCACTGACAGGTAGAAGCAGTCTCACCAGGAAATTATTCACTTTGTCAGTATCATGAAATTAGTTGTTTTTGAATCCATAACATTAGTGTGTTTCTTTATCATTGGCATTGACATTAGCAGTTAATATTATATTTAGATTTGAAATAGGATCTCAAGGATTTCATTTAAAAATAACACAGATGCTTGTCAGAAATTCAGAGCTATTGAAATATGTTATTTAGTTCACCTGAAGATGTTGGGGTTTATTTTGTTGACACGTATTAAGATTCTGAAGCGGCACTGGCAGATAGGAGGTCTGCAACTAATTTAGAAAACCTGTTCACAGACAGCTGTTGTTTTAAGACAACCCACCAACAGGCTCCAAGCGGCCTACCAATGGTGGGTCAAACACCTGAGGGCCCAGGAGCCCTGAGCGTAGACTTGAGGGGTGGGTATCAGATTTCTCCACACAGGTTCCTTTTATTTTATTTTATTTTTTTTATTTTTTTTAACAGACATTGCTCCAGATAACAAACCGTACATCAAAACATGTAACAACAAACAACTAAACAAAACGTAACGGGGGAGGGGGGGGGAGGTGGATGCAAGGATGACTTCCTAAGACAGTTGATTGTGACATACACAGGACATTACATACACAATACATTATACATTACACAGGAGATGCCATATTGACAGGGTTAGATAGGAGAGCTGCGGACAGTGAACCGCAATCCTCCTGTCTCCCCTCAAAATCCCCCAGCAGAGAAGCTGCACGCTCCATGTTCAGTAGGTCCAGATACTCCCTCAGCCATGAGTCCTGAGTAAAGCAGGCTGGTTTGCGTTCCTTCCAGTTTAATAGGATGAGTCTTTTTGTGGCTAAACAGCCCAATGTCCAGAGCCGATCGGTAGTCCTTGCAGGATTGCCATCTGGCTTGAGACCCAGTAGACATGCAATGGGACTTGTAGGGAAATTAACTTTTAAAGATTCAGACAATAAGGATATTACTTCTGACCAAAGTTTTTTTACCGCTGGGCATTCCCAGTGTAGGTGCAACAATGTACCTCGCTTGCCACATTCATGCCAGCATAAATCTCTGTGTTTATTGTCCATCTTGGATTTTGTAACAGGGGTGATGTAAGCTCTATTTAGAATTTTGAACTGTATGATCCTGAATCTTACACATTTAGAAGAGAACATAGCTGACTGCCAAACGGAGTTCCATTGCAAAGCAGACAGAGAGATATTCAAGGTATGCTCCCAGGACAGTTGGACAGGAGAATAGGTATTCGGGGCAGCCCTAGATAATAATTTATAAATGTTAGAGACCACACCTGATGATATGATTGCTTTCTTGAGGCGCTGGTCCTCTTCCATACATGAAGCAGGCATGGCTCCCTCCTTACATTTTGTACTAATAATAGATGCTAGTTGTGCATATGATAGAAAAGATGAGCCTGAGAGACCATACTGATTTTTTAGTTGTTGAAATGGAAGGGTTTGGTCTCTATATATCTGTCCAATTGTAGTAATACCAGCCTTCTGCCAGATATTATTACTTAAAGTGCCTCCTCCTGCAGAAATACAGGGGTTACTCCAAATGGGGCAAGATGGTAAAGAGAGCCCCTCTATGTTGAGTCTCCTGTGCAGTTGCTTTACAATAGAGCATGAAAAGCGGATGATGGTATTATCCATTGAGGGTGGTGGTTTTGGGCAGTACCACATTGATGCCAGAGATATGTTTTGCTTTACAGACATGATGGATTGCTCCAGCCATTGCCAACTGCCTACCGAAGAGGCACTTTTGTACGCCCACGATAATGGATACTTTGCATTGAAGGACAGATAATACTGGAATACATCTGGGACTCCCAAACCTCCCATTGATCTTGGAATGATCAACTTATTATGTGCGATTCTGGGTTTCTTATTATTCCAAAGGAACTGAGTGAATAGGGATTTGATATCTTTAAACCATTTTAGTGGGAATTCAAGAGGGATAGAGGAGATAATATGAGAAAGCCTCGGGAGAACATTCATTTTCAAGGTTTCTGCTCTGCCCCATAGCGAGAGTGGTATGGCCATCCACCTGTTGATGTCCTCCTTAATGGACTGGAAAATAGCAGGGCCGTTAAGGCTAACATTTTTAGAGGTTCCTGACGCCAAAAGGGGGACCCGAGGAGCAGGAGGCCGACACAGCGGAGTTCGTCTGGCTGAAGGTCATCAGGTCTAGGTGGCTCAACCCCAGGTTCTCCGGCCTCTAGAGAGTGACCCAGAGGACATCTCATGCCGTCCGCCTAGGAGAAAAGGGGGACATCGGGTACTACTGGAGCCAATGTGCGGCGAGGAAATCACCTGGAAGGACCCAGACACATCATGACGGACCTGGCTATCTTCAACGAGGACATCCCTACAGCAGACGACACGGAAGCTGTCATCAGCGGACTGGAGGAGAAGGACCTCGCGGACATCCTTACAGCAGACGACTCGGAAGCGGCTGTCAGCAGGCTGGAGGACTCCTCGAGGCAGCAGAGGAGTCTACTTCTCTCTGATCAGATGAATCAGTTCCACCTTTGAAGGAAAGGCCGCGTCTCCCCCTCCCTATCAGCTGCCCTCGTTGGCATATTCCTTTGAGGGGGAGGGGGGCCCTGATGATTCAACAACACGCAAGGATGCTGCTTTCTGGCACTCAGGCTCTCACTCTAATACCGTAATTTTCGGACTATAATCCGCGCCTTTTTCCCCATTTTTCGACCCTGCGGTTTATATAACGGGGTGGCTAATCTATGGATTTTTACAGCTAACGGCCACTAGGGGACCTCCTAAATCTATGGATTTTACAGGTTACAGTCCACCACTTTTAACTCTATGGGCTCTATGGCCGGTCCGCGCCCCCCACCTTTAAGCGGCGGGCTCCAGCAGGAAAAGCTGGAGGCCGGAAAAGAGTGAGACAGGTAGCGCGCAAAAGTAAAAGTGGAACCGAGAGTGGTACGAGAGACAGAACGAGAGCAAGACAGTTTGTGCAAAGGTGTTAAACCTGCGCTGGGAGCGCACCCGTTTAAGTTTGAAAGTTGAAAAGTTTGTGTGTCTGAAACGCTATGTGATACAGTACAGTTAACATAGCACAGTACATGTTCTGTAGCTACTATTGCACTAAATGCTAACACTTGAATATGTTGTGCAAATATGCAACTTGTTTGTTGAAATGTTAATAAATCGGAGCTTCCTCAAACAGCCATCTCTTTCCCGACAATCCCCTCTATGCACAAACCCTTACATATGCTAATTAAATATTAAAACACCTGCGGTTTATAGTCCAGTGCGGCTTATATATGTACACATCATTCAATTTAGCTGCTGCGGCTTATATTCAGGTGCGCCTTATAGTCCGAAAATTACGGTAGTTCCTTCACTGACATGAAAAGTTGTGTTCTGTTCCCAAAGGTTTAATGAAGGGGGACAGACACAGTAGCAAAGAATGACAGTAGTTGTGTTTCAAAGGTCTTATGTGAGTTGGTCTCGTGGGGCGAGACCAAAAGGGGGAATTGAAGTATTATTTGAATTATTTGAAGTATTAAAGTAACGTATTATGGCAGAAAGTATGATACAGTGTATTTCTGGTATATTCATTTTAATGTCACCTTATATAGAATGTGTGTTAAACTTGTGATTTCTGCATTGAGTGACTTCTGCCTAGCAGATACCAAGAAGATGCCCCTAGGGTCTCTCTGTTCTATCATCAATAGTCCTTGCAATTAACAGGGGAATTCCCAGATACATTTTCAGATAATGTAGCTAAAGTCTTGTTAAAGTTAATGATTCGTTTCCTGTAGACCCATAAAGAAGGGTGTCTGTTGCAGCAGCTAGATGTGATTATTGCTGAAACATAATGTTGGTGTTTTATTTGATTTCTTTGTTTTGTTCTTTCATGTGTGGGTACTGAATGGCTACAAACATTGTGGAGAAATGAGCTTAAACATGTTTTATTACTCTGTATGAACAGAGAGCAGTTCTGCATTCCAGTAGATTGGAAGAGCTGGGGGAGGGGACATTCTTCTTAAAAGATCTCCAGCATGTCAAATATTAGGGAAGTCTACATGATAAATATATGTGTGTGTTTAATTACTTTGTATCAAGAATAGCAGGAATGTTTTCCTCGGTATTGTGGATATTAAGGTAACTCACATGTGATATTTGTATAATCCAACTATATCTTAAAAGATGCCAAGAGTAGGTGAAACGAAAGGTGCTTTAACAACTGAGGGGGGGAAGATGGCCACAGAGACAAAGAGCCATAAAGGGGAATGTGTGTGTGCTGGCTGCAAGATATGAAATAAGATAAGGAAACTTGTTATTTAGAGCAGGTTCGTTCCAGACACCAAAAGGTATCTTGTTTTTCGTCAAACTGAAAGAGACTTTTTGTTTCCGGGTTTCTTCTGTTGCGTCGCGCTGATTGGGTACGACAGGCCATGTGTTGGTCTCTCCCAATGAGATGACCTCTGGGGGAAGCATCCACACACCTCCTCCTGTGTTTTCTCTAAGTTCGTTCTCTTTTCCTCCTGTTGCTGAAATGCTAAGTCCTTTTCCGGCTGGATGAACCAGAGCCGGAGCATTCTGCATTCTGAAGCTGCTGTTGCAGAGTGCTTTGTGATTAGGTGATTGGGTGATGTATTGTATGTTTCCACCATTAAAGCAGATTATTGTTTAACCCTTATCCTGGTGCTTTGACTTTTCCTTCTTTTAAAAAAAACTCATAGAGGAACGCGCGGAGCAGAGGTTCTGCCTCAACAGGCGTAAAACTGCTGAAATGCCATCTCCTTGGATCCGGAGGCATCACGGAGTCACAGAGAGAGCAGACAAATCACTCACCCTTTTCGCTGATAGAGCCAAAAGTAATACTACTTTGGCTGACAACAGTTTAAGGGGAACCTGGTCTAAAGGTTCAAATGGGGCTTTGCTTTAGTGCGCAGAATACCAAAGCCAAATCCCACTGAGGCGCCAGTGCGCGTGACACAGGTTTGAGTCGCCGTACTCCTCGCATAACACGGCTGCTGCGCTCAGCGAGCCCCTCTGTTCAATTTGCCGGGAATATACATTGCTCTGATGAGAGCAACGTGTGTGCGCGCCCAGAACAGCAGCCGCCTGGCTGCGTTCAGAAGCTGCGCAGATCGTACTCCTCCCTGGCGATTGAGGTAGGCTGCTTCCATAGGCGTGGCATGTTGTCTTTGCAAATTAACACATGTTTGATTGTACAGCAACGGGGCGACTCCCCTGTTCTTTTCCGAGATTTAGAAAAATAGCGGGAGTAAAAACCGCGCAAGACACTGTTCCTGGGATGACAGGAGTGTTTATTGTATCCCATGGAACTGCTGGGGGGAGAGGCTTCTCTGTGATGTGCCGTAATGGTCATCATGAGCCACGCCATCGCCGCCCCTGAGGCAAAAGGGCTGCAAGGGAGTTTCCACATGCTGCATTTCACTCCATCTCTCATCATGAGGCGCGTACACGCCCAGGGGATGAGAGGTGTGTGCGTGCTGTCCACACGAGGTGTTATAACGGTGCTCGTGGATTTATTATGACCGTGTGTAGGAGGCATATCTGGGACAGAGGAATGCCGCGAGCTCTGCAGTTTATAAACCAATAGGTTAAAAACAGCAGGCTTCTGCAGCGAATGAACCACCTCTTGAGTCCCCCTATTGGAAGAGACCCAGGGGTATCATCACGTGACCAGCTGACGCCAACGCAGAGCAGCTGCGTTACGGAGAGGGCTGTGTGGGTTGTGACACGCCGGAGGAGAGCTGTCAGTTCCTCCACTCGCTGCAGCGAGAGCCGCGCTCTCATGCTGGATGAGTTTAACTCCACTCCCAGATAAACGATTGTCTGAGAGGGAAGAGGACAGCTCTTCTTCCAATTTATTATGAAACCCAGGCTTTGACAGATGCGATACGAGATGTACCGTCTTTAAAGCGACTTCCTCTCTGGAGCGAGCCAGCAAATAGCAGGTCGTCCAGAGAAAAACCACACTCTCATCCCTCCTCTGTGTAGTGGCTCCAGCCTTCTCTACACAAAAATGCGAAGAGCTAGGAAATATCCGAACGGCAGACTATTGTCTGGTCTGATATTCCCTGAAATGAGAAAACGCAGGAATTTCCTGTGTTTCGGGATGATGGGTACGTGGAAGTATGCATCCTTCAGGTGGAAGTGAAACAGTCGTCCTGGTGAACACATTCCAGCACCTGTTTGATCGTCAGCATGTGGAATACTGACAGATCCAGGATGTCTCATTCCCCCAGTCTTTTTCGGGATTAGAAAAATAACGGGAGTGAAAACCCCTGATTTTCCTCCCTTTGAGGAACCCTGGAAATATCCTCTTTCAACATGAGTTCCAACAGCTCTGAATGGAGCACAAGACTGTTCCTGGCATAACAGGAGTGTTTCCTGAATCCCATTGAACTGTGGGGGGGAGGCGAACTGCAGGACGTATCCTCTGCTTGCTCAGCCTGCTCATCCATCTGTCCATCAGACACACACGCTGCCACTCTGAGAAACACTCTGAGAAACACTCTGAGAGCGGGCGCACATGCTTGAGATGTTCTGTGGTCGTCATGGCGACGAGCCACGCCAGGGAGCCTCCACACCAGGGCAGGAATTTCACGAGGGCCACGGCCCTCCCACTTTGGCCTTGTGCCCTTAAAAATGATATCTGCCATAAGGCCACAGTGGCCTTGATGCCCTCTCTGACTAAGTTTTGTGGTTTAGCAGTCTGCCTCTTTTCTGACACGGCTTCAACACCAGCATATTTTGAAGGAGGAAAAAAAAATCAGCGGTGCGCTTGATTTGAGCCTGGAATGCACCGCTCGGACGGTCTATGATGACAGTTGACATCAATCTAGGACCTATCTCCGCCCACCCCCTCACGGGTCCGTGTGCGTAGGACGGTCTAGGACCTAGCTAGCTGATTCTCCGCTCAAGAAAAGGCTGAGGTGAGGTAAGGTTTTGTGATGATCCTGTTTGCCGTTAAGTTTTTCATTTGTCCAGCTTTAAGTGTAATTTTATGGATAACATTACTATTTCTTGCTCGTATGTTAATGCATAATTATAATATTTTGAAGTGTTTTTGTTACTACTTGGATAAGTTATGTTGCAGTTGTGTTCTTTTTTTATTATTATCTAGTGCTAGGCAGTTAGCGCTGTGTTGTTAGCTGTCAAAGACCTCTGTGCAGACTTATTTGACCACCGGCGATCGCAGACGGAAGTTCAAAGTTTGTTGCTCGTTTATATCGCCCAATTTTCAAAACGCGATCAAAATACCCATTCACATGTCTTGTGGCATGCCTGAATTGTCTACATACGACATTGTGCGTCACCATAGTAGGGAAACTTTCCTCCCATTATGGTCCAGATTCTTGTTGGAGAAGGGAAGAATGTACCCCAATCCGCTGCACCTAATACAAATAGTCCTAGTTTTTCCTGTCTCTACCTCTCAAGTTGAACGGCAGTTCTCAGTAATGAAGAGAATGCAGGGCGATTGGCGTTTAAGCCTGCACACTTTAACAATTGAAGATCTACTCCTCATCAAATCCCAGGGTTGTGCTCCTGCTGAATATCAAAGTGATGAAGCTGTGGCAAGATGGTGGGCAGCTGGCATCAACAAAAGGAGACCCAATATTCATCCCTATGGTCAAAGGAACCCCAAAAGTCCAAATCTCCCTGACTCGTCATCATCTCCATCTTCAAGTGACTCAGAATAAGGACGCACCTTGACGTAGGCCCACTACCACAGTCTCACAGTGAGCCAAACATGTATGTGCTATAAGAATCCTTTGTAGTTTTAATAAAGAATTTGTTTAATTGCAATTTGGTGTCCATTGAATGCTTAATAAATATATATAAAAGTATTGTAAATGCATATACAATCGTAGTCACTTCATATCGTATGTTAAATCATTGTTTTAATTTATGGCCTTGGTGCCCTGGCTTTTGGCCTTTGTGCCCTTAAAAAATTGACAACTCAAAAGGCCAAGTGGCCTTGCCCCTAAAATGACGAAATTCCAGGCCTGCTCCACACGCTGCGTTTCACTCCGGCTCTCATCATGTACACACTCAGGGGATGGATGGAGGTGTGTGCAGTGCTGTCCACACGAGGTGTTATAACGGCACTCGTGGGTTTATTATGACCGTGTTTAGGAGGCGTATCTCAGATAGAGGAATGCCGCGAGCTCTGCAGGTTATTAACCGAGGTTAAAACTGGCAGGCTTCTGCAGCGAGCCCTGCTGTCTACTTAATCAACAGATTAGTGGCAGCAGGCTTAATTAGCGAGCTCTGCAGTTTATTAACCGATGGGTTAAAACCAGCAGGCTTCTGCAGCGAGCCCTGACGCTGTGGCTTCTCTGTGATATGCTGTAATGGTCGTCATGGTGACGAGCCACGCCATTGCCCTCGCCGCCGCTGCCCGTGAGGCGAAAGTGCTGCGAGCAGGGGCGGCGGGTACTGTAGGCTAGGGAAGGCTTAGCCTTCCCAAATATCTTTGTCACTGCATCCTGGTAAAATAAAAATATAATGTTTGTGTCTTTGACATTAGCGCTTCTATGCAGCCACCTGTGCCCTGTACTACGAAGCCACTTCAACATACCCTGGATATGTTTGAGTTATCTTAACTAACCCTAACAAACGAGATCTCGCTAAGCGGTCCTACGACGCTGGTTATCAACTCAGTAAATCAAGCCAGGGTTTCTCTCTCCAGCTGAGAGTGCATTCACGTGAAAGGGGCGAGGTTAGCTACATTTGACCAATCACAAACAGGGACAAGTGTAGTACTGACAGCGCAGCGTCATACTTCATTAATCAAAAGTAAACTAATATTAGACAAATATGAACTTTAACCATCCATGACTTAAACATATAATCCAGGATACAAGCCACATAGTTGCACCTGCAAGGTGAATACAGAACAACTGGTTAAAAAATAACTACAGAGTGTTTGAAAGCGTACAACAGTTTTATGATATCACTGCCCCATCGACACTGGTGGATCTGACTTTAATTAGGCTACATTTGACTCGAGTGTTTCGTCAACTGTGACACTGTAAGTGTTGCACGGCCAGATACGGCTTGAGAAGCTGACTTAGATAAGGAAATATTGTGATATTATATGATCGATGGTCTGATTGAATGATAAGTGCGACATGTCGGCGTCTTCTCTGCATACGGCAGTTTAAACTGTATTTCCTTTATCCTGTAATATGACTTGATAGATTTAAAGGTGACCTATCATGCAAAATAGACTTTTGGACGTCTTTGAAAGATGAATATGTGTCCCCGGTGTTCCAGGGAACTCATCAAGTGTCAGAAAACACAACCCTCTCTATTTTCCTCCATACCCAAATCTCTTAAAAAGGGGCTGCAACGGATCTGATATAGACTGATCCAGATTTGAACACTTCTATGACGTCACAGAAGTGGCGCTACGGCTATTGGGCCAACTCCACCAATCAGGAGGAGACAGCCACGGACATTGCCGTTAGAAAGTGCTGGAGACACTGTAGTACATATGCCAGGCCTGTAGATGGTGCTGTTCTCACAGAATCAGCCCATGAAAAGACAGTGTTAAATTGAGCGAAATGAGGAATGGCTTAAATGCATGATCTGTTTGGTATTTTGAAAAATAAAAAGTATAAATATGCCTTATATGGGTATGGTCCTACACTATATTATTCAAATATAGCATGATAGGTCCACTTTAAACTCTGCACACTCAGCTCTGATCTGTCAGCAGGCGGTGCTTTCACTGAGTTGATCTCTTTTCTATAGACGCCGGAGGCAGGCAGCGTCAGGTAAAAAAAACTGATTTAGCCTTCCCAAACCTGAGCCTCACGCGCCGCCTATGGCTGCGAGGAAGCCTCCACACTCTGCTTTTCACTCCGGCTTTCATCATGAGGCGTGTACAAGCTCAGGGGATGAGTGGAGGTGTGTGCAGTGCTGTCCACATGAGGCGTTATAATGGCGCTCATAGGTTTATTATGACCGTGTGTAGGAGGCGTATCTCAGACAGAGGAATGTCGCGAGCTCTGCAGGTTATTAACCGATAGGTTAAAACCGGCAGGCTTCTGCAGGGAGCCCTGCTGTCTACTTAATCAACAGATCAGTGGCGGCCGGCTTAATTACGGCTCTGCTTCCTCGGAGGCTCTCGCGGAGTAGACCAGGAGCGGCGGAGCCTCACTCCCCTTTGACTCGCCGCCGGGAGACCCTGTCTCTGGGGTGGCGGGGGAGCGGAGACGTGGGACGGAGCCCCTGCAGCCGCCGAAGGGCGAGTCTGACGCAGAGGCGGTTGCTGTGGGCGTCTCTCCTCTTGCGGCCTCCTGTTGCCGGCCGTGGACGCCGCAGCTGCTGCGGCTGCTGCGGGCGTTGGTGCCGCTGTGGGCGCTCAGCAGGCTGGAGCCAGCTGACATGATGGTGAATGCCGTCCGCCTGTCCGCGCCCGTCTTCATGGACTTCACCTGGGGTCCGAACAGCCCATCCGGGCTGATTGGAGCGTCCAGTAGAGCTTTTCTGGCCGTCTCCGTAATAGACGCCTGCTGCAGCCAGAGGTGGCGCTGGATCTGTGTCACCCACGCGGAAATCCTTGGAGACAGCGACGGACACGCACAGAGTGAACGCCGTGCTGGCCGCCTTGCTGATTTCCTCTGCCTCGGTGGTGGACCGCTCTACCAGTGTCACCACCGAGTTGGAGAGCAGCACGATGTTATTCGCTGTCGCCTGAAAGTCACACTGGTGCACCCGGTCGGCCTGGCGGGCGACATACTGGTCTCTGGGGGAGCTCAACATAGGGCGCCGTCCGGCGATTATGCTGGCCTGTCTTACCCCAAAAAACGCTGTCAGGCTCGGCTCCAGAGAAGGGGTGACTGGGAAACCAGCATCTGTGAACCCCCTCCACCTTGGTGAGGGGAACAAATGTTGCCACCGGAGCCTTCAGGGTCCTCGGGTTCGCCACCGCCCCCCCCCTGGAACCTCCTGATGGCCGGGAAGCGTGGCCAGATCGGGTCACTCCTGACCGTCTACACCCGCGAAAAAACTCCGGTTATGTCGTCCGGAGCACACCTCTCCTGAGCTATGGGAACGGGGAGATCTCTGCAGGCGGCTGCCTTGCGTATGATCTCCGGCAGTTCCCCTAGGATGCCACCTATCGCTGGTAGCGCTGTGGCATCCTGGCACCCTGCTCCGACTCTGTCTCCCCGTCCGGGGGAGAGGAGGGATTGGAGAACCGAACGGTGAACCGTGGAGGGAGGCAGGGCAGGAGTTGTCGGAATCCTTCCCGGCACTCGGCCCCAGGGACACGAGGCCCCCATCCGCGGGCTCGTAAGCCTGGACGGGCCAATCGTCCTCCTCGGCCGCAGCAGCAAGAGCGTCCGCTCTCTGCTTCCTGTCGCCCGAGGGGAGACGGGCACAGTGTGTGCATGCTACCTGCTGGTTTAGAGCCGCGCACACGTCTGTAAATCCACGGATATATATATATATATATTTAACTAAATCTACTACCCAGTAGGTCTTAAAGTTGTAAAATGCACCAAATCCAGATGTATTTTGTCTCTCCATTCACCTGACTGAGCCGATAGTGGGAGATTGGAGGCGGGGCTTAAGGGAAAACTCAAGTTCGCATGCTCTGAGCCAAATGCTGTACTTCTGCTCTCGACAGCCAGGAATGACGGGTAATTAGTGACGTTTTGTTCTCGAGAATCTCAGGCCATTTTGGCTTCATGTGTCACTTCTTATAATACACCCATGGTTCACACTGGAAAAGCACTCAAACAAGAAATAATGCTGTCTATGTATTAAACCTTCATTGGAATTCTCCCAAAATGGGAGTCGCAAGGGCAGCACGATTTGAAATAATTTTCTATACATTTTGCAAATACAGTTACCACCTATTGACACAAGAAAGATTAAAAAAAGCCGGAACCACCTTGAGGCTTTTATTGTTAGTATTGTATTGTGATTTATATTACATTACTTTACACTAAGCTAACCATTTTCCCAAAGCGATTTACAATGAGGTCATCCAAAAGTGACAGAAGGTTATCAGGTTACATCATTTTGTAATTTGATACTCAGATTAGGTACCTGATTACATCGTTTTTACAAGGTAATTGTAACGGAATACATTTTTAAAGTAACCCTCACAACCGTGCATAAAACATGAAACACGTTTGATCCCCTGGGGAAACCCCTATGTCTGTACAATACAAATTGAAAATGCAATACTTGTTTTGCATGACCCATTTTTGGAAATGCATCACACCAGGGTGAGGATTAGGATTAAAGAGAAACTCACAGTGATTGAAGTGTGTCTGCCGATGTCTCAAGACTACAGCTCCAGTACCAGAATAGCTCAGGCCTCCAGCCATCGTGGAGTCAGGGGTGGGACCTTCTCGTTGCCTGCTAGTGACATTGTGTCATGCGTCCCCTTAGCACGAAAAACGTAGTTGTATATCTTTAAATGCAAACGCATCAGTTAACGTGCAGGGATTTGATTTGTCATGATTTTGTTGAAGGTGAGTTGGAACACGAGGAGTTCCTGCAGAGGTACAAAGCGCGACTCCATCCTTTTGATTCAAGAGAGCAAAAGTGACATGTTAATTTGCTCTGCTCTGAATGTCATATAGTATATCCCCTAATGGAGTCACGGATCTAGGAAACCACGCTTTTAAAAACCAGCTCTTTCGCTGTGAAATAAATGTAATATACTGGCACATTTCGGTTGGAGAAGTTAAGAAAATAGGTGCTCTAACACAGGTTAAACTGTTTTTACAACTCAGAGGAACTCCCTGAGGAGAGGGCACACAAACTGTAGTCTACCTGAGAATAAAGTTCCGGCTCTTTGTTCATTAAAAAGTTTCTGGTGAAAGGACAAAGTCTTTTTTCCTAGAGGGGACAGCGAGAGCCCCAGATCTATGTGACATTTCAGCTCATTAAAAACGCTGACAGTCCCACTGCCGTTTTATTACCAGTCATTTTCTGTCTCCCTTTGCACCAGTCTGACATGTTAAGGAAATAAGAGTGTGTGTAAATCTGAGCGTGTGAGAGTAATGAGGGATGAGGGAGGTTGGGGGGAGGATAAGTAACAGTGAGAGGGAATTACAGAGAAGGTCTATTTCTCAGGTAAGCGTTTTTAAAGCTAAATGTATTTGCAGTGATTAATTGTTTCAGTGTGTAGCCCCGACCTCAGCT
The DNA here is from genome assembly GCF_949606895.1 of Notothenia rossii. Taxonomy (NCBI): domain Eukaryota; kingdom Metazoa; phylum Chordata; class Actinopteri; order Perciformes; family Nototheniidae; genus Notothenia; species Notothenia rossii. The sequence continues at coordinate 47,491,904 of NC_136907.1, read as the reverse complement.
ATAACGTTTACAGAATATTTTGGATTTACGGCTAAACTGACAAAACGGCAGGAAACGTTTTTTCATCACAAATTCCAAAAAGTGTGCAATGCTGCTTGCAGTCCTGTGGGTCTCCGACCTCCGCAACTTGTGGTGTGCCCCCAGGCGGTTATTAATTTTGCTGTGCGTGGGAGCGGGCGGTCAATAGATAACGGGCAGGTTCCTGGATTTATGGCACTAAAGAAAAAGGCTCCACCTGTAGAAAGTGCTTTTCCACCTGCACATGTCATTCAAAGTAAGTACGTTTTTGTATTGTTTTTCAAGACAATAAATAAGAAACTCAGCCGTTGCAAAGGGGTCATGGAACCCATTTAATCCCCCCCCGCCCAACTACATTGATTCCTGCTTTGCCTGGATTGCATCAAAGAAAAAAGGTATTTTCCTAACAACTAGTCTTTCAGGACAGGACTTGCACCGACACTGGCCAATGTATTTATAATGCAATGTTATTGGTGTGAGTCTTCTGTGGGAAAACTAAAATGTTTTGTACGGTGGATTACTATAAGAGCACCTACATAATTAACCACACCATGTGTTCTTATCTTGTTGTTTTATTTGGGCTTCAACAACGTGGGCAACAGCGATTTTTTTTTCACATTTTTCTAATGTGAGGATTGAAAGAAGAAAATTAAACGTAATGGTTACTCGCACTCCCCCACGTGTCCACACATACATTCACATAAATGCCAATTTGTATGATTGTATGACAACATTTTGAAAAATGTAAACTTTATGCAATATATGCATAATTTGTTCGGCCTACACAGCTATCACTGTGCACATCACCATTCTAACAGGTTTAAAGTGTACACACCACTGTTCATTAAATGAATTCAAACTGAGGGCATGCTGAACAGCAAACAGAAAGGAAAAAAAGAGAGAGAAAAACTGAACACAAGAGGTCAACCAGGAATTAAGGTGTGTAAATTGTTGGTCCTTTTTACTTTTGTCACGTTTGATAGATTTTTTTGTATAGTTCCATCTCATTAAGAAAACCAGAGAAATGTTAAGGAAGCAACATTTGTGGATGAAATATGTAGCTTTTTAACAAATTCCAAATTCAGTTTTTATTATCATATTTTAACACCAGAATGTTTTTTTAATGTTTGAACTACAGTGCATGAAAACAAGTACAACTATTTCAATATCAGATGGATATTGGGCCACGTGTATAAAATATATAATGGTGTCAATTCCTCTTGGTTACATCCGCAGTAACACATTTCTTTTATCCTTGCGTGTTGCTTTGGCAAAGTGCTCAGAGAGGTGAGCTTTGACATGGATCCCCAGCTGCTTCAACCGAGATCTACTTTGCAAACTCCCGTCAAACTAGAACTAAGCTAAGGTCAGAATAGCTTTATTTAACAGCTGGTCTTATGTCTGTGACCCCTCCTGTTGTTAATTGATAAGCCTGAAACATGCACTTGTCAAGGTTCAGAGGCACATTTAGCAAATTAGGCAGTAGCCATCGATCATCTTAAGATAAGATATACTTTATTGATCCCAAGTTGGAAACCTTTGCGTTACATAAATGTGTAACAGTTGTAAATATGCAGTGGTGTTTATTTGTAAATCATTTAGTATAATCACACAAATTCTGTGTGTTATATTTAATAATTCTGTGTTCTTCATTTATTGAATGTTCAATACCTGATAAGGTCGGAGATGAAAAACATGGGTCGCAGGTTCCTCAACAGTGCTTTACAAGACATCTATCAATGTTTGTACCTCCACCATTAAACTGTCATATTCTGCAAAAATGTATTGTCAGGTCCTAAAACAAATAATGCAATATATTAAACGTTAAGTACTTTGTCAGGCTTAATATTTATCTGTTGATACCCCCAATGCTTTTTTCTTATTGAAAAGAAGACCTTAACCTAAAGTATTCATTAATGTTTAAATAAAGCCTAATTAGTTTGTCTGTTTTGCACATCCTCCTATTAATATCTTTGGACGTCCTGCACTAAACAGTTTTATTGTAGGGATCACTACAGTATCTTATTGATATTTTCTATTCTATATTTATTAGGGCTGTCAGTCGATTAAAATATTTAATCGCGATTAATCGCACTATTGTCCATAGTTAATCGCGATTAATCGCAAATTAATCGCACATTTTGTATCTGTTCTAAATGTACCTTAGAGGAATATTTTCAAGTTTTTAATACTCTTATCAACATATGAGTGGACAAATATGCTTTACGCAAATGTTTATTATCATTTGAACAATGACAAATATTCTCATGAATATTAAACAACAACCTCTGAACATTACAAATATTCGCCTAAATTCAATCTGGAACCTCTCTCATACAATAATACAATACAAAGTGTGTGTGTGTGTGTGTGTGTGTGTGTGTCTAGCACCAGATGCTAACAACAACAACAATACACGTAAGGTCTCTCTCTCGCGCCACACATACACCCTCCCAGTCCTCCCGATGGCCAGTCGGTGCCTGCCGGTGAGCGTGGAAGTGTGGTCTGCCGCAAGCGGACGGCTGGAGCGGTGCTGTCAGTGTAGCCGGTCTGGGCCTACTTCTCAGCAGACCCTTGTTACGACTCTGCGTTGTGTTGTGCGTGTTTGATGGACAAGGAGATTCGGTTGTTGTCTTTAACCGAAACTGTGGCGTATTTATTCCTCTGCATGAAGTAAACACAATAATGCAGCAGCATGAATACACATGGACGTCTGCAACACACCAGTCTCAGTCTGCCATACAAACAACTGCGAGACTAGTACTTATAAAACATTCAGATATCAAATCTGTCACAATAGATCACAATACACTGTACAATTACAGTTACACTGGAAATGTATACACCACCGGCTAATTAGTATTTTTAGACATGTAAATAAAACAATAAAATAAACACATAGTACAAAACACAATAGACCAAAAACATGGGAGCAACAAATATACCTGCATGAAGTAAACACAATAATGCAGCAGCATTAATACACATGGACGTCTGCAACACACCAGTCTGTGGTGGGGAAAAGACGCCATTAAACATGCTGCAGGTGCTGTGTGTGAGTCCTCACAAGTGCTGCTAAACAGTACACTTAACTAAAAGTTTGCTAAAACACTCAAACTTCTGCAAAACAACTACACAGCAACACATTAGCACCATGGAATGATATTATTACCTTGTTTTCACAGACCTTGTTACACTGTAATCATCTTTTAGAACAGAAATCTACAAAGAGCACATGACAAACTCTCCTCACCTCAGTCTGCCATACAAACAACTGAGTGAGAGAGGGTGCAACGCAGGTAGATGACGTCACTGCCGAAAGTGAAGACTTCAAAATAAAAGCATTAGCTCCCAAAACGGTCTTTTGTAGTAAACATACCAAAATAAAAGTGACAATAAATAATATTGGAACAATAAAATAAAACGTGAGGGATTATTGGTGGAATGCATTCCTGTATATTTATATACCTGCTACATTCACCCCTCCTGAATTACACCAAAATCCTGAGCGGCTGACAGGACATAACAATGACAGGGACATTAACACTGCGTTAAAACTGGCACGGGTTCACATAAAGATACCATCTTCACAATCAGCTAGAAGCTACCTGGTAAACAGGTTCAGAGAAATCAAAAGGGTGATCAACCCTTAATCCCCTCTTAGAATTGCTTGGTGCCGTGTACACCAAACTACCCGGCCTACTTGAGTCCCAAACCGTACTCGTGAGCACAGACAGTAAACAGTACATCACTTACAGTGACACATTGCAAAATGTAAAAAAAAACAACGATAAAAAAAGAAACATCTCAATAAAAGAAAACACACAAGAAGAAATAATACAGCCCCTTCAGAACAGGGTAAGAAGAGACTGGGATCTCTTACTGAAAGAGTTTGCGAACCCCCTCATGCTGGTCGGCCTCTGAACCATTGTCTCTACAAAACGGCTGACCCTCTTAACAACCCTGCCAGCACGTGTCCTGACCACACCCTGCGTGTCTGCTTGAGTGGGGGCTTGGCTGTCTCGGCCCTGTTCTGCAACTGTTGGTAAAGTGTCAGAAATAACGGTCGGGACATGGCCTGTGTCAACCATCGACACTGAGTCTGATGTGCCAACTGCTGACGCTGTAACCGGTCTGAATGACTGGACACTGCTTGCGTTGATCACTGATGCTGTATCTGGTACACTTGACTGATCTAGCTCTGCATCAGACTGATCTTTGTCTGTATCAGCTTCGTCACAGGACCGGTGACTGGCAGTGTCTTCCGCCCCACTCAGTGCCCATGCGCTTGTCCTATCCTCCGAACCCTCTTCCTCTTCCAAAGAGTTGACGAGATCCTCCATCCGAGACCCGTCCTCTGAATCATCAAGACTGTCCAAAGTCTCCGGCATTTCTCCTTGAGCAGACTCTATGGGCAGGAAGCTGATATCCAGGATAAGGTTGCGATGCACTACCTTTGTTTTACCCTTGTCATCTTCCAACATGTAGACATGAGTCTGTGGGTTGCTGTCCACGACAGTATAGACTGTTGGTTCCCACTTGTCCGCAAGTTTCTTCTTTCCCCTCTCACCTTTGTTGGCGAGAAGTACTCTGTCTCCCACGTTCAGGCAAGTCCCCTTGATCTTTCGATTGTAACCTCTGGCTTGCTTGTCCTTCTCCTTGATGGCATGCTTTCGAGCAATGTCTGCTGCTTCATGGAGGTGGGACATAAGCGTTGTCACATAGCTGCCATAGTCAACAACCACTGGGTCGTGTAGGACCTGTTTGAACATCACATCAACGGGGAGTCTTGGAATCCGACCAAACATTAGGTGGAAGGGTGCGTACCCAGTCGTCTCATGCACTGTCGCATTGTATGCAAATGTCAGGGTCTGGATTTGCTGGGGCCACTTGGCCTTCTCTCTCAGTGGCAGTGAACGGAGCATACCCCCCAGAGTCCTGTTAAATCTCTCAGTCCCTCCGTTCCCCATGGGGTGGTAGGCTGTAGTGTCTGACTTGAAGACACCCGATAGTTTAAGCAGTTCTGCTATGAGCTCACTCTCAAAGTTGGCTCCTTGATCTGTATGTATGCGCCCCACAAACCCATACACACAGAAGACGTTGTCCCACAACTTCTTAGCAACTTGTTTCGCTTGTTGGTTTGTGCAGGGAAAGGCATGGGCCAACTTTGTGAAATGATCTGTCAGGACAAGAACATCTACTGAACGCTGCTTGCTATCTTCCGCACTCCAGAAATCCAAACGCACTAGTTCCATAGGAGCGGTGGTCCTGATACTTTCAAGCGGAGCTCTGGCAGAAGGATCCGGTGTCTTGGCCAGGATGCACCTCTGGCAGCACTTCACATAGTCCTTAATTTGGTGCTCCATTCTAGGCCAGAAGAAGCGTTGTCTTGTCAGGTAAATCGTTCTTGCCTGCCTTTGATGTCCGGCCAAGTCATGTACACCACGCAAGGCCTTGTCTACCAGACTTTGGGGCAAGACAAACTGACGCCTCTTCTGTTTGCTCAAGGGATCCTTGGTGACTCTATAGAGCACTCCATCAAGTCTCTCCCACTGCTTGATGAATACCAGAACACTTGTGTCCAGACCGTCTCTCTCCCGCCTTGAGGGTCTTCTCTGTCGACTCAGAAAAGGCATGACTCTAGAGATGCCAGGGTCAAGCCCTTGGCTTTTTCGGAGCTCTTCCAGGGAGAAGGCAGGTAGCAGATCCTGCCCTGGTGGAACAAGGTGTTGAACGGACTGGATCAACTCTGTCGCCCTGGACTCTGCAGCTGCATCCCAGTGGTCATGAGAATCAAGGACAGCTTTCACAATGTTGTTACACAGGGGCGGGGAACAATGGGACTGAGTCACAGCACCTTGTTTTGACCTCTTCGTCCGCTGACACTGGACCTTTAAGCGAAAGACATCCTGAACTCCATTTTCTCCAACTTCATCAGATTCGGCAAGCAGATTGCGATAGGACTCTGTAACAAGTCTACGCCCAACTGTCTTGGCAAACGGGTCCCGACTGAGAGCATCAGCCACTATGTTCTTGGTTCCTGCAATGTGCTTCAGACTGAAAGTATAAGGAGCGAGCTTTGCGACCCATCGTTGTTCGCAGGCGTCGAGTTTGGGCTTAGTCATTATGTATGTGAGTGGATTATTGTCCGTCCTTCATGGGGACCCACCTATCACCCCACAGAGGTGTCACGATCCGGCCAACCATGATGTTACGTGGCATGGACTTGGATGAGGTCGGCTCAACTATCACAGTGCTTCCCGGTGACATGGGAGTATCGTTAGGTAGCTTACCCTAAACGAGGTGTTCTTGCATTGCTAGGAGAGTGACTGACTGCTTCAGCTTGACTGTGCCAATTTTGTCTGGTAGCTCCTCACCCCTCCAACGGGATGTGTTCGCCATGAGGTCCAAGAACTGTTCACACTCTGGGGATGAGGAAAGACTGCAAACTGAGATAAGCCGCCAGTAATCATCACTGTTCTTCAACTTGCGCATGAGAAACTTGATCACATTTGTGCCAATGATGAGATCATCTCGCTGGCCTGGCACCACAAGAACTGGAACGATGCAGTTCTCCCCATACACCTTCAGTTCAACTTCGTATGCACTTCGGTTTAGTGAGTTTTCCTCCACACCCAACTAAAACCACTTCCTGAGTCATCGGTCTTGGTTCTGACAATACTTTTTCACTCAGCATCTTTTCCACTGCTTCTTCGCTGAAAGTACAGGCCATGGAACCTGAATCAAGCATTCCCTGCATCTGGAACATATTATTCACATTGACTGGAGCATAGAATAGTTCATCATATGGCTCAACTCTATGCGTGATCTGTGCTATCATCGTCACACCAGCCGGTGCTGCACCGCACAACTTCACATAACACTGTTCATATTCACTGTCACTTCTGAGGGTTTGTTTGTCCTCACCCACACGTCCCCTCTCCAAATGCGGGCCAGTCAGTTTAAAGGCTGCTGCTCTCGAGGTGAATGTGCGGCCTGGTCCTCCCGTACGGGAGTGTAACTCTGACAGTCTTTCTTGATATGGCCAGGCTTAAAACAAGACAAGCACAGGCGCTCTCGCCGGCAGTGTGCTAGAGTGGAGTGTTCCATAGACTTGCATACCTTGCAGTGTTTTCTCTGGTCAGACGGGTGCTGCCTATACATTGGCTGGTTGTTTTGAGCCATCGGCTGGCTGTTCTGAGCCATCGCCTGGCTGTTCTGAGCTAGTGTGCGGTCAAGCAGGCCAATCAAAGTCTTTAGGCAATTACCATCAAACTGAGGAGCAGATGTGACATTCGCTTCAGCCTGGACAGGGGGCAACACTGGAAGGCTAGGCATAGACACCTCCTCAGACACAGGTGTTTGAACATGAGCTGCCACATGTCTTGCTGCGCTGGGGCGGTTTGGTCTGGTGTTCAGCTGTTCTCTCATTTCGATTTGATAACGGTCAACATGCTCCTGTATTTCACCAGCTGTCCACTTCTCTGGCGCTTTGAACCGCAACACTGCAGCCAGGGAGGGATCTGGACAATACTTGACAAACATCATGGTTACTTCTCGACGGGGATCATCAATATGTCTCCCATGTCTGCTCAAGCCCTCCTCAGCTGCATCAACAGCTTTGTTAAGGCGGATCCAGTACTCGACAGGGTCCTCTCCTGCTACAGGCACAGTGCTGTAGAAGTCTGCAAGGGGCATACTCGAACATGACACACCACCAAAATGCTGTTTCAATATGTCAGTTATAACTTTTGGGTTCTCGTGAGGCTTCAATAACGGATTGCTACGGAGCGTTATCTTCACAATGTCTCTGGCTTTACCCATTAATATAGTCAACATCTCCTGATGCTGCTGACCCAGCTGTATGCTTCTCTTCCTCAAGTATGTGTCCATGAGCTCCTCCCACTCATGCACTGAGAGCTTGTCAGACCCATCTCCTCTGTACACAGGAGGCTCTCTCACATCGGACTGCATGACTAACTTCACACCAGTCAGGTTAAGTGTGGAGTCAACGCGCGACTGGCCTGCACCTGAGTTCTGAACCCGTGCTTGACTGCCTTCATTCGCTTGACTCTCTTCCTTTAACTGAGCTGATATAGACTGTCCCACTTGCTGGGCGATGTGTGCGATGAGATCACTCAAAGCTGGGTCACTCCTGTCTGGGATGGCCGAAAGTGAAAAGGTAGGTCTGTCGGTAAGGGACGGGTGGCTAGGTAGACGGGTGGAGGTGAGAACTGGGGAACCTCCATTGTCTGGAACAATAACTGGGCGGGTGTAGCTGGGCGCTGGCGACATCATGTCGCCTGGACTTGCAACTGAAGAATTAAACAGCTGTGCCCCCCTCCCAAAAGAGTTAAACAGCGGTGCACCCCTCCCCAAACCAGCAACTGGAGAGTTAAATAATTCCAAACCAGGAAGTTGCGCCCCCCTCCCAAAACCAGAAACATTTTGAACAGCTTTCCCCATTACATTGAAATCCATCTCTTTTTTTGTTTCAAAAAAACTTAGTTAATGTCAACAAAAACAGAAAATACTGATTCACAATAAACAATGGACATTTTTTTCAATGTCTTTTTCTTTCACTTGACAAACATTTTTCCAGAAAGAACACAATGTCCTTGTAACTGTGACAAAGCCACTTCAATATAACCTTCATAAGGGAACCTCTTTTTTGTTGTTGTTTTGACGTCCGACAACCTCCGGTGACCAAGCTGGTGTTGATCCACGATGTGATCCGGGTCACGGCACCAATGTAGCCGGTCTGGGCCTACTTCTCAGCAGACCCTTGCTACGACTCTGCGTTGTGTTGTGCGTGTTTGATGGACAAGGAGATTCGGTTGTTGTCTTTAACCGAAACTGTGGCGTATTTATTCCTCTGCATGAAGTAAACACAATAATGCAGCAGCATTAATACACATGGACGTCTGCAACACACCAGTCTCAGTCTGCCATACAAACAACTGCGAGACTAGTACTTATAAAACATTCAGATATCAAATCTGTCACAATAGATCACAATACACTGTTCAATTACAGTTACACTGGAAATGTATACACCACCGGCTAATTAGTATTTTTAGACATGTAAATAAAACAATAAAATAAACACATAGTACAAAACACAATAGACCAAAAACATACCTGCATGAAGTAAACACAATAATGCAGCAGCATTAATACACATGGACATCTGCAACACACCAGTCTGTGGTGGGGAAAAGACGCCATTAAACATGCTGCAGGTGCTGTGTGTGAGTCCTCACAAGTGCTGCTAAACAGTACACTTAACTAAAAGTTTGCTAAAACACTCAAACTTCTGCAAAACAACTACACAGCAACACATTAGCACCATGGAATGATATTATAACCTTGTTTCACAGTTTAAGATTATATAAACACTGTAAACATATTTTAGAACAGAAATCTACAAAGAGAACATGACAAACTCTCCTCACCTCAGTCTGCCATACAAACAACTGAGTGAGAGAGGGTGCAACGCAGGTAGATGACGTCACTGCCGAAAGTGAAGACTTCAAAATAAAAGCATTAGCTCCCAAAACGGTCTTTTGTAGTAAACATACCAAAATAAAAGTGACAATAAATAATATTGGAACAATAAAATAAAACGTGAGGGATTATTGGTGGAATGCATTCCTGTATATTTATATACCTGCTACATCAGCATCAGCTTGTAGATGGTATTTTAAACTCGATGCGCTCTGAAACTACAGGGCGGCCGAGGACAAAAAATCCATATGTGTTAATCGCGTTAAAATAATTAGTGGCGTTAATTTTTTTTGCGTTAACGCGTTATTAACTTGACAGCCCTAATATTTATATCATTGATGTCAGGGTTGAGTGAAGCAGGCGGGACCCAAACGCAGATTTAACCGAAAATACCGTTATTAAAAGGCTACAAGAAAACTACAGAGCTCTTCCACGTGAACATAGTCAAAAAACAAACAAGGATCTCACAAAGACTGACAGAAAAACCAGAACTTAAATGCACACAAGACTAATCACACAAACAAGACACAGGTGAGGAGGGAGGAGAAAACACAGGGGCACAAGGTGAACACAATCAGGAAATCAGGCACAGGAGGGCAAACACAGAGACAGGAATCAACAGACAAGACAGGGGGTGAACACCTTTCAAAATAAAACAGGAAACCAGAGACAGACAAAACACAACACAGACAGACCGTGACCTTCTACTTTACCCCTATTGTGTATGGACTCAATTTTTATTAGGGCTGTCAAGTTAACGCGTTAACGCAAAAAAAAATTAACGCCACCAATTATTTTAACACGATTAACGCATGTGTATTCTTTTGTCCTCGGTCGCCCCGTAGTTTCAGAGCGCGTCGAGTTTAAAATACCATCTACAAGCTGATGCTGACAGCCCCGCTCCTGCCGTCCGCTTGCGGCAGACCACACTTCCACGCTCACCGTCAGGTACCGACTGGCCATAGGGAGGACCGGGAGGGTGTGTGTATGTGTGGCGCGAGCGAGCGAGAGAGAGAGAACGGGCACACCTTACGTGCAGGGGCGCCGCCAGGGATTTTGGGCCCCATGAAAATATATCACATTGGGCCCCACCACCAGGCACAGGCCACTTTGTTTATAAATTACCTCAGTTGGAAGAAAAGCTGGTTCAGGTTTAGCGTTTTGGGGGGACCGGGCGGCTGAGCCTAAAGATGGATCTGTTGGACCTGGCACCAGGGGGAGGGACAACTGATTTAGTATGACTAGGCGCTAAAAATGTGCCTGCATTTATTAAAGGTAGGGTAGGTAAGAATGGAGAAACCAGCTCGAGTGCGCTACAATTTGAAAATAGACAACCTAAAAAAATCTGCCCCTTCCTTCAGAGTTCCTTACAGAGCCCCTCCTCCAACACACACAAACGCGCACATGACCAATGAGGGCACGAGATAAGTTTGTGCACAAATGGAAGGCTGACAGGCAGGTAGGCCATCCATTCATTTTAGCCGGGCCGGCTCAGATGATTGGTCGTGCGTTTTACAGAGCCACGGCTTACACAGATGACATTTTTGTATGTATTTATTTTTCAAAGCATTTAATATATTCATTGCTATCAGGATGTTAAGAGCATTCCATGAATATAACAAAAAGCGTTTCTGAAGTGAATTACCTACCATACCTTTTTAAATGTCAGCTAAAAGAGCAGTGAAATTAAAGACCTCTGAATTTTCTGTAAAGATATTAACACACACACACACACACACACACACACACACACACACACACACACACACACACACACACACACACACACACACACGCACAAACATACACACACACACACACACACACACACACACACACACACACACACACACACGTACACACACTTTGTATTGTATTATGGAATGAGAGAGGTTCCAGATTGAATAGAGGCGAATATTTGTAATGTTCAGAGGTTGTTGTGTTTAATATTCATGATAATATTTGTCATTGTTCAAATGATAATAAACATTTGCCTAAAGCATATTTGTCCACTCATATGTTAAGAGTATTAAAAACTTGAAAAATATTCCTATAAGGAACATTTAGAACAGATAAAAAATGTGCGATTAATTTGCGATTAATCGTGATTAACTATGGACAATCATGCGATTAATCGCGATTAAATATTTTAATCAACTGACAGACCTAATTTTTAGGTTTTCATCAAATATAACATATTTCACAAAAAAATGCAATAACGTGCTTTAACCACTAGGTGGTGCAGGTTAAAATACTGTGAAGTTTACAGTGTTAACACCATACAATATACTGCTGTTTCCAGTTTAGTTTATGATGGATGTATTTTGTTATCCACACATATATTGTTTTGATATTTGTAACACCAAACCAACAAAAAACATGGTCTTAACATGACCCAGTGGTCTAGTTAATAAATAATATAGTATCAAACATATTAAAATTAACTCTTATTTTGAAAATACAGCTTCCTGTGTTCGAATGAGCTGCTCCGACCCTCGGTCCTGAGTCTATGGTCCTGACGGACTCCAAAGGTCTGACATTATACAATCGAACACACGGATAATTGTGTCTTATTGTTGAGTAAATAACAGTCAAGAATACAAAATTAGAAGGAACAAACGATGAAACAAGATTTCAGTATTCTGAGCCCCTACTCTCCCCCTAACTGACGTCAACAAAAGTCTGACATTAAAATAAAGAAGTAAAAACAATAAGTGTGGCTTGATATTGAGTAAGAAAAAGGTTGATAAACGCTGTGATAATGGATCTGCGGAGAGCATTTCTCCGCGATCCCAACTCCTCTATTACCAACGTTCAGGGAGCAAGTCAATGGGACTCCCTGATAGTTGAAAATTGACGCTAAAGGGCCTCCACTGCGTTTGATAGTGACGCCAAGGGATCCTGACATAACGTCACTATACAGGGTATATGCAGGAATCCTGAAGTCAAATTGAATACCTTTTAAGACCTTTTTTAAGACCCTTTCCATACATTTTAAGACCTCATCGCCACTTGAGTTTTAACTGGTTACATTGGCAACACACTTTACCTCACATTTACTATATAGTATTGATTGTCCCTCCTCCTTATCTTCCAACCCATTTGGACGCAAAATGCATTTCCCCTGTGATGGAAATGATGGTACTAAAGCTTAATACAGTGTAAACCTAATGAAATGTAAACTGCTGTATTCTGAAAATGTCATGTCAACGGTTTGACTGATTAGGTCAAATCCCTGGAGTGACCTTTGAATGTGTGTGAGTGATCAACAGATGTTTTGCAAGGGGGTTTTATGACACTACAGGAAGGAAGGTAGGATAAGGTCTTATCTGTATCTCTTTTGCTCTGTGTAGGGTGTGAGTTTTGCATACAGTGCCAGGGGGTCTCAGCTGACCTAATCAAATGTTGTTTTTAATATAACTAAGCTTTGATGTCCTCCTATAAAGAGGGCCTGTTTCACTCAGAAAGGTACGCGCTCTTTTGGAGGAGACGTCATACTTGCAAGTATAAAATATCCTTATTGCTTTTAATACAAATATTGTGTTGCTGTACGTTTGTTACCTTACCGATTATTCTCTCTAGACCACAGCTGATTTTAAAGCTGCTACGACATCCCCATAACGATGCTTTTTAACAACCGGCATAAACGGACCTTCGCGCGCTATCAAGCAGTGAGTATGCGATGTCCTGTTCAGATGACGTCGAATCCATACATAAAATACACAGAATCACACTACACACCTACGCAATGATTACATTCAGGCACACTGTAGAATACAACCTCTTTGGACAATTTATATACTTATTGAAAACAAGCTACAAAATGTAATACCTTGGAAAATGCCGTTTAATACTTTTGAATAGCCTTAATTTTCTCTAAATTGATTTATCAATTTGTACAAGAAAATTATAGTAGTGCTATAGTACGAGTTGGGAGTGAGAATGTGTTGGTCCTGGAGCTGCAGAGAACAGTGTGCGACAGCTCATTAACTCCCATCATGCCTCGCTGTTTCTGCTCATGAGAGACCTTGAACCTGTAACTGCTTTCACGGCACCGCACTTCTCTATTGCTGGTTCTTCCTGTTATTTGTGATGTGAGTGCTGTGGCTTGAGAGGATCTGACTGATGTAATAACACAGACAGAAAGAAAAAAAGAGAGGCATCATTATTTGAGCTCTGTAATTTCAGAAACCTTCTCCTGAGCACTCATACAGAGAGGTGGGAGAAGTACTCAGATCGTGTACTTAAAGTGGACCTATCATGCTATATTTGAACAATATATTGTAGGGCCATACCCAGTGGTGTAGTGGGCTTTGGACGCGGGGGTACGCTGTACCCCCACTTATTTGCAGCATGATCTTCTTTTAATAGTCTAATAAATATAAAATCATTGCCAGTCTTATCAGTTGCAAGTGTGTATTTGTTGTAATAATGACAAAAACATAATAAATTTCACAGTAATTATAATAAAAAATTTAAACGATTTCCTTAAAAAAGTATGATTCGTCATCACGCTCGTGACCCCGCGGCGGGGTGGGTCAGTGAAGAGCTGCCGATTTTGCGGCAGCTCTTTCCCTCAAGAACGCTAAACGAAAAAGATTTATAATGGCAGGCAAACATTTTTTACTTGACCTCTTTTCTAGTATCATTCACAAGAAGAAAGAGGCTAGCAGCACCGAAGCTACAAGTGAAGCTGCTAACATCCTCAGAAGAGCCGCCTAAAGACGTGGATACTGCTAGCACTAACGTTAACCTTAGCTACGCTATCATCATTCACCTGGCTAGCTCAAGCTCACCTTTTCTTTCCGTATGGACGGAGGAAACAAGAGGTGTGTGTGTGTGTGAGTGAAGCAGCGCTGCCTGCTTATTTGCAATGTAGGCTAGGCCTAATCAGAATAATTTCAAGTCCAGATTCAATGTATTGTTTGCATAAGTAGGCTATATTTTTCGTTTCGTTTATTTAATAAGTTAATTTCAGGACAACTTTGGGAATTTTGTTTGTTTGTTATGAGTTTTAAAGAGAGAGAGAGAGAGAGAAAAATAAATATAACTTATGTGCCAGTGTGTCCATGGTTTTGAGTCTGTGTGTGTGTTGAGCGCAGCGCCGTCTGCTTTTTGCAGTACAGTAACTAAAGTAGGATTAAGCATACCGATAGTTTTTGTGGACCTGTCTGCCCGTTTTGTGAGTGCACTGCGCGCGTGCGCACTTGTGTGGAGTTGTTTGGAGCTAATTAAAATAGCGTCCCCCCAGTAAAAAAGTCCCCATTACACCACTGGCCATACCTATATAAAACATGTCTGTGAATTTTTTTTTCAAAATACCAAACAGATCATGCATTTTAGCCATGCCTCATTTCGCTCTACTGGCTCTTTCCAGCGCTGTTTTTGCAGGGGGCTGATTCTGTGCTTTAATGCAAATGAGCTGCAGCTGACCACGCCCCCCTGCAGGAGAGGGGGGCGAGCTTTGAGATCAGCTGCTGGGCTGTCAGAAGAGGGGGAGA